>NW_016690183.1:4959663-5185859 GCF_001604755.1 Lepidothrix coronata
AAAGACACAGTAATAATTCACTACTCAGATTTACAGCATATTAACATCAAGAGCCATTTCACATTCATTTTAAATTGGTTTAAGTCCAGGTATGTGCTACTTCTGCAGATGCAATTTAAAAGTGTGTGTTCTTATTTTGCTGTAACATTATTAGCTGAGCATTCCAGCTTTAAGGAAAAATGACAGGTCTGTTCTTAAAGTGCTAAATGGTACAAACCCTAAATGTCTAACTAACTTCCATGAATAGAGAGATTGCTCATTTTCCATTTTTTCATTTTCCTTTCAACTTTGAGCACGAGGGGGAAGGAATAAACTGAGGAAAGGTGAGACAGAGCACAGCTAGAAAACAGAGAAGAGGGGCCAGGCAGGTTTAGAAAGGTCACTTCTGAAGCAGCCATAGAAACAGAAAAGCAATCGAGGAAGGGTTTGCCAGGGTTCAGTTACTGTGGTTTGATCACCCTGGCAGAGCAGTGGAGGGAGGTAATTAATTCAATTATTAATAGAGAAGTCACACCAGGCCTCCCAAGGCATCATGCACAGATGACTACTCGTGCCTTCACATCACTTCTTCAGCAGTTTGCTGAATGGAAAATATCCATGACTGAGGCAAAAGCTACACACACACACACAAAATATATACACACCACTTAATCTCTTTTTAATCTCTCTACAAGCTCAGGCTCTCCAAAGTCTGCAACCACAGGTTTCATTCTGTCTATGCTGCCACAGCACTGACCCTGTCAAATCCAGTGAGACCAAGACCCAGACACAGGGCTGTCTTCCCTTCTAAAGACATGATGCTCTGACTCATTCATATGCTCCTGTGGATGCAGACCATCCTTTCTCATATACATACGTTATGGGGAAAGGTGAAAGGAGAGGAGAGACTGAAGGGGCTCAGTGAATGCTTCTTATGTACCTAGATGAAAACTTACAATGTACTTTTCTATACAGAATTATATGATACAGTTGAATCTAAAATAACTGTTTTTCACTAAACCAATAAACTCTTCTACAATCTGTACAATATGATGTCGGAACAAATGTGTTCTGTCACAAAAGTTAAATATCTTTCATTTAACAATGAAGCGTTATTACAAAACATGCTGAAAGGGTATTTAGCAAAGCGACACCTAAAGTTTTTTTGTCACCGGTAAATGCCAAGGAAATTCATTCTCCTTCCCCATCCTCTTCCCTGTTTAGAGGGAGAAAAAAAAAAACCCAAGTAAAATGCACAAAGCTTCTGCTAGAATGAAACACTTCTAGCAAAGCTCAGTGAGAAATTTCAGATAGCATTTGGAATGCTGACAATGCATCATTTTTCTGATAGTGCATATCCCATGAGAGATCACTACAGACCTCATTACATAACTAGCACTGCATGCCAAGTAAGAAATTAATTAACTGAGGAAGAGATCAGCAGAGAATCAGGACTATCTCAGCCTTAAACCTGCTTGTCTTCTCACTCCTTTCCCAATGCTGCACTCCTGAACAGCTGATTAGTCCTCTCACATCTCACAGAACAAGCCAGATTAGTGATAACCACAGGGATAATAGGTCTTGCTAATGATGTATTAATATTGTTTCTTTGAGTACAAGACAGGGATACAGCGATTCTGGCCAGGAGATCTTCCCCACTTTACTATCTGCCCTCTGGGCAGTGAGGGTGAATTCTGGACTTCAAAACAGCAGGTCCTGTAGGGCAAGCCAGTGAATACCGGCAACTTAATATATCAGCCTTTTTTATTAATTTTCACATTTTTTCTTTTTTTTTTTTATATTGCTGCAAGAAACTACCATGGCAAATATTACTACTAAATGCAGAATTTCTATAACACAACATTCTACAAGGAAACACTCTATTCCATACCCTCAATTTCCTTGAGGTTAGGTCTAAAATAGATTTATAGTAAAACCACTCAGATCATTCCACTGCCTGGTACAGAAACTCCATCACAGCAAAGCAATTGCGTGCTGACTCCACGAGACCTAGGTCCCCTGAGGCATCTCTTCAGACATGAAGAATCAAGGCCAGGTCAGAGAAGTTGTCAGAAAAACAAGCACTGGAGAATTATAATGTTTGCACTAAGAGTTATTCTATAGATGGAAAATAATAGCATGCCAAAGTCCAGGCCAAGGTACCAGCAACCATTCTCATCGGCAGACATCTCATTTTACCACCTGACAATTTACTCTCATTCCAGTACATCATCAAGTACAAGGTTACTGAGGGGGAAATATAGATGGTTTAATAGAGCCTCTGAGGAAGATAAAGTTTTTCAGACACTGCAGATACACTGTTAATACACAAGGCAAATCTTTGCTACCAAACACAGCATGATGCATTCATGTGCTTTGCCTACCTCCAGGCAAAGAGATACCTGAGACATGGGTGAATGACTAACTCCTGTTGGTACAACTTCTGGCTTGAAAGGGTCAAAGTCCAAATCTAGCAAAGATTCCTCTTTCTTAGCTTCAGGTACTTCGTTCTGTTAGAAGAGAAACATAGTTCTTGAAAAACTTATCTTTCAAAAGCTTCCCTGGGCAGTAAAATATTAAGAGGCGCAAGAAGAAAATAATTATATCACAGACTTACTAGCTGTTGTGCATGCCAGGAGGGGAGGAGCTCTGAAGATTATCCTGAGCTTTAGTATAAGTTTTAATTTTAGGAGATTCACTCTTATGATGCCTTTGATTTCTCTGCAGTACAGTTTTGCCTTTCCAGCCTAAACAATCACAATCCTTTCAAAAAAGTGCTGTGTACACTATTTGACTGTGAAGGTCCTTTTAAAGTGCTTTGAGACAGATACCAAAACTAAAGACTACATAAATGGCACACAGTGTTCATACATTCTAATAAGTGAATCTCCCCCCAAACACAAACATTAATAAAAAGCCAATACAGAATTAAATTTCAATTCTGAACATGAGCACTTACTTACATTTAATGTTGCCCTTAGCTCTAAACTTTAGGAAATATCTCTTTAGAACAGTGAGGCACTGGAACGGGTTGCCCAAAGAAGTGTGGATGACCTATCCCTGGAAGTGTTCAAGGCCAGGTTGGATGGGGCTCTGAGCAACCTGGATAAGTGAAAGGTGTCCTTGCCCACAGCAGGTGGGTTGAAACTAGAGGATTTTTAAGGTCCCTTCCGATCCCTTCCAACCCAAACCATTCTATGATTCTATGATACGCTCTCACTAAACTGGATTACATGGTGGAGTCTTTTTTTGTTAGCAATTAATAAATTAGCCAAGGCCTCTCAGGTCTTTCCTGCTGTAAAGTAACCTGAACAAACAATTAGTGTGCTTCGACGCAAAATATTAATTAGCTTGAAACTGTAGCTGAGACGCAATTATCACTAATTAAAAATATTCTAGGTAAGCATCTTGGTCTTGGTAAGGAGGCTGGTACTGCCTACTGCTAGTTGTTCAGTGTTTATTAAATAGTGAGAGAAGCTTGTACAACAGGGCAAGTCTGCAACAACAGGGCAGTAAACCAGTAAAATTAGGAGATAATAATAATGATGATGATGACAATGATAGTAAAATAAATGAATAAAGCCTTTCTATTATTAAAACACTTAAGAATATAAACTTTCCAAATTAGTTTTACTATTGGTAAACAGATGTTCAAAGTTAGGTAATAAATGGCTTCCATTATGCCACAAAACACCCAAGCTCTCTGTGTCACCTACAAACATGGTCAAAATAGCTCCTCAGCCCCCATGTTAGGAAAGACAGAGTAACCTGGAACTCTTCAGTCTGGAAGAGGTGTGCTAGGGATGATATGAGCAGGGTCTATACAAGTGTGAGAGGCACAGGGGTTTGGCTGCTCGCTGATTCTTCCAAAGCAGGAAGGCTGATGGCAGCAAAGTTGATGGGGACAGATGCAGAATAAAGAAAGGTGGTGGCGCTTCATGTGGCACAGAGTTCAGCTGGGGATCTCCTTGTCTTCAGGCAGTGTGAATGCGAAAAATGTACACATGCTGAAAAGATTGAATAAATTTGTGGCAAAATAGTCTGTTGAGGCTTACTAAATACGTAAAAATCATGTTGAAGAAGCCCCTGAGTTGCAAACGACCAGAGGCTGGGAGAATATAGTAGAAGGGTGGGTAAAGAGTATCAACTTTGCTTGCCTTTTTTTATCTTCTTCCCTCGGCCTCTGCTTTTGGCCACAAGTGATGAGGGATAACTGCTCTGACAAACTGAAGCCAGTGTGATAGTGTAGCACTTTAAAAAGTCAAACCCACCATTCCCACCAGTAACCCTCATTATATTCATTCTGACATGCCTTCCATCCAGTGCATTTAGACTTCATCACATACACCCTTGGGGCACTAATGCTCATATGATCATACACCCTGATGAAACAACACAGCATTTGCTGACATATAGTCAGAACTGGATGGAGACAGAAATGTTAATTATCTTTCAATGAGGTCTGAGAAAGAAGTTGCTACTTTTGAGGACTGAATCCGATGAATAGGAGTCTTACTTAGGCCATGCGTGATGACAGGTAAGGTATCTGTAGTGACAGGGTACTGACTGCAAAAATTATCATCACCCATAACCCTCAGAACAAAATGAAGAGAACACTTCTCTTAATTTTAGTGACAAAGGCCCAAATAAACATATAGAGTACCTAAGATATCACATTACATGGAGATGTAGGAGAAACAGGAACCTTGGGAAATCCCTCAATAAGGGAAAAAGCTGTGTCAGGGAGGTCTGCGAAACATCCTGTATTTATTCCACCGTAGCATGACAAAGCATGAATAAATGAAACATTTGAAAGAGGTGGCTGTGGCAAAAGCAAAGTTGTACACCTGAGAGGTATGTGCAAGGAATGGAGAAGGCACAAGAAACCTGCAGGAAGTACCAGAACTGCTACCCCCTCTCTGCACACAGTCTGTAAAAGCTTTAAAATAGCCTTAGCAGTTCCCTTCAGAGGTGTCTGACACACTCAGACATGTTAAATATCTGTAGGGGGCATATAGAGGCCTACAATGTCCAAGCTAGTAACTGGACACTAGGGAGAAACGTGAAGAAAATGAAAGAAAAACAAGGAACACTCATTTCCAAATGACTCTTTCATCCAGTCAACCAGATATCTCATCTTCTCACCTCTTTCTTTTATTTAGCAGTAATTAAATCCATTCTTGACAATGAATAACCTGGACATGTGAGTTTCTTTGTTGAATCAGTGCAAAAATATTCAACAGCATCAAGCAGAACTGTCTTTCAGCATCTTGCACAATAGCGAATGCATTAGTACTTCTTGGTAAAGAAGGAGGAACAACAACAATTACAGAATATTTATGTTCCAGAGAAGAAAAGTGTTCTGCCTGTTTGTAATCTGCTCTGAAACATTGGATTAAAGCAGTAAAGCTCTATTCTTCAGCCTGTTGGGTTTGTGTCTCTGCATGAGCAGTGTCTGGGACACCAGTAGTGGTCCTTCGGGAAGTCCTGCACCATTAGCGGGCTCTGCAGGCTTAAGTGCTTCTTCCATACTGCCCAACAAGGGCTTTGGGAGTATAGGAGAAGCCATAAGCACCAAGAGGAATCAGTCCATGTTTCCTGTGGATTCCATGCTATATATTTTCAATAACTGGTTCTCTTACAGAAGGATACAAAATCTATACATCATTTTATTTGGGTATGTCTGTACATACTCAGGGACCTCAGATACACTAAGGATGCTTTAGTGATGGGGGTGGGTTTTGTGGGGAGAAATATGCAGATGATTCACGAGAAGGTGGCCAGGGAATGAATAGCTTAGGTCATTCCCAAGTCACTGACTGCAGAGGAGGGAAGGACATAAATTACTCACTGAAGGGAGATCCATTTTTCCTTGAGAGACAAGGAAAAGATTTCAGTTCTCAGAAGCATGCCCCACCTTTATCATCCCATTCCATTTTTATGCCAATCTCTTATAGAAAGGATGTAAATATTCTGGAAATGTGACTTACACTCATTTAAAGCCCTGTTCCAGTGTCATCTCTTAATGGAAATGAAAACCAGTTCCATTTCTGCTTCCCCAGCTGGCCTGACATATGAATGTTAGTTGGATACAGTATTTAATGCAGGGAGACACATTTAGCACAGGTTACACCAACTCTTTACCACTGATGTCCAGGCTCATGTGAAAAGAGTAGTTAACTCAGGGTACAATGATGCAACAGAGCTGCCATCTCCCTTCAGAAGGAACGCCTAGCAGCAGCTGCATTCTAGGAGTTGCCATTAATTCTTTAATTGCATGGGGACTTTACTATAAATAACTTTTTTCTCTTCCAAATAGATCCCTACAGACAGCAATGCCTCTTTCTCCCCTCCACAAGAAAACAAAGCAGCATATAGTCAATTTGTATAAAATAACCTTTTCATTGCTGTGCCTACATTCTCCTGTGTTGTCAAACAAATTTGTACAAAACCAATGATTCACATGAAAACAAAAATTCATAAACATTCTGAATAAGCTTCAGATCTACATATTTCTCCACAGTCTATCAGACACAGGCTCAGATTTCAGAGTTGCAATTACCATAACAGAAAGGGTCCATTATTGAACAACCAGCAATTAACCATAACTATCTAAAAGCTGAACAGTTGAATACAAATTTTACAGACTTATTTGACACAACTCTGGCTTTTCTGTTTGTTATATGCAACTTTTAAAAATTTTGGAATAATGAGATAAAACTAATTTTGATTACTTCTCGTCCGTGTAATGTTTCAATGAGCAAAACTAAGTGACTGAACAAGCCAGCTGAAGCAGCCTTTTATGCCTCTAAAAACCAGACAAGTTCCATTTTTAAAAAAACACTCAAAAGAAAAAAGGAATACTTTTAATGATTTTGATGAAGGAAACAGAAATAAAGAAGGATCACTGTAAAGTTCCATTGAGATGCTTAGGATTAGAAAAAAGCATTTTAGATAAACTCTCAGCTTATAATGCAACCTGGATGTATTTAAATCTCAAACACAACTGTTTCACAGTACTTTTAGTCAAACCTCTCAGGAGATGTCTCATTTTTTTCAGTATGCTAGCAGTGTTAGCCCTTTTGAGTGATAATGTGTGACTTGTTCAAAGATAAAACACCCTTTCAAGAATACATAAAATGATAATTATGCCTCTGTCTTCTACTTGCACCCTCCTCCTCCCTTCTCCTGAAGATCAGCCCCAAGGGCACTACCTTGGAGAACTTAGGGTGATTACAAGGTTGGACCTGTAAACCATTCACTGAAGCTTACCTGTGATGGGGTTGTCACATTGATTTCTGGGACAAAATTGTCATCAAATAAATTAATGATGTTCTCCTGTTGCAACTCCTTCGTGGGTGTGAGCTTAGGCAGTGGTGGGACTGGCGGACCTTTCCTCAGCTAGGCAGACAGCAAAAATGTCACAGATTAGTTCAGGGATAAAAGCTATGATAGGCCTAAACAAAGTGGTTTAGGCTTTTATCTCCACTGCTTCACCCTAAATAAACCATGGGAATAAGCCATATGTTGAAAGGAACTGTTTAGTTGTTCACCACCAAATGCCTTGAAATAAACATTGTGGGAAGAGTAAAACAACTCTATATTTCAAACTCCTTCAGACTCAAAGTATCAGAGTTCATATAAAAGCAATTCTTGGCTTTTTTTTTTCTGCTGCAATAGGGCACACAGTGCAAAACACTTGCTCTCCTATGCAGCCCACAGTTGGAAGGATGATACTGCACAGAATCAAGCCTCTGCAGCTTTTCAGCTTCTTGAGTTCGTTTGTGTTTAGCTTTGGTATTTTGTCCCTGCCCACCTGTTGCTACTTTTAAAGCATACTTAATGGTAAGACCATATAATTTCTGGGAACCAAAGGTGCTTAGTTTACTAATTCTCCCTGCTCTCCAGAGATTCGCATAACTGTGACAAACTAATTGCTTGGAATAATACCAAATAGTATTGGATAATTTTTAAATCTATCAAAATATCAAGAAAATAATCCTCAGGTGGTATGGTGATATAACACCATTGGCACCAATGAGACTGAGTCCTACCAGATGAATATTCAGACAGCCTCTTTTGGGAGACCAGAGAAAAGAAGCATGCTCACTGAATGCAAAATTAAACCTCTTCTGATGTGTGCCCAGCATAGAAATAGCAATCATCACAGAAGCTATCCCAATTCCAAAAACATCTGCAACAACAACACAAGTCTTTGATACGCTCACGAAGTATCACATTTACACTATAGATGAAACTGATGCATGAAACTGATTATTCTTTTACCAGTACTGGTGAGAATAGTGATTCCAACAGTGTCAAACTTCTCAATCCAGTTAATAACAAGTATGACTTTAATTATCAGTAATTAGCACAGCAGTATTTAAGCTAGCTTTATTATTTACTGTTTTAGAGGCTGGCCAGACCAGTGATATCACTGGCTAATTTTTCACAGGGTAAGCATAAATTTGAAGATGAATGAAGAGTAGAAATATATAATGGACAGAAATTCACAAGGAGGTTTTAGAAACAGGTTTTTCCAACTGTCACTGCTGGGATATGGGTCCTTAGAGACAATGCAACTTTTAATGAAGTATTTTGCTTTGCCACCGCAAGTCCCACCAATTCACCAGGCACCTTAAAAATTCTTCATTAGCCCTTATAGAAACCATTTTCCATTCATGTCATGACACAGGCATGAAGAACTAATGAACAGAACAGATTGCAACAGAACCAGTGGCCTCCCTGTCATTACTCAGTCACAGCCTAGATAAAAAATCCACCATCTCAGCTATCTTTCACTGCACAACAGGCCAGCTTCTCCCGCTAGGTATTCGCTTACCTGTGTGGGTGACTTAGGTCGGGCTGGTGCCGGAGATGCTGGTGCCAGCATATGATTGGGACTAGCAGTAGGGCTAGGCAGGGGAGAGACCTCCTCTGGTGGTGACGGTGTTTTTGCAAAGCGGAGTGGACCTGAATCACTAGACAGAAGCAAAGCAATATATATCTTGCTGATTTATCCTTGATAATTTGATGCAACAGTTGAACTGCATCCCTGATGTAATGCCAGTGACCACAAGAGGCAGTACACACTGGAGATGAACTAAGTAATTTTGTAATGATTAAAACTAAAACTGCAATTAAATGCAACTAAAAATCAGTTATCTACAGTGTCAAAGGAAGTTTTAATTTTGAATCATCTTGATTTTTGGAACATCTGTTTACCTGATCATTATAACTTGAAGGAAAAAGCATACCTGCATTTTTTCAGATTCTGTACTTGAAATACCATTTCATTTATAAGTTTATAACTATCATAAAATGTGAGATAGATTTATTGTCTTCATTTCACACGGTTCTCAGAATAAAAGACTCTAAAGATAAAAAAGCCCATAGGAAGGCATAACAATGAATAATGCAAATAATTTTAAAAGCTCAGCAACTTCAGAAAGGTTTCAATAAAACACAGCCAAGATTATTATAAACATATCACAATTTAGGACAACTCACCACAACTATAAACAAGCAGCAGTCAAGTGACTTCAACAGAGCTCTGCTGATACTAAGAAAAGATCTGATGAAGTCCTAAGAACACATCTGCTCCTTCTAATGAAAGAACCTGGTGCAAACACTGAGATAATGTTGAGCTACCTAAAAATGCTGAAAGCTTATACTCAGGGAGGCTATGAACTACAGCACTCAATGTGTACTTGGTAAGAGCGACTTCTACACATCTTCAGGGAAAGCAGAAGCACTACCTGACTGAGACCACAGCATAAACATTATCCTAAGTCTAACACAAAAAATTTGTTCTTTGAAAGGACAAGCTTAGCTCACACTCACCACCTCTTTCTGTGGAAATATTAAAAGAGAAAAAATAATCAGTCATTAAGAAATTTCTTTCCCAGATACAATATTTACCTTCAGGACATTCAGTAGCATACAAGTTTTTAGGATCTTTCTTTTTACACAGTTCTTTAAAGGAAATATTAGATACTGTACTTGTCTAGTATCCAATTCTCATGCATCTAAAAAGGAAAGCTGTTTTATCTTATGAAGACCCACTCCATAATAAACTTTTAGAGCGTCGTCACTAATAATGGAAGTCAAAATCTATCCAGAGTTTCACATAAGGCTCTGTGAATGGTACAGCAAAAGAGAGTAACATAGAAACTGAAAAAATAATGCATTTTTAAAAAGCATTTTTAAAGTAAGTTGAGATAACACTGCATTAATGTATGTCTAGTCATTTGCAGCAAAAATTATCTTCTCATTAATGGAATAAGTAATTCAGTGGGAACAAGCATGTGCATGTTGGACGTGGTCTAGGAGACAGGTGGACAAAATATCTGTTTTTTTACAAAAACTGCTTGAAATCTCTCAACACTACATTATTTTACATCTCACAAAAGTATTTTACAAATCCTTTATGGAAACATAGTCCAGTTTGTGAATCCGTCCTAAAGGAGCTGGAAGTGTTGATGCATGAGCTAACAGCTCTGGAGGCACTATGTAAACACATATTATCATGGATTACCACTGAAATAATCCAAAACACAAATTTTTGTCATGTCCTTATAAAGTAGTTCTAAATTTTGCATTAGGGAGGAAGGTTCAATATTTCATTCTTTGTTCTTCCAAAGTGAGATTAAAACAAATGTAGGAATAACTGCCATATGTTTGAGGCAGATGTTATGTTGTTTGGTCAGTCTTAATTGTTGCTAATTTAAGTCCAGTTTGAGAGCAAATTAGCAGTAGCTATAACACTGTTCTGGTTGCTTCTGATTAGCTGGGATTGAATGGAAATTCAGGCCTTATGTATTAACTCCAAATACCATTGCGTCTTGGTAAGTCTCACTGTTTTACAATTTTAACCTTTTCTGCATATCACTATCAGAGTACTGCAAGATCAAATTATGGCAGAAAGGCTATTTGTCAAAAGCAAAAAATCAAAATACTGTACTGGCATCCACTGACCTCAAGAAAGCATCATCTTATTTTAAACTCTTTTTGGTCATGTGCTTTAAGATAAGATTTCTCTTGAAAGCCTTTAAAAATATGGTATTTTGTGACATTCTCTTTACTTCAGCTTTTCTGCTTTTATGATGCACCCTCAGATCTTGACTTTTCCCCATGAGCAGAAGAGATAAAAGCTGACTTTCAAAGGTTGGGATTCTCACCTAATAATAGGAGCTATAAACACATCTAAATATTTCAAGGCTTTAAAAAACTGTAAGAGTTAGCAACATTGCTGTAAACCAAGTATCTGAGAATAAATAAGCTGCACACTTGAATGCTGCAAATTGGTGTAACAGTCTACAATGAATTAGGCTAAATTGAAACAGCTTTCATTCTTTTTTTTTTTTTTGGTGAAAGGACTTTTTCGAAAAAAAGCTGGTGAGAAAGTGTGCTTTGCATTTTTACTCCTGTTGATAAGAACTTCATCCAAGGTACCTTCATCTATCATCCTGAACAAACAACACTCATCACCACATTGTGCAGCAATCGCTACACATGGTGTAGGTGATTGCTACATATGCTGAAACCCACAAAGCCCACTGCAATGTAATTCATTAAAAAAAAGCAGTAAATTCACCTTGGTGCCCCTTGAATGGTGAAGGCCTTGTCTGCATGCTGATCCCCCAGCTTTGTCATCACTTCATATAGTTTGTGACATAGCTGTGAAAACAAAACACTTGCCTGAGTTTACGTGAATGACTACAGTCATGATTAAAAACACAGGTGATAAATCTGGTCTGATAACTCATAACCTGGTAATATATAATCTGATGCCTTTACACTACAGTATAAATCCTTTCAAAAATTCTCAGTGCCATGCACAACAAAAGCCTAAATGGAAACCTAGCAAAATCCACAGAATCAAAGATAATAGCAGTTCTTCAAAAACATAAACTGTTTTTCAGCAAACAAGTTCATAAGTGTGACTGACTGCTATGTGAAGTCTGATGAAGGAGGTCACCGGAAATTTAGAGCAACATGGGTAGCCAAGAAGATTCATGTTTTCCAGTCAAAAACCTAATCCCAATTTACATAGGACTTCAGTAAAGCCAGTTTTCAAAAAAAATTTTGGTTCCAATTAGTAGGTTACTATAGATAATACACTGCCACTTAGCCAGGCACATTCAAAAGATCCTCATTGAAACCACCTGATTTGCCTAACAGTCACAGTTATAATGCTGCACTGCTGACAATATATATAGCAGACTTGAAGGGAATGCTTGACATGTTTTTCTTGTACTGATTAAAGCAAAGAGGTGATTAGAAATTGGACATGGTAAAAATACTGAAGGCAACAATAAATTATCAAAGTAGAAAGTGAATTTAGTGCTACAAGTGATAATGCACTATAATCCAAAATTGTAGGGGCTGCTCTTCCCTTAAGGAGAGAACAAATATGACACATAGAAATAAATACAATGGTTATACTACAAATCTGTACTTACGGCAAATTCGCACGTGTGCCTCTGCTAGATTTTTACTACAAGACATCTGTTTGCTGTCATGCATATATATCATAATCCATTATACATGAGAGAAAAATTTTTACTCACTAAAGCTATTTCCTTGTGAAACTTGGCTTCAAGGCTGGATACATTTTTGAAGGTGTTCACATAGAAGCCAATTCGTCTATAAAGGATAGCACAAAGAAAGGAAAAAGAGAATAAAAGATACGAGTGGGAGGCCCACAAAGGCAAATTAATTAATTGTTTTCCAGATTACAAGCAACATTCTTGACTATTACTCTCAGCAAAGTAAATAACTGGATGAAATGTCAAAATTTCAGACTAGTTTGTTCATGATTATTTCTGTTCATGTTGAGAAACATCATATTTCACACCAAACAGTAAACCAAGTTGAGACTACTCCACACTGGGAGGCCTTCAGCGTGTTTTAGAGAAGGGAAGAGTGGAAAAGGATGGTCACAAGTGCAGTACGAGCACATGGGATGCAAGGTGCTCTGGGCAGCCCATCTCCCACCAGACAGCACACTAGATGCTATTGCAGCACCAAGGTGATGCAGTTGCTTCTGGGGTCAGCTTTAATGTATACAGCTCAGTATAGCCCAGGGCTGGGTGTCCCATGCTCAGTCCTCCTTAAAGAAATCAGCCCTGAAACACATCACCCAAATCACCATAGACTATTCTGTGCTCTATCATAGTTATTTACTCACAAAATGTAGACCTTTTTGCACCTCAGAATGAAGATATGGTAATGAATGTGAAGTGATGATGAATCTGAAATGTGAATTCAGTGATACACTGAAAAAAATCAGCCCTTACAGTAAGTATATTTTGGAGCACTTGCATACAGTTTTCCTTTTATTATTTCAAAAAGACAATGGATGCAATCTTTAAGAATTCAGCAATGCATTTTCTATCAGCTCGTTAAAATCCCCTCATTCCCTTTCCTTAGTCCCTGTTTAGGCCTTGCAGACAATATCTGCCTAGGCTTACCGTGACCACAGAGATGGTAACTCTTCTTGTAAGTCAGTGTTAAAGTCTTCAAACACTTTCTGTGCTTTTTGAAATTCTTCTTCTGCCTAAACCAAAATGAAAAGCGTTACTTCTGCAATCACTACAACATAGCAAAACCTGCCAAAATTACTTTTGTCTGGTTTTTTTGGTGGGTCTTTTAAAATTTTTATTAAAAAAGGATGTGATTCAGTCTCATGCCATAGAGGCCAACATAGGATTTGCTGTGCCCTCAGTCTCATCAAGAGAGACAGTTAAGGCTCAAACAGGACTCATTTGTAGAAGACATTGTGTCCACAACATGCACTGAAGTATTCAATATACATTTACGCTTCAAGATATCATTTCCATTTCTAAGAGACCAAATTGTTCTGTCTCTGCACAGACAAAAAAAGCCACCAAAGCTCCCTAAGACTTTTGCCAGCATGTTTCTGTTTGTGCTACCTTGGTAATTCTGCCTTCGTCTTTTCTTTTTGAACTCTGTAGGGCTTCTAGATGATGCCTTGCACTGTCATAGTCCACTAGCTTTCTGCTTCGTTTTGCAATGCGAGTCTGTACAGGGATAGAAACGAAAGTAAGGATAAAGAGCACTTTTTTAAAAGCTACTTACATTGTCAATTAAATTTTAGACTTACTTTTATTCTCCCTTATTTGCTGTTCATATCAGAATTATTATCACAGAATATGCCCAGTTGGAAGGGACCACAAGGATCATTGAGCCCAACTCGTACCCCACAGAGGACCATCCCCAAAGTCACACCGTGTGCCCAAGAGTATTGTTCGAACGCTTCCTGAACTCTGTCAGGCTTGGTGCTGTGACTACTTTCCTGGAGAACCTGTTCCAGTACCCAACTACACTCTGAGTGAAGAACCATTTCCTAATATCCAACCTAAACCTCCCCTGACACAACTTCAGGCCATTCCCTCAGGTCCTCTCACTGGTCACCAGAGAAGAGATCAGTTTCTGCCCCTCCTGTTACCCTCATGAAGAAGTTGTAGACTGTGATGAGGTCTCCCCTCAGACTCCTTTCTCCAGGTTGAATGGACCAAGTGACCTCAGCTACTCCTCATACAGCTTTCCCTCAAGGCCCTTCACCATTCCTTGCCCTCCTTTGGACACTCTCAAACAGCTTAATATCTTTCCTATATTGAGGTGCCCCAACTGCACGCAATATTCAAGGTGAGGCCACACCAGAGCAGAGCAGAACAATCCTGTCCCTGGACCAGCTGGTGATGCTTTGTCTGATGCCCCCCAGGACACAGTTGGCCCTCCTGGCTGCCAGGGCACTGCTGACTCATATTCAACTGGTCACTGACCAGGATCACCAGGTCCCTTTCTGTGGCACTGCTTTCCAGCATCTCATTCCCCAGTCTGTATGGACATCTAAGATTGCCCCATCCCAGATGCAGAATCCAGCACTTTCCCTTGTTGAACTTCATATGGTTGGTGATGTCCAGTCCTCTCATTTGTCGAGGTGTCACTGCGGGGCCTCCCTGCCTTTGAGGGAGCCAACAGTTCCTCCCAGTTGTGTGTCATCTGCAGACTTGCTCAGTATCCCTTCCAGTCCTGCATCCAAGTCATTTATGAAGATGTTGAGGAGCACAGGGCCTAAGACAGAGCTCTGTGGAACCCCACTAGTGACAGGTCACCAGTCTGATGTTACCCCACTCACTATCACCATCTGTGCTTGACCCATGAGCCAATTGCTCACCCACCACATGATGTGTTTATCCAGCTGTATGCTGGACATTTTGTCCAGAAGGATACTGTGAGAGACAGTATTGAAAGCTTTACTGAAATATAAAAAGATGACATCAACTGGCTTCCCTTGATCATCCAGGTGGGTTACCTTGTCATAGAAGGAAATCAGGTTCCTTTCATGAAGTCATGCTGGCTGTAACCAATGACTACATTGTCCTCCAGGTGTTTTTTCAACACCTCCCAGAATAATCTTCTCCATAACTTTACCAGGCACTGAAGTGAGACCGACAGGCCTGTAGTTTCCAGGGTCCTGCTTCTTGCCCCTCTTGAAAATTGGGACAACATTTGCCAGCTTCTACTCAAGCTGGGACCTCTCTGGATTGCCAAGACTGCTCAAAGGTCATCAAGAGAGGTTTTGTGATGACATCAGGTAGCTCTTTTAGGATTCTTGGATGAATCCCATCAGGGCCCAAAGGGATCCAGCTGGAGCAGGAGATCCTGCACAATTTTAGCATTGATTGTTCTTGCAGTCATGGTGCTCCAGCTCAGGGCACTGAGACCCTGTTGGTCTGTCACCCACGTTGAAGACAAAATGTTAAACACCTCTGCCTTGTCTTTGTCCCTGTTTGTGAGGTGACCATCTTGATCCTGTAATGGGCCAATGATATTTCTGTACTGCCTATTGACATTAATATATTTGAAAAAACTCTTTTTAGTGTCACCAACATTTCTGTCCAGCTTCAACTCCAGTTGAGCTTTGGCCACATGAACTTTCTTCCCATGTCACTTGACCTTGCTACCTTTTTGCCTTATTTCCACGAGAAGATTCCTGTTCAGCCAAGCCAGCCTTCTGCCTCACCTGCCTGACTTTCAACATTTGGGAATTGCCTGCTCCTGTGCCCTTATGAGGTGATGTTTGAAAAGAGACCAGCGCTGATGAACCCCAGCATCTGCAAAAACATTTTCCAGGGGACCTTACTAATTCCCTGAGCAACCTGAATCATGCAGGAACATGGAACAGTAAAAGAGACAAACTGATCACCTTATTTTAAATAATCAATTTATAGACAGTTTGGAATGGGGGTTTTGTGGGTGTAGGGCTTATAGGTCTTAGAACTAAGATTCCAACGTTATGTAAGACTTTTCATTCTCCCGAATAAGTGAACCTGGTAAACTCATGGTAATACAATTTTTTTCCCTTATATATAGTGTGGAAAATTAGTAATTAATGCATTTTTTCTAGAGTTGGAAAAATGCTAAAATATTATCCCAGAATATTTTGAATTGGAAGAGATCCACAAGGATCATCAAGTCCAATTCTTGAGTGAATGACTCATACAGAGATTGAACTCACAACCCTGGCATTATTAGCACCATGCTCTAACCAACTGAGCTAATTCAGGGTATACTTCTAACTTTAGTTGTTTCGACACATAACTAAGACAACTGGAGTTTATTGTATATATACACTTTGATATAGACTTTACAAAGCTATATATTATATGCAAATTTCACATGCTGAGAGGGCATAAGCACAGCTGGATTTAAAAGTGAGTTTAGGACTGTACATCAGTAATATTAGTATTTTTTAATTAATTTTTCATTAGTCCCTGATGTACAAGACAAAGGTGATGACTGTGGGATACCTACTCAATCACAAACCATCATAAAAAATTTCCAGCTATGTCCATACAGTCATATTCAAATATAAAAGTATCTAACTGTCACCTGTAATGATTCTTTATCCCCACACATTTAATTTACAAGTCATTTAGCTGGACTGTATGCCAGACAGGCATCTGGGAGAGGCTAGAATCTGCATAACATTCTCTACTGATGTGTATTACAAAATCTTTTGATCACTAATTAGAAGACAGAAACCATGGCTTAGATGAGTGAAAGATACTCGCAGGTGCATCTAGCCAATAACAAAAAGCCTGTTTGCCATATAATTTGTCTACAGCTGAACAGCTTAATGTGTCCCTTTTGAAGTCAGTAAAAATTATATCACACCAAAGAAACAGGAGCAGGAAAAAACATAAAAGTTTCCTCTACAAAGGTTAATTTACTTCTAGGTACTAATGCATGAAAAATATTTTTGTTCACTTGAAAAATCAGCATGGCCTAATATCAGGGATTTACTTACAGAACAACATCTTGTACATTACAGGAAGAATGATTTTCATCTTCCCCCCTTTCTCATTTTTCTTTTCTTGTAATCTCATTTTCTATTTATTTTGCAACTCAACAGTAATTTTAGAAATTGTCTTTATAGAAAATCATTACTCTACTTTGATATCAGGAAATTGTCCTAGATATGTATCCAAGGTTAACAGCGACCCATCCACCAGTTTTTGATGGAAGTCTTCCCAAAGTTCATCGCATTTCTGAAAAGGCAGAAAAGAGAAAAATGTACTTAGTAGTTTAATGTCACTTTAAGCCCAGGAGAAATAAAAAATGTAATTGGCAAAGATAAATATTTCTGAAGTTTTAGAATCTTCTTTATGGCAATAAATCAGAGCACACTCATAAGATGAATGAAAAGGAATACCTTGACATTGAAAATGTAATTCACAACAAAGTAAGATTTAGCTTAATAATTAGTTTGTGTTTTCATTACTTCAAATAATAACTGCTATGTGAAAATAAGGATATCACGGGTTCAAGGTGTTCCTCAGGGTTTCCTGAGGATTCCTGAGGGTCAACGGCCAGAATCTGAACCTGCCATAGTTCTTGCATCTAAGTATATTTGCTGATCGTGAACCTTCCTTACAGAGAAAGAAAGTACAACTAAAAACAGAAGAGTAAATAAAATAAAGGGAAAGGTCTTTCCAGTTCTTACTTTCTTGGCCATTACGGTTCATATGATGAAATGGTTGATGCATAGACAAGAACTCTACTTCGCACTACTGGAGAACTGGGATGACAGATATGAAATATCCCAACAACAGCAGGCAAAAGAAACAAAATCCACACCCTGCCCAGCACTATCCACATCCGCGCCTCCCCCAGGCCCTGAAGGTATTGTTCTTTTCCCCAGTCCCCAGCCCTCTTTGGAGCTGTGGGGTAGTCACCAAGAGAAATCCCTTGTAGTTTTCTGGTTTTTAAGAGCATGTTAATGCAGCTCATGTGACAAGGACTTATTCCTTACTAGAAGCAAATTCTGTTACATGGACATAGTGCTTGGGTTCTCAATTGAACAAGTCATTAGCACGCATGAAACATCCTGATTCCCCCTTTCTTTGCACATTTCTAAAATCACTCAACATCCTCCTTTGATGGGAGGAAGGCTAAAGGGTGTGAGAAGTGCTCTGCAGGGCTGTTATCCTCACTGACGAGTCTGGGAGGCTATTCCCTAGTGTTCATTTTATCATAAGCTACTATAGGGCATATTTTAAATACTGTGTGATGCCAGTCTTCAGTTCATTTATCTCCTACTCTAAAGGAGTCCCTAATGAATTATTACAATCTATTAAACATGCTTAAAAGAAATACCTAATTTATTAACACAATATTTAATCAAAGTGGTCTACAGAGCAGCATAGCATTAGATCATAGCAAGCAACTGCCAGTTTTGAGCATTTGCCTTTGTACCTTGCTGATACATATTTTGGACAAATTAAAGTAATGAAGGTTTTCTGAAAGCTAATGGACTCAAACAACATTGCTGAAGGGTCCTTTAAGCCATCATCCTTCCTACCATACAGAATAAGGTCAATTATGTGGATCCCTTTTGGAATGATCATTTATATCCTAGACTGAACAGATACATAATTCTTTTGTACTCTAGGTTGAAGGATGCGTAAATTTGCATTTGTGATTATGTAGGTAAAAAAAATCAGGAGATTTTGTAATATTGCTCATGAGTTTCTTATTAAGAAGACATATCTAACATTTATCTTTACATCTAATAGAACTTAAGATCCAAATTATGGTCCTTTCACACACAGCTACAAATTTCTGAGTGCAAAATCTAATAGTCTCCAGACACAAGATGAGGTGCTACAGCAAGATGCAGCATGAGATTTTCCAGCTGTTTAATCTAAAAAAATATAAATGGTATGGGATCTAAAATTATACAGTTTGGAAGCTGTGTGCTTTTCAAATCAAAAACATGTCATGCCTTCAGTAGCAGGGAAAGGTAGGAGATGGCAGCCATAAAGAAACAAAGCTTACAGATAAGCAGATTTGGTAAGACTGTAAATTCTGTATTGCAGTTTCTTGTTAACC
The DNA here is from genome assembly GCF_001604755.1 of Lepidothrix coronata. Classification (NCBI taxonomy): domain Eukaryota; kingdom Metazoa; phylum Chordata; class Aves; order Passeriformes; family Pipridae; genus Lepidothrix; species Lepidothrix coronata. Next base: position 4,979,068 of record NW_016690183.1, read on the forward strand.
ATATTATCAAGGAGGCCTTCCAAACTGAATGCCAGTTGGCTAAAAGCTTCACCGACAACCGTTTCAACTTCCTTGTCACCACCAGCACATTTGCTGACAGGCTTCCTCCAGAATTAAGGCTGTTTAAGCAAGCAATTCAGAGCACCTCAAGTCAAATTCCTGCAGTGTCGTCTAGAAAAGCCTCTTCTTCTCTAATCACTGGAGGAAGTTACAAAGGTGAAAATGAATAGTGTCCTGCAGCCTAATTTACCCTTTAATTCCATAGTCTTTTCAGAGACAGGTGAGTGTCTCATTAGATATCCTGTTTAGTGCCACTAGCTCAAAAGCTGTTACACAGCACACAAGGATAAGCAGATTTGATTATTTTAAACATTCATTTGAATTGAGAATCCTGATTGTAAAACTGCACATAAGATACCTCTGTCAATCAGATGCTATCAGGACCAACTCTGCGCACACTGACGTTGACCTCAGTGGGAGCTTATATGAGCTAGTTTGTAAAACAGACACTTCAAGTGCTGCTTCTGGTCAGCAGGAGCTGCATTTCACAAGACCAACAATTTATATGCTGAGAAAACAGGATTTAACATGCAACAAAGAATTAAGGTGACTTTCAGATACACACTTCTCCTCAACAGCTCAGATAATCCATTTGCAGCTGAAGTACCTTTTCCCTCTTTTCATGCATCTTACCTCCCCAATCATTTTCACATCTTCACGCCCGTACCAGTCTGGCTCATAAACTTCATGGAGAGACTCTGTAAGCTTCTTTGAGGCATCTTGCATCCCTGCAATTAGACAGAAGGAGGAACATATAACTGCAAACTACAAGAAACAGTTGCTAAATATCTTTATTTTCACCCACATGTACCACTATTCTATTCCCTCTGGCAAATTAAGAAAGAAATGCCTGAAGTTGGGGAGAGTACTGTAATGGACCAGACTTTATTAAGAATCTTGTATGCTCACCCAGTAGCTTTACAAGTTTTTGGAGCCCAGTGCTTATTTAGGCTCGCAGTGAGGTGGTGCTTGCAGAGAAGCACCACGTGCTAAGCCAAACTGATCAGTCACTTTTGGAGCTTTTGCTACCACAGGTGGAACAAGGACAGGGACTATTGATGATAATCACTCTGTAATACACAGAGGAGCTGGCTTAAATATGAAACGGTTTCAATGATATTATGAGAAAGAGCCTAAGTCTATCTCCAGTGAGATCCATTTGACCCCAGTGAATATAAAAAACACCCTCAGTAAAGGCACTGCCTTTCTATTTTCATGGAGCACCAATCCATCAGATGCTGAATATGTTTCTGAACCCAGTGAAACCAAACGGATCTCACCTAACTTGATAAGAATTCAGAATCAGTAATTTTAAAATTATGACTTTTATTTCAACTTCTTTGCAAAATCTGAACAACGCTGTTAAATTTTTTACTTAGCATTAACTTTTTTTAAAAAGGCACATTTTTTTATCTAAACAAAAAGGATTCCTGAATAAAGGGCATTTTTTTTCCTTAACAGATGCCAAATTACAGTAAAATACAGATGATCATATATTTCCAGGCAGAACTCATTTAAAATCTTTAATGACACTGCAAATTAATCAACTCAAGAAGTAAGACAAAACCAGCACAGTATCACCATGTTTAAAAAGGCTGTTTCTCTCCACTCAGGGTGAACACATAGACCAGGAGGGTTCACTCATCCCTGCTTGCACTCAATCTTTTATGATACCTGAACTTCTGCCCTTCAGCACTGTGTGATAAACCTGCCATATATTGTGGCAGGCAGGCTGGCACAGCTGCTAGATAATCCCTCCTGCAGCTTCCACTCAGCTCGGTCACAGACCAGGCTGGCACAGAGCACCTTTCCTCTGCACTCTTTCTGAAGTACTACAGGGCTTGGCCATATGTCTGCTTAAGAGAATAAGTAAAAGATACTTAATATCCTGTGCTTGAGTCATATCAAAACTGCACCAACTTTTACACTTTTTTCAGTTCTGAGAATCGGGTAATCCTCCATTCCACTACATTCCCGTAAAAAACATCAGTCAAATCCAGCTGCAGTTTAAGGCAAGTGGGCATTATAGTACTTGGCTTCTTCAGTTAGAGGCTTCAGTCTCAAATTTCCAGGCCAAGATCATCCATTGCACTCCTCTCCAACTGCACCCATACCAGGTTTACTGCAATACCCCAAATGAGTGCAAAGATAAATACCAATCCAATGAATTCCCGTTCTTTTTCATGTCTGTGGGCATAAACTTATAATGTCCAATGATATTTTTATCTGGCTTGTTTTCATATAGAATTATTTCTTATAAACTGATATGCATTATTCAGCACTAAAATTAAGAGGATTAGTGTCTCAGTCATAGACTGCAGGTTGTTTCTGCTGTTTTTAACTGCTATCATTGAGAAAGATAAATTGTTACAAGCAAGTCATTAAAGTACTAAGAAATGTGAAAAGAATTTTTACTGCTGATGAACAGTTAGAAATTTATACTTAATATCAATTGTGTCATTCAGTACTGCTTCTTGGTAATTGGATCATTTAATCAATAACTAAAAACGCCAAAATATTTTAATTGCTTAGGAAAAATTGCTAAATAACCCAATTACTGAAGTCTGAGCCTCTTGGATTAAATCACCCTCTTTCTCTGGCAAAGAGACCCTGTTTCCAGAATCCCAAAAAACTTCTAGAGGCCCCCATGTGATAGGGGGTGGCAGTGCAGAGACATCCCCACTAAACACTCTAGGGGTAGCAGAGGGTAGGCAACTCTTTACCATCACAATTCCAATGTACTCAAGCTCCCGTTGAGACTGGCCTGGGACAGCATGTGGCTGTAGAACTTATATACTGTGGGGTCTCCTTACTCACCCTCAGGGTAATCTAGGCTGAATCACGGAGAAAATTCCATTTTCCTAATGGGGTGAGGCATCTTGGACTGGCTCTTAATATTTAATTACTTATGTGGTTCTCCAGGAAAATTACCCATCCTGCCATAAGGGATTATCTTAACAATAATTTGTTATTGTTACTAACCCATTAGAGTTTCCACTGGAACAATTCAATTATTTCATAATTCATGAATAAATTTTGCAGAAAGGTGATAAATAGTTTTATTGCTTTCAAGAAATTACATGAGTGACTTTAAGATTCATGTGTCTGGAGGATACATGTAGTTCTGTCAGCCACAGACAGACACAACTAGGCAGGAAAACTGCTTACAGACTTGCAAAACTTACCCTCTCCTTCCTGTAGACTAGTTACTACATTAAGCTACCTGAAAGGTATGATGTTTCTTTTTAATCATGCAGGATTCCTTTTAATCTTTGTCACCTTGCCACATGCATGAAGATCAAGGTTTTTATCTCCCCATCTGCACTGGTACTTGCAAAGAGCTTGGGGTAGAGGACGGGAGATTGATTTAGGGTTTCTATAACAATTGGTCCATAAAACCATTCAAGTCACTTACAACTCTCAATAGATTAAAAATTAATCAAGAAGTAGAGAACCCAGATACATATTGCCAAGGAGACTGGGAAAGACAGAAGATTGAGGCATGAGATGACTAAAGCTATGGGGGATAGTATACAATCTTGTCAGTACAAACAGCATATATTAAACTATCATGCAGACAAAATAAAACATCACATAAAAGCCATTCACAGGTTCAACAGCTTTATGACATGGTTCCTCCAAGTCCTTGAATAACCAACAGGAAAGATCAATGTCCAGCTAAAACTAAGAAGCACCAATGAATAAAAGAAAGAGTCTGAATACAGCAAAAATTCTTTTAAGGATGTGTGATACTAAACCTCAAATTGTCAAGTTTATTAAAATGAAGGGACAGAGAGTCATAATAAGGCTCAAATGACCATTCTTTGCTTAAATCCCCACCTGGAGTACTGTGCCAAGTATTCAGCACAAGAAAGACATGGATCTGTTAGAGCAGGTCTAGAGGAGGCCACAATGATGCTCAGAGGAACGGAGAACCTCTTCTATGAAGACAGGCTGAGAGAGCTGGGGTTGTTCAGTCTGGTGAAAAGAAGGCTCTGGGGACACCTCACTGTGCCTGATAGTACTTAAAGGGAGCTTCTGAGAAAGAGGGAAAGCAACTTTTCACACAGGCAGACAAAGGTAGGACACAGTGGTAGGACAAAGCGGAATGAATGGTTTGAAACTAAAAGAGGAGAGCTTTAGATTAGATGTTAGGGAGAAATTCTCTGAGGGTGGTGAGGCACTGGAACAGGCTGCCCAGAGAAGTTGTAGATGCCCTGCCCCTGGAAGTGTTCAAGGCCAGGTTGGACGCATCTTGGAGCAACTTGGTCTACTAGATGGTATCCCTGCCCATGTCAAGGGTGTTGGAACTAGGTGATCTATAAGGTCCCTTTCAACACAAACATTCTATGATTCTATGAAATTGTGCCTAGATTTCTACTTTTAACTTCCAATATTGAGTCACTTCGAAGTCATGCAGCGAAATGAAGCTTGTTACTGGAGTTCAATTCCTGAACCCCCTTAAAATGAACTGCTTCTCTCATACCTCTAAGAGTATAAGGATGTCAAGTGTATTATTTTCCAGTAATTCAAATATATGCAATTATATGATTGTCCTTTTTTCCTGCAAAATGAGCCCCTGATGACAGCATGACTTCAAGGCTATGATGTCCTTGGCACAAAAATATCACTCCAGTGCCTAAATATGGGAGTTCCCATGCTTTTGTGCATAGACACCCCAAAATCTTCTAATGATGGCAGTCCTTCAAAGAATATCAACAAAGAGACTGTAGCAGCTGCTTCTGTCATCCAAAATCTGGAAAGGTCTTTAGCATTGCTGACCTAGTCAGCTTTGAGGAAGCCCCAACCAGAGCTGTGTATTGTGGTCTACTGTCTCAGGTTGTGTGCTCTCTCCACAGCACCAACATGTGTGCCAAGGATGCCCACTGGTGGCTTGTTGACTTTGAAGAATAACGTTTTAAGGCTCTTGTGAGTTGCTTATGACTGGATCTTTTCAAAGACATGTAGATAATATGGTGTTAGCAAACACTGTCAGTCTGAATGAACAAGAGAAAGGTGCTGAACAGAAAAGCATGGCTAAAAAGGCAAAACCTGAACAATGAAATATTTTACACAGAGATAAAAACAAAACTTGATGCAAAGAGTAGCCCAATAAAGGGAAAATGAGCAAAAGGATCATGAGTGCAGAACACTAGGAAGAGAAAGAGAGAAAGAAAATGAAACTGAGAGGAGTGTTGTTGTCACCTACACGGAAATCAAAGCATCATGTAAACAGTCAGCCTACATGACAGATAAGACATCCAGCCAACAAACAGCCTTATCATGCTGCTTCTGAGTAACCATCATATAATGTGTGTGGTGAAGAGTGAAAAATAAGAGAACAAAATAAGCATTCAGTGGGTCCCCAAAAATGACTGATGCTAAAATTTCCTCTAAGAACAAGAGACATTGCTCAAATTTGTCTGGTATGGGATTTTCTTTGGCCAGTCCATCCAGAAAATAATACATGGTCAAAGACATTAAGCTACTGCTTTGGTCCCCATTTTATATTTCCTATCAAAAAGAGCTTTCTTACTTGCCTGTGAACAGCTGCTGAAGCCTTATTATGATGGTGATTTCCAGGGATGTTAACACGCATTTGCAACATTTTCCCTACTGGACTGGAGCCAGGTTAAAAATACATACACACATATATATCTATCATATATATATATATATATACACATATATAAAAAAATATATATATTTATCTCAAGAAGCCACTGTCTCTCTATTAGTCACCAACTCCTATTCCCTTCCCTTAGCACCTCCAACTCCTCCAGAGAGAGGTGGCATGAGAAAGAGAACACTTTGCATATACAGTGTGCAGTTGAGTGCTGGATTTACAAATGTCTAGTAGGATTTAAACGCTGTTTACTTATCTCTAATATTTAAGCTCTGACCAGTGAAATTCTGCTACTTGGATTTTCAGTGTAGTATCAAAAGACATCATATTTGAGTTTTAAACTTAAAAAAATGGATTAAGCAGTCAGAAATATATGAGAAATCACATCATTGCAGGGAGTATGGTTTTGGAGGAAGATCGTCATCCAACTAGTAATACATGGCAACATTACAGTTGCAGAGATAAAGCAATCCCTTGATTGGGATGCCTTGCACGGGGTATTTAACATTACAGCATTTGCAAAGATGACTAACAAGATGCGTAGATTTTGTGGGTGCTGAAAATGCATGCAACATGAGAATCTGAGCAGTGCTCCTGCACACAAAGGACAGTCAAGGATAAGCTGTACATGCAAGACTGTACCCACGAGTTGATGCTGAAGCTGCAGAATACCTAGCAACAGGCTAAAGAGAATCTTATGTGTATTTATCTTTGTATAACTTAAACAAGCCTACTTGACTCAACTTTTAAAAAAACTTTGCTTTATGAAAGCATGATGTAAAACTTAAAAATCACCTTTAATGGCTGCTAAATACCCTCTCAGTTCTCTCTGGAGTCTGGAACCCTCTGCCTGGAAAAGAAAAAGAAAAAGCAGGGAAGTGAAAACACATTTCAGTTATGTTTAATGCCTTGAAACATGCATACAGGATGAAAACATAACTACAAAAAGCAATTTCAGGAGCTATCTGATAAATAGTGTCACATGTTGCAAGCATGCACAGATTCATACAGAAAAGGAGTCCTGGCAAAGATGCTATGCATAGTGTACTGTCTAGGCTAGAATTTCTGGGTTTATTTTATCAGTCATCTGCACAGGAAGAATTCCACTCAAAGAAAACCCGGTATATTTTACAGCCAAGAACCAGTTCAAGTCAGCCTGGCCAATGGCCTAACCTGAAACACAAAGAGAAAGGTGCACCTCCACTGGAAACCACTCAAATGAGGCCACTCTAGACTTGCAGAAAATCTATGGTCTTACATAAATTGCTTACTATCTTTGCAAACAATTTACCAAGAACTTTAACATTTTAACATTTTGCAAGTAAATAACTCCTAAAATATAATAATTTTAGTTACTTGTTTTGTTTAGCTAGTGCATGTTGCAGTTTATTGTGAAAATTCAACTGTTTCTTTGGCAAATACATCAAAATTGTCTTTCTCATATAAATGGCCTTTGAAAAACTCAGAACAGACAAAGCACTTATCTTTGACTGCATCACAAGTTGGACTTCACAGCTCCTAGGATTTGCAAAGAAACCTGTGCTACACACATCTTTTATTGCTAAAAAGCTGCTGTCCAGGTCACCTTCAATAGCTTGAAGATTTTTGAAACACTCTACATCTACCAGTTCCCAATATTTTTCAAATTATTTATTTAAGCAATTGGAAACTAGAGGAATTTCAGCTTGCAGTCACATTTTCTCTCTTACAGCTACACCATATGGAAAAATCAGCTGCAAAATATGACTGACTGCTTTGGAGTTTATCTTGTATTTTCATGTGAAAGTCAGAACATGAAGGTTGCATGCGAATAGTGTGAATACTTGAGAAGGCAGAAGGTGTAAGCTGTTATAATCCCACTTAAGTCAAAGGACTTCTGATGTCAGTAAAGGATTTGCCATCAGCAACTGCAATGCTCAGAGCATTCAGACACAGGATCATAAGAAATTCAGGTTGAAAGGGGCTATCTGGCACTTAGAATCCACCTACTAGCAGCCACCTGAAAGTCCAAGTTATGGTTCTGAAAAAGACTTGCCTCACCAGTACACACACTGCAATGCAGAAAACATCCAACAAACTCACTTGCTTCTCCCAGCTTCCTGGAGGGAACTGAAGGCTTTTAGAATGGGATCAACACCATTCTTAACCCCTCTCCCTCAAATTGTATTGATGATATGGACCTTGATGATATGGATTGATGATATGGACCTTGATGTTCAAGGTCCTGGAAATAGTAAGGAATTTGGAAGGTAAAAATGCCTGAGTGGGTCTAGAAAGTAGACTGAATTTACTTTTCAGATTCAACAAAGAGAAGAGAGCTTTTACACTAATTTGATCTGGAGCAAGTCACCTACAGCTCTCAAAGCCATTAATCAACTAAATTCCAAGCACAGGCATAGACCACCTGAGAAGCTGCTGAGTAACAGCAAGTGCACAGGAGCAGCCAGCCCACCAACCTTTCTCTGGTTTGGGACCATATTCAATGCTCCAAAGAAAGGCAACCCATTCCCTTGCTTTGGGATCAATGCTGCATATCAAAACAAGGGCCATACAGGTGCAGGTTGAGTATCAGTGGATTAAACCTCAGGCTTAATTACCTATAAAGCAACTGAAAGTTCTGAAGTAGTAGCTTGATGTTGTGTCCTTTGAGAAAATACACATGCATACATCTTAATACTGCTTAGCGAAAAGTACTACCCTAACGCATCATTACAACACATTATATCATCTCACGTAACACAGTAGTTGCTGACCTCTTTCTACTTCATTCTGTGCTAGAAGGGGAGGAAAGGATATGACTGCTTTTCATGGACCAAGGCATTCAGTCATCAGTGTTGCTACAGACAAAAGAAGATTGTACCTGGGAGCAAATTTCTCAATCTTGTGTCTGAAGAAGAGTATCAGCAAACTTTAGGCAGAAAGAGAAGTTCCCCTTTTATGCATGTCAGTCTCCTCCTGGAAGGATCCCTTATACTCTGAGAAGTCACATGAAGGTACAGAAATTATCTTTCCAGTTCATACCTTCTTTAACCTGAGCACTTGTGGTGAAAACAGAAGATACAGCAACTTTGTTCTTCACCATGCTCCAGCTGAACAGGTGCTCATACAATAAAAATTTTTAGTTTCTAAAAAATTTCTGGTGCTTCAGGAGCAGCAAACTGCAGCTGGAAGGCTGAGAACCTTCTTAGCTGACCTCATGTCCAGTAAGAGGTCTACATTTACTCATACAAATGTGGTTTTGTCTCTAGGACTAACTAGCACACCACAAATGGCATGTCTGGGAAACACTGCTGGAACACTCTGCTTATAACAGAACTGCTGTGCAGTTTTATGACTGGTACCCTAACCCACTATGAGATCTATTGTGCTTGGTTAGCATCATTCATCAGTAGCAACCGCTGCTCAGGAAAACGTGTAAGAAAAAGTCAAAGTAGTAAAACATGATGCAAATATCTTGCTATATGTGCTGTTATGAGTTCTGACACTTCATTCAAAAGAATAATTTTAACATGCATCTCTTTCAGCCTAGGTTATTAACAGGCCAAAAACCACTGAAATATCCAAGCACGATAGAGCCATAAGAATTTTTCCTTGTTAGCAAATGTTGTGTGACGTGACATTAAAGCACCCATGAACAAGGGCCAGCTCCCACTGAATTTGAGAAATAATCTCTCAGTTTCAATGGCAACAGAACTAGACCTTTCTAAAAATACCAGAAATAAAAATTAGCATCAAAAGTCCTCAGCTCTGTGAATTCTGCAAAATGTGCTTCTGGTCTACACACTTTCTATAGTCATGGCTGGGCTTCGCGAACGAAGATTTGGGAAGGCTCTATCCGTATTTGTTACAGGCACGTTGGTGACTTATGAGGCCAATACGAGACAGACATATTCGATTGCAAAAGGCACAGCAGAAAGATTCCTTAGATGGTGTATTCTGCAATACACGGTTCTTTCTGTGTTGCCTTTTCTCCTCGAGAGAGATCCTGCGTGTGTTCTCAAAGGAGACAGCCGTGTTATAGATGGCGTGTCTCCAGGCCTCCCGATTTGAGGCCAGAGTAGACCAGTTATGGTGATCAATATGGCCAAGGCTGAGATGTTGTTTCAGGGAGTCCTTGTATCTTTTCTTCGGGGCTCCTCTCTTGCGGCAGCCAGTGGCAAGTTCACCATAGAGCAAGATCTTAGGGAGGCGGTGGTCCTTCATCCTGGAGACGTGCCCTGCCCAACACAGCTGTGTTCTCATCAACATGGCCTCAATGCTTGTGACAGCTGCTTGCTCTAGAACAGATGTATTGGTCACATAATCTGACCAGTGGATGTTTAAGATTGAACGGAGGCAGCGTTGATGGAAGCGTTCTAGGAGACGCAGGTGGTGGTGGTAGATGACCCATGATTCGGAACCATACAAGAGAGTAGACAGTACTATGGCTTTGTAAACACTGATCTTGGTACTTTTCTTCAAGTGTTTATTACGCCATACTCTTTTGTGGAGTTTTCCAAAAGCACTATATGCCTTTGCCAACCTGTTGTCTATCTCTCCGTCAATCTTACCATCCGAGGAGATGAGGCTACCTAGGTAATTAAACTGCTGGACTGATTTGAGTTCTGATTGGTCAATGGTGGCAAATCTCCATTGCTGGCAAAATCCTGGCAAGAATACTCTTGAACAGACTAATACCCACTATAGCAGAAGGAATCCTTCCTGAAAGTCAGTGTGGTTTCAGATCCAACAGGAGTACCACAGACATGGTATTTGTTCTCAGACAACTGCAAGAGAAGTGTAGGGAACAGAACAAAGGTCTTTACGTAACCTTTGTCGACCTCACCAAGGCTTTTGATACTGCAAGCAGAAAAGGTCTGTGGCAGATTTTGGAACGTTTAGGTTGTCCCCCCAAGTTCCTTAAAATGATCATCTCACTCCATGAGGATCAACACAGCCAAGTCAGATATGGCAATGCACTTTCTGAGCCCTTTTTAATTAAGAATGGTGTGAAACAAGGCTGCGTTCTTGCTCCTACCCTATTCACAGTCTTTTTTAGCATGATGCTCCAAAGGGCCACGGCAGATCTCAATGATCAGGACGGTATCTACATTCAATACCGTACCGATGGAAGCCTATTCAATCTAAGGCGTCTGAAGGCCCACACCAAGACCTTAAACCATCTTATCTGGGAGCTACTTTATGCTGATGACGCCGCCCTTGTCGCCCACACAGAAGCAGTTCTGCAGCGTTTAACATCCTGCTTTGCAGATGCTGCTGAGCTCTTTGGGCTGGAAGTCAGCTTAAAGAAGACAGAGGTTCTCCATCAACCTGCACCTCAGGAGTCCCCCATCATCCCCACACTTTCTATAGTAAACTCACTATTAGAGAAGACAGATATACTTTACCGCCTAAATTAATATTCACAGGATGAAAATACTGCACTGTTGGCTTTGCACATCTTGCAAACTGTGATATAAAGGTTTTAAAAAGTACTATATTGAAGACTGTCACATATTTAATGTTGCCTCTTTGTGGTGTTTACTGGTACATTCTTTCTACTTTCTGATCTATCAGATGAAAGCATCTGGTGGCTCTGAAACCACTGCTCCAAGTATTTTAATTAAAGACATGAATTTTGTTAAACGAGATGCAGTTTCTTGAGGGAGAATGAAAAGTAGGTGTCATTTCGCCAATGTCATGTTCCTTTGAAATGGAATTTCCCAAGACAGCACTGATGCTCTGTTCTACGTGAGGAAGCAAAATGAGTTAGAGTTTCATAATACGTAAGAAACTCCAGAGAGAAATCTCAATAGCATACTTAATAGCAAACTTTTCACAATCAGGTTGTTTGATAACAATATGCAAGTTCCAGCAGACTCCAGCACCAAAAATCAGTGCTCTTACCTCACCTGGTCAAATTCAATATACAGATTTCCAAAAATCTACTACGTAATCCTGTTAAACTGCACATATGAGCAAGGGAAGCATGCTAACAACCTAAACCAACATCCACCTTCAGGAAAGTCGACACAGCTCTTCACAGCAATGTTCCAAGCAACAGTTTGTTGCTTTGAACATGGTAGCATATCGCCTTTCTACTCTCTAGTCTCATTACATGGTCAGTATTATATAGCTGTTAGAGACACATGCACTCAGTGAGATAAGGAGGTTCAGTGTTTCAGAATCTTGTCCTCTGCAGCCACAGGTCTTACGTACCCTTACAGCAGCACTAAGCCTTTTCAGCACTACTGATTCTTGTGTATGTTTGGTTTTGGTTTTCTTTTCAAATAATAGCATTTGGATCAGCTCTATTATGTCACAGAATAGTCTGAGTTGGAAGGGACCCACAAGGATCACTGAGTCCAACTCTTAAGTGAATGGTCCATACAGGGATCGAACCCACAACCTTGGCATTATTATTTAAGCATATCTTAGCACTGGAATTAAGACAAAGAGAGCCATATCACTGTTGGCTGTGAGACTGATGAGATCTAAAAAAAAGTTAATGACTAAAACCATAAAAACCATGGTTTCTGTCTATCATCTTTTGCCTCCTGATGCATTAGAAAAATTGTTGCATCCACTCAGAAATTAAAGGCCATCTTGCCTCCACAAAAGTTGGAATGAATGACCTATTTGCGAGGAATCATTTATTTATTGTTTTCCAGTCAGAACAGAAGAGTTTGGTTTTTCTATCATGTCACATACAGGATGTAAATACAATACATCTTTACAGGAAAGGTCAGCACAGCATGTCCTTGATACAAAAATCAAATGTATCACTCCAATTTAGTGAGAGTCAAGAGCATTAAAAATGTTGAACCTGAAGTATAGGCTAATTAATTACCTGGTCCATAGAAAAATGATCATTATTAATGCATCTCAAATACTGGAATTTTTTCATTCCATTATGAAGACATCAGAGAAATAGATAAAAAGAAAGCATTTTTTGTATCACCTGGAAGACATGCTTTACTGTAATGTGCTGTTACTTGCCACAAGTGCTGTCTCTCTGTTCATAAACACTTCAGGTACTATTTACTGGTGGGTCTTTTAGAGAACTCTGATGTAGGAATGAAAAGGACTATTGCATTAAGAGAAGCTTAACAAAATAAGAGGCTATTTGGACAAATCTTTCAGTAATTCAGTACGAAATCTATCTGCTTACCAGATTACCCTGTTTTACCATTTATCAGGTTCCTTATAGTTCCTAGAACTGTCTGCCAAATTTTGGAATCTTTTTCTTAAAGAAATGGATTTTTTCTTTTCTCTCGCTACAATCTGTAAGAGATTTGGGGGTGGAAATATTTCTCTAGAGCATCACTTGGAAAAAAGTTGGGTTTGCAACCTTCTCTGGAAACACAGAGGTTTTAGGCATGCCAGTATCTTCCAGGACAGTGCCAAATTTGTGGCCCAGCCAACTAAAAAGGCTCAAAAGTAAGAATTTCATTGTTCTAGTTACTAAGTAACATGATGATTTGAAGTAAACTGCATCAAACTGGCTTCTCAGATGATCTGGACGAATCCAAAAAGAATTAACTCTAAAGGTAAGAAATAGGGAGCTCTGTCTTGTGTTAGGAATGACTCCCAGTAGGCAGGGGAGAACGCTCTGTGCCTGCAGGGACACCAAACTAACTAGCCCATTCACTGAACCATTGGTTTCTGTTTCAGATGAAGACTGAACAGAAAATACCTGGTACTCACTGTAAATGAAATTCCAACCTCGCCTCACGGCTAAACCTGCCTCTCCCCTAAACTGGGATTCTATATTCACACCTATTGCATCCTCCTACAAGCATACTCATGTGCTCAAATTAGCGTCCAAACTAACAGTTTCAACGAAAATTTCGGATCTGCAAAGGCAGCAAGTGTAGAGTCTACAGGTCCTATGCCTAAAAGTAATCTATGCAAGCTTAATGTTGAGCTAAACTTTCTGAACTTTTTTGGGCCTCTGTTTATGCCTATAGCTGCATATCCATACCAAGATTTGTAAATAACATATATAAGCTATGTATTAATAGATCTAGTATAAAAGTGTCCAGAACTGTTGTGAACTGCATCATGCTCAATCCATACGTTAAATCCCAGAGCTGGGCTATGTCAACTATCCCCAGGGTCAGTTATCCCTAACGGCTCCTGAAGAAACTTATACCAGTCTCCTTTAAAAATAGCCAGAAACAACTTGAACGTTCAACTTCACTGCCTGAAAGAAAACAACTAGCACAGTTACTATAGCTCCAGAGGCATAATAGTTTATGTCCAAGGGGCAGTCAAAACCAGCACAGTGTGACAATGGTTTAGACTTTGGATTTGGAGCAACTAATAGGCAGAATCAAAAAGGCAAAACATCAGATCACTCGCTCTCTCCTTTGAAGTGAGGAATTAGTTGGAATGGATCTAGGTTGTCCCTGCAGAGATAATTTTGTAGCATAAAACAGAGAGACTCACCTTCCTGCATATCCTGCCTGATCAGAAATTAATGAGGTTGAGATGAGATCTAATAGTACACTATTTTTGTTTTGGGAAAAATGGTTCTTCATACATAAGATAATTATTAAACACACATATCAGGACGGAATGGTAATGAGCAGAGAAATCCCTTCCACAGCCCCAAAATAGTTTGCACATTGTATAGCTTATGTTTGGCTTAGTGATCATCCAGTATCTGAAGTACACTTTTGGATTGCCCCAAATGGCTCAGTCTCCCTGAATGCAAACACTTGTTGGCTTGCAGAAAAAAAGTTCCATCCTACTAGCCTAGACTGTGTTTTCCTATGTCTGTTTTACTTTGGAATATCTACCAGGGACAACACTTGACATCATCTTTATTTAGCAAAGGAGTCTCCTATGGACAGAACTATATTGAACACATAATATGTTGCAGCTTAACAAGTACCAAGAATCCCCTTCAGTTTAATATGAGATTCTACAGACAATCAAGAAAATCTGAGTATCAGCTAAGTAGTAACGGAGTCTCCTATTCAGAGTAATTTTAAAGTTCACACTTTTTGTTTTATTGCCTGGATTCTTTTATCTGTCTCAAGACCACGCGCAAGACAGTAAAATGAGGGGAGTCTAAGAGGAGGACGTAAGGTAGGTTTAAAGATGTTCAAACAGATACACAAGATACCTAATAATTCCCAGAGAAAATAAGATTTTGGAGAATACAGATTGAATTTCACATTATTATTTGTAATACATATTGAAGCTCCCTTTCTTCATCATTTCTTTCATTCAGCTCTAGATTAAGACACCTATTACTGTCTACATGAGTTAGGTGTCTCTCCTTGTCATAGAGCCAATTAATATCTCTTCAGTGCAACCTGTGGAGTCAGGAGAGCAATTAAGAAAATCTAATAGTTAAAACCATTCACTTAGCATAGCCATCTACAAATGACATCTACAAATGACAAAAGCAACTGGTCCTTAGGGACCTGACAGCTTTGGTGAGCAACATTTGGAAGCCAAGAAGGACACACTATGGCCTTGCAAATGGCAACCAATGCCAACATTTAGACTCACAACCCTCACAGCAGTTGGTGGGGCTGTACCAGGAGCCACAGTGCAGGCTCTGCCCTCACTGATGAGTGCCATCCTGTGGGGTCTGGGACAGGTTGGCAGAGACAGGGACTGGTAAGAGGCTTCACTGACAGCCCCCAACGTAGCAAGGGTTTGAATCAGATCCAGAGTCTGTCTGAGAGATCCAAAAGGAGTAGCAGGAGATGCAGCTGAAACATGGGGCATCCCCATCCTAGGCATGGGGATGAGCCTACAATATAACTTTTGCCAAGGGCTGAGCTTATTTAGGACTCCTGGGTCCATGTGCAGGATTAGGGGACCTAGATAGGGCTGATTAGAGACATTGAGGCCTACAGATGCCGCCAGGAAACTGATGGGTTTCTGTCTTGCACTCCAGATCCCACTGCCCAGTTCTGCACAAGCACTGGGAAACCTCCAACTCCTGGAAACAAAGACAATCTGAAACTGGATCTCTCTCCAGGCACAGGGCTCAGCAGCCAAAATACGTGTCTATTGCAGCTGGAGGTCACAGACTCACAGAATCACACAATACACCCGGTTGGAAGGGACCCACAAGGATCATTGAGTCCAACTTCTGGTCCTGCATAGGACCATCACCAAGAGTCACACCATGTACCTGAGAGTATTGTCCAAAGGCTTCCTGAACTCTGTCAAAGGCTTGGTGCTGTGATTACTTTCCTGGGGAGCCTGTTCCAGCACCCAACCACTCTCTGAGTGAAAAACCTTTTTCTAATACCCAACCCAGACCCCCCGCCACAACTTCCGGCCACTCCCTCGGATCCTGTCACTGGTCACCACAGAGGAAGATCAGTTCCTGCCCCTCCTTTTTCCCTCATGAGAAAGTTGTAGACTGCAGCGAGGTCTCCTCTCAGTCTCCTCTTTCTCCAGGCTGAACAGACCAAGTGACCTCAGCCACTCCTCATACAACTTCCCCTCAAGGCCCTTCACCATCTTTGCTGCCCTCCTTTGAATGCCACAAGGTGCTCAAGAGAATCACTGAGTCAGTATGTATGATACAGGACTGTGGTCAAAGCCATGTGTCTCTGTCTGAGCAACAGCTGGGGGCCAGGTGGGATACTGTGAGGCATATCTACTGCTTATGTGTAGGTGGTGAATCTCATCTTGGGTATCTTAATTAATGAATCAGTTTTAAAAAACCAGTGTCACAGCTGATGCAAAAAGAGCACTTCAATAAATGTTAACTATGTCAGAGACCAACTTTTACACAGTGTCATGACAGAGCTGTAAGGCATCTTTGTGCTGTAAGGCATGGTTGTGTGAAATGAAGATCTGGCCAGGATCAATCTTTTCAGGACCTCTAAGAATTACACCCAAGGAGCAGCTCTTACTACGAGGTACACATTAAATAAAGCAGTTCACAGAAGCAGGTTCTGCTCACTCAACAACAGCAAAAAAGGGCTCTTCATTTTCACCTAATTCTATAAACTAGCAACAACAGCACTTGACATTTTGCTTTTTTCTAACAACATGCCATAGGCAGCTGCTTTTGTAGTAGTAATCACTGTATCTCTTTTGTGTACATACAATACATAAAGTTATTGGGTTTAAAGACTAAAATATATTTTAACTGTAGTCTGTAAAGTAGAAGAAGTCTCATAACTACATATATAAAAATAAGAGGAAAATATGGATATACATGAAATAGTATATTGTTCTCTTAGAAAAATAAAGCCAGTACTGTGAGTCATTAAAATATACATGGGCATAAAGGAAATTGCGACTTTCTGTCAAAAAAGAATGTGTAAGATGCTTAAGCCTCAAGAAATTTCTTGCAATACACTGAAAATCTGTGTCATACTGTCATATATGAGTTTATACATTTTGTTTGTTCCACAAGCTTTGATTTAGAGTGGCAATTTGCAGTTTTCAACCTAAGTGGAAGGTGAAAAACAGCTGTATTCACTGCTTAAAATCTAAATGTTTTTATTGTTGGTGTCAGCTGCAGCAGCTTATTGCTTCTGATAGAGAAAGTCCTGAGGCTCTGCAAAACAACCGTGCTCTGTTCTCTCTGGACATGGGATGACTCAATTTCTCCATGGTGATTCATCTGGGTAAATCAACTCTGAGTTGTCAAGTCCAGAAGGGGCTCTTATCTAACTGTATTCAGAAGGAGATGGGAATGGATCACTGGGGAATCTAAATGAGCTTTTTATCCAGATAGATCTGCTGCATGCATCCTTACACATAGCCTTCTGCTGAATTTGGTACATACCCACCAACCGATCTGCTATTCAGGCATCATGTTAAGATTTAAGGTTTTCAACTATCTATTTCCTGGATAATGAGCACTTTCCTTTCTCTATCCTTTCTCTAGCTGAAGTGAGAGTCCCAATTTATTATCTTTGGAGAGTATTAATAAAAATATCATTCTATACTTAAGATCAGCTGACCTCCCAAGTGTTGCAGGCTCAATATGGCAGGGGAACAAGAGAAACAGACCATTTTCACATCTTCCAGCTTACCAAGATGCCCAGAGCACACAGGGCACCAGTTGCAACAAAGAACTTGCAAAGAGACACAGAACTGAAGTGATAGTGTTTCTGAAAATGTACCGTGGGTAGGTGAGATGCTCAGGGAACAGACAAATCACTGCTAAGTGAGATTGCAAGAAAAAAGGAAAGTTTGGATGTCCTCTCAAACTGCCTCTGCCATGGCCTTGTTTGTCAGTGACCACCATGGAGACAAATAATCCTAGAGGGAAGTGAAATAAATGGGAAGTCTCTACCAGGGGTGGTTCTGCTTGCAAGCCTCCTGGTTGGCCACATCAACAGTTTGGTGAACCTCAGCTCAAGGATCACTCAACCAGACAGCCTTTTTACTCTTCAATATCTAGAATTTAACTTTTCTTTTTCCAAAGGCTCTAGAGTATCAAACTAACCTTGAAAGCAGAACTGAATGTAAAGCAAGAAGAGATGGCTGCCTGAGTTCACAGAAGACAGCAGTTCTGCAAGGCATTCATTAGTAAAGTAATAATTCAGATGCACATTTTAATGCTTCATATCTTTGCATTGCTAATTAGTTGTAAATCAAAGCATGGACTAAACGTAGAAAATTTAAGCTATCTATATGCTTCCTGCTGGTGACCGTGGCAGAAAGAGTACTTTTGCAGCATTTCCCACCCTTGTACTCTTTGAAAGCACAGTAAGCATGTGCAACTAGTTCAATAAATACAGAAACAGTCTCTCTCATTTTGTGCCGGTGGAACTAGCCTAATCTGCATGTGCCTCTCCCAAGAGTTGTAGTGGTTCCCTCTGCGCTCCCTACACAATTGTCTCTCTGGTCTCAAGTCACATTTGCATCTAGATTTAGCATCATACGGTTCCTGCAGAGTCCTTGACTGTTTATTACTGTCTCTCTGTACATCAAAAGAGGAAGAAATAAAATAAAAGTACTACTAAGATCCTCCTTAGCCCTAGGCAAGACTTTCAGCTGAAAATCACCATTACAGAAAATTCTCTCTAAAGGACAGAAAAAAACCAATACTTGAGACGTAATTTTGCTTAAAAAAGATATGCTTTCTCTTTCACCTCTTTTTTTCTAAATTTCTCTCAGAATTTTGAACTAAAAAAAAAAAAAAATCCCACAAACTCTGTTTCTTCATGGGGATGCTCAAGTTGATCCTTTTACACCCAAAATACCCTTACAGATGTACCTTTCTAAAAACACAGCTACTAGCTGTGCAAAGAGCTGAGATACCAACAGCAAGGACAAGCAACAACATAAGGACAATCAAGAAGTCAAGAAGACTTGGAAAAGTGGAAGGGGAAGAAAAGGGAAAATATAATATCTCTGCAGAGTTTCAAAGCTTCTTCAGACCTATTAATTCCTACTATCTTCCTGACCTCAAGAAATTTGAGGGAGGAAAAATAGATTCTTTTACTCTCAGAAAAATAGATTCTTTACTTCTCAGCATTTTCCTCTTTGCTGAAGAAGAAAGATCTAGACAACAGCTCAGTGGCCGCTGAAACTTCCCTCTCTACTACACTGAGAGAGGAAAATAAAGGCTAAGTGACCATAAAATGCAAAAGTTAATAATAGCAGTCAGGATGCACGGTTTGTGTTTACATGAACAGGAGAAAAGTGCACGCGATGGATAGGACTGATTCAGAGGAGACATTGCAAAAAGTGACATCAGCCAATTTTTACATTGTGTAAAATATGGGGGAGTAGTTCTCACCCTCCAGTGTCTTTCTACAGGAGCTCTCAATGACAGCTCACAAAGACGACAGATACAACAGTTCATACTTACATAAAAAGACTATTTTCTTGGTGGTATTACCGCAGTTCAGGTTAGGCATTAATTTGTACTAGAAAGGTACTATATAATTAGTTGCAATTTATCACCTTGAAGCCAAAAAGTCTGTCCAACAAAGAAATAAATAATTAGGGTTAGAATTTAGGATTGCATTGGAAGTAGATTATGAACTCTTTGGGGCACCTTTGTTTTCCTGTATTGTGTTTACAACACTAAGAGGAATTGAGCACTGCTCCCTTGTAATGCTTCATCAGCACTGCCACCACAGACCCCAGCACCCACAGGGAATGTTACAACACATATGCATACTGAAACTACTAAACTATTCACTTCTTATAAAGTATTATGATGTAGCACTGATGAAAGTAATCCACAAAACGAAACCAAGGAAATACTTCTCTTCTTTGTAAGAAGGCAAACACTAGGCTGCTTTTAGTTGGGGTTGGGTTCTGTTCTCAATTATATTGGTGAAAATCTGCTGTCACTCTGTTAATCTCAAGTAGTTCAAGAATGATGCTGCTACAAGTGATTACAATACATCCTTTCATTATCAGACCGTTTTTAGCCCTCTGCATGCACAAATCCAACCGTTATTTCTGTTTGAAAACAGCAGAACGAAATCTTCTACCCACCAAAAAAAATCCTACCTGTTACCCTATAATACCTTCAAAATCAGCAATTCTTAAGACACAATTAAAGAAACTGAAAAAGCAACTGACCTCTTGCCGTTTGAAATTTTGAACGTATTCTTCAAATTGTTCATCTTTAGTTTCATCTGCTTTTCCTAGTTTTTGAAGTACCTATATTGAAAGGAAAAAGGAATAATTTAATATTTATGTCACAGAACAGAAATTCTGCTACTTTCAACACTTCTGTTCTTGCAGTTAGGCTTAAATAGCATTTTATTTTTGCGTGTGTTCATGCACTACAGTTTCTACAGTTCACACAAGAAACTATTTTGTCAAAATAAAAAAAGATAAAAGCAGGAGTATGGGGTGTGTGTGGAAATATACTTCAAAGTATAGAGTCCTCGGTGGGACGTGGTTTTTCGTAGTGAAGCAACTTTTCTTTTAGCAAAGAATTCCATGGTTTCAAAGCAAGGAAGAATGAGAGAATTTTGCTGGCACTGCAAGTTTTTCTTCAATTCAGACAAAGAAAGAAAAAAAATCATTAGGTTTTTCTTCTGTTTATGGTTCATTACATCGAACAGTATTAACATTATTCTTATCTGTATGATTTTCAACACAAAGTCATAGAAAATAAAGAAATGTAAGGCTGCATGAGAAATTGTTACAGTTGATGCTCATTTAAAACTTGGTGTTAATTTTTTCTCACCTCATTAATTCAGAAGTGGATTGTCATCCACTAGATAATAAATATACTATAAGAGAGAGTCAATCAGCAATCTCAAACGTAATTTGACACAGCTACACTTTACACTGTATTTAACTACAATAAATGCATTCTATTATTAAATCCCATCGCTATCCTCTCATTTTAATACTAAAGACTTACACACAGCTGCAAATAGGCTTCACCCTGCTTATTAAGGAACCCCTTAATCTTTATAGAGTACATGTATGTGGGACTGAACCATGTCACAGAGTGATGTTCAGATTGCTCTTCTATGACAAGTTGACCAAACTTTCAATTTTCACAGGAAAAACCAAACTCAAACAAATGCAAACAAAACAAAACCCACCAACCCCAGGAAATTGAAACAGTAGCAATTAACAGATACTATGAATAAAGATATAAGCATCACATCATCTGTTCTTCTCAAAACAAAGAACATGCAGCTCCAGTACTGCTACATTCTCTCTCTGACCACCTTCCTCTCCCAAGCCCAGCCTGCCCCACACCACAAAATCAGTCTGCACAAAGGTGTGGTGAGCATTGCTACAGTGGAAACCCGGGGTCAGGGTGATCGTGAAGGTGATACAATGCCACCTTGTAAGACCCTAGGACTGGAGCTACGAGTTCTCCCAGGGAGTTTTACTTTAAAAATATATAAGGTTCCAAAAATTCGCCCACCAAATCTTCAGAAGAACCCTCAGCTCTTTAACCATGTTAAGACAGAGCACAAAGGAGAAAAGCTCCACATTTTCTCACAGGGTGCTTTTACTGGTAAACTTTAGAAAATAAGAGATCTTGGCAAAAGTTTAAAGGGTAACAGGCAACCGAAACAAACCATTCCACAAAGCATTGATTTAGCACATGCTAACCCATACAACTTAGCAAAATCCAACCCATTCGGTCCCAAGTTACCCAAAATATTAAGAAATTAGTAAAGAAAGAGCAGAAGTAAGAAGAAGAAAAGAGCTACCACCAGGAGTCCTGTGTAAGTCCAGCTTCCACGAGGTCAGGTCGTAGGTCTCAAGCCAAAATGGAGACCAGGTTGCTGCTGTTTTTATATGCTCTGGTCCCCTGTGGCCACCCCTCCCAGGTGGGACTCCCAGCCCACCGGTCACTCTGGGGCTCCGGGGTGGGATAAGGAGCGGTGCTCCCACTGTGCCAGCCAATCCTGGGCTAGGTCAGGGGCTCTGAGGTGGGATACGGGCAGTGCTCCTGGGCTGCATTTGACTGACAAGTGCTCGGGGGTTGCCCACTGACTGCAGGGGCTGGGACAGGGCATCACCTCACTTCTGTGAAATTCGACCTGTCCTTCCCCCCCTACATACACACACTTGAGTTGGTCCGAGCCAATAATTAATATAATGAGCCAGTCTCTCACATACCTGTGGACATGGCATGTGAAACATCGAGGAAGTTTTGACATATTTACAGCAGAAAGATAGAAAGAATGATATCAGAGAAGAAAAAAAGGCAAAGACCAGCCTTTTGCTGCCAATAGAGATGTTCATTTTCTGGCATATATGGGCATTTTGGGTTGCTTTTACAACTACTGCTAGTCCCAGAAACCTCATGCACTATCATGACCAACCTCTTCCTAAAATATTAATAAATATCACAGATAGTTTTACAGAGGAATCATTTAATTTAATATTTTGAATCATCACATTGCTCCTTGTCACCAGCAAGACTAACAGTCTGCCCGCAACTTTGATCTGCACCAGGTGGCTTTCTGAAAATCCAACATCTCCTCTTCAAAGAGCTGGCTGCTAGGTAAGCCTCCTGATCACGGCAATACATTCAAACTATGTTCACAGCAAGAAGTAGCAGGCATGTTAACTGTAGTCTGAGCAATCCATAACATAGATAACAAACTAAAGCAAGAAAAGTGGTCACGATAGACTCTTTTTTCCCCAAAATATCAACAACACACATCCATGTCTCCAAATGCGCACTCAAGCCCAACAGTAAAAGGCTCAGAAGGGAATAACCTCTTACAGCACCTACCTTCTACGGTTTGGGGTTTTTTTTTATCCTATCTACAACTTACAATTTCTCTACAGGTATTTAGCTGAACTGAGACTAAGACACAGTGTTACAATTTAGCCTCTGCAAACACCAACCCTAATCTTAAACCAGAGCTCCATTAAACAATCATTAATAACATAGTTTCTCAATTTTCCTAATGCAGATCAGAACTACAGATATGTCATATGATTGGAAATAAAAGTTCCAAGCCAGAGGCTTGGAATTAGCTAAAGAAACTTACTCTCATGGAAGTCCTGTAGCCCATGCCATGTACACAGATAACTGGTGTTCACTTACTCTTTTCCTAAATGCAATCCTAATCCCATGCCCACAATTCCATATGGAGACAGTGGAGCAGACTGGGGCTAAAATAAACTATTCCTCACAGGTCCATCCCATCCATATAACTCCATGCACCACTGAATGTATAGCTCAGCCTTTTACAACCAACCCAATTGTAACCACAACTTTATCACTTGTAGTCTAAACAGAGAAGTTGCCAGGCTGAAGGTAAGTATTAGAAACTGACCCACCTTCTAGCAGTTGTTTGTGCACTTCTTTCTCAAAGTGGAAGTCTCTTGTCAAGTGAAGTCTATAGTTAGTTTATTTTTGTTTAGTTAGGTGAGCACCTGGGGGTCCCTGGTGGTCTAGTGGTTAGGGTGCAGCACTCTCACCGCTGCGACCCGGGTTCGATTCCCAGCCCCCCGGGCAGATGGAGCTCGTCAGCCCTGTGTGGCAATCCATCTAAGAGAAGGTCACTCTAAACAAACCTACGTCCTGAGACCCTCACTGCCACTGTCCAAGCTTGCTTGGCCCCAGCAGATGAACCTCAGGATTAAAGGGTGGGCTCAGTTCAGCGCACGCTGTGTCTCACCTAAAAAAATCCACTGCGCAGGCTCGAAGGGTTAATGACCTTTCCCAAATCTTCGCTCGCGAAGACTGGCCATATTATTATTATAGGTGAGCACCTATAGGGTGTCTTTGGAGTAGAGTTAAGGCCAAGTGAAGGCTTGTCTGGCCTACATATGGGTTCCTCTAACTGAAGGGGTTAATAGCAGGTCTATAACTCCATCCGTCGTAGACAGGCTGAAATAAATTTTAAACACATTCATTTTGTTACATAGAGTACCTCGGTTAGAGTCAAGGTTTGGTCTAGGACAAGGATTAGGAAAAGGCAAGTAGACAGCCTACTAGCACTAAGTTTAGAACAAGAGAAAACAGACTTGAAACACCCAAGTTATTGGAAAGCATCTGATGGTTCTTAATGGTAAAAGGAAGACTGTGCTCAGGAGCAGCACGTGCCTAACCTCCCCCTTAAGCCTCACTTCAACCACCCTTATAGATAAGCATTAGCTTTAGTAACAGGAATAGCTCAGTTTATTGTGGCCTATGAGGACAGGAGAAGGGTAGACAGACAGTGTTTCACAAAAGCCTTAGAGGGCTCTATGACATGCCAAAGAAAGGGGATCTGTACCAATAAGTGGCAAATATTTTATTTTAGGCTCATGTGGTAGGTAACCCATATTATGGATTTGTATGCAAGTATTGGAAAAAAAAAAGAGCAGAGGAACCAAAGATGCTGCTAAACATTCCGTGGCCTGTAGGGCTTGAATGAGGCCAGAACTTAGTGAAGGCAGGTGGTTAGCATTTTTTTTTCTGAGCATGCGCATACAGAGAAAAAACATTTGAGGTTAGGTTTGAGAACATCTATTAATGTGTAGGAACAGCCTGTACCATTTACAATAAAATAAATTTTAAAAATTAAAGAAACAGACATGAACGGAATCTCAATAGTCAAGTTTTCCGTAGTCTTATGAAGATTGTTTAAAAAGCCGATCACTCTATCAAAAAAAAAATCCAGGATAAAAGTTGCCTCATTTAATATAATGAAACTAAATCAGCTACCAGTAAGTTTTCCCTTAAAATAACATAAAAAGATTTAAAAAACAAAAGTATCTAAAATGGGTATCAGTGTTGACCCAGGTATATATTATATATATTGCTAAGAATATAGTTAAGTTCAATTAGCATTGAGAATGAAGTAAAAGCTAAATTTGATATGATAATAAACCTAGATGCTGTCAGGTAAATACATGTAGAGAGAAATTGTTAGACAATGTGGTACTGACATAACATATGGCAGATTCCACACTAACACATAACATTTTGAGTAAGAACATCAAGCATGTCTGATATCATTTATAAATGTCATCAAGAGTACACTTCTAGATACAAAATGCAAGAATCCCCATTTGGGGATGCTGCATCTTCAACAAACTTTCAGAAGATATAAGACTAAACAGTTCCTCTTTAGTCTTTTAAGTGCTCTTATTTATCAAATAATACATTCATTTCTATGAGGAACTTGAATTCAAATGATCAACTTCAGAGTGATTGCAATGTGAATGTTTCCAAAGAAAGGAAACTAATATAATAAAATAAATTACAGATTAGCTTGAGAAAGCTTGATTGCATTGAAAACTCTTGTCTTGAGGCAAGAACGACAGTGTTCAATAGCTGCTGAGACTACCACCCTGATAGGCCTACCCATCCTCCCCTAAAAAAGTTTTCAAGACTATCGCAATTCAGGGAAAGGAAAAAATAAAAATAAATAAATAAAAAAATGAACAAAAGCCCAAACCCAAAACCAATGCAAAAAATCCCCCAAGCCCCCACAAAAAACCCCAAACCAACATCAACCAAAAAACCCTGAAACGTATTCTCTGATGTAGCCTGTGGCCACCCAGGAGCTGCCTCAAGAGCAGCTCAGCTTCCTGCAGAGCAGCAACTGGCTGGACAGGAGTTGACCTCATCAGCCATCCCAACATACATCATCTCCAGTCACACACAACCAACACGTTCAAAACCACTCAGGTTAGGAAGACGTGACTGCTCAGACACGGCTATCAAGGAGAAGACTTCATCAGAAATTCCCAGGACTGTTAAAATACTGAAAAAATTAAGCTAATCTAACTTGCCACAAGTAGCACTATTTAAGGGAATTTAACGGAATAACACCAGTATGAAAAGCAAAACAAACACTCACAACAATCCAAAAACATTGTCATGTACTCCCTGTCCAAAATCTTTTGAAAACAGCAAAGTGCTCTGGATCTCAACAGATGCAAACTCATTCATCTATAACACTATTCTGCAATACTTTTACAACACCATTCCACAGCATAATTATTTTCCTAGTACTTTACTCTTCTACAACCTGTAAAAGAAATACTAGGGCTGCACGACTAACATGTGCAGTTTACCAGGGACACCCATGATTAAAAAGACAATTTTTTTTCATGTGATGAGATGTTATACAAAGCATCCAATACCACAAAACCATAAAAAAAAGTGTCAAAATAGAAAAGTTAAGCATGATCCATGATACGCAGCTGGTATTTGAGAAGTGTAGAAGCAAAGTTTAAGAAACCTTGTTTATTCCAGAAATAAAAGCTAGCTAGGAGGACAACATATTGAAGTATGAAGTCTGGTGCAGAACTAATTTCAAAACTTATCTACTGTCTCTCACCCAAGCATGACAGCAGGGTGTTAAGCACAAGAAACAGAATACTCAAGACTTACTCAAGCCACATAAGATTACTACCTCCTCATTGTTAGCACAAGGGTAGCTGAAGTGAAATCAGAGAGAGAATCATTACAAGGATGCTACTTGGTTGTTCCACTGCAAAGAGGGGCAGGAAGAGACAGTGGAGTGGATTAAAGATATGTAAGTATAGAGCTTATCAAACTATTTGTTTAGTCCAGTTAATACAAAGTCTCCTCTCCAAAGAGGTAACATTCATATCTAACTACTCAAGATCTACTTGGGTGGCATTTAATAACAAAACAAATCATTTTTTTTGTCATGATGTCACCTTCATTTCACTTCAGCACTGAAATCTCAAAATATGGTCTGCAATAAAAGATGGGCAACAAGATATTTTTCAGTATTGTTACATGGTAGGATTAAAAATTAGATGGAATTTCATAATTAGAAAAATAATAATATAGGATTTTTATAAAAACTGCTTATTTTTTCTCTAGTGCTAAACACACCCAATAAGTATAAATTAGCATTATATAACGGAATTAAGAAGTCTGCATCTGAGATAGGGTAGTGTATTACTCAGTTTCAATTCTGCTATGAATATTTCAATCCCAGCATAGCTCTGATGCAACAGGTTCAATTGCTTCTATTTTCCAAGTGGTTGACTAAATTTCATATTTTCCATGCTATACAGCCCTATACTTCCTAGAACTCAGCCTTACACTTGTACTGCTGTTGCTATTCCACCCTTGTGTTCCTGCAGAAACAACAGCTGAAGGTGACAAATGTTTTCCTGAGCCTCTATTCTCATTAACATCTGTTGCAGGGTTGTGAAAAAAAAAAATCCTTTTGTCATTGACAGACTCGAAAAAGCCCGAAAACCTGATTAATACAGAACACTGAGCATTTTACTAAGAGATTTTTACTACAGAAAATGCAGAAAGAAGCTGTAATAAAGGTCATGACTGATAAGCAATTACTTTGTGTGGTGCTGGTTTGTTACTGATCTTATAAAATGACTAAACTTAGCTGAGGTTTCCAGATCAGCTTTAGGTCATCTGTAGTTACCACTCCTTTTTTCTGTCCACACTTGCATTACTAATGCCATATAGAACAACTGATCATTCATCAAATTACAGGTAATCTTCACGGTCACATAATGTATTTTATATCTTTATTATTGTAATTGTGCCCCAGCCTCTTTCAAAGTCTTCTCTTATATTGGGCACAATAATACTAATTTGCCCATCATTTACAGTTAAATTTCATTGCTCAAGTTTGACACAGTGGATCACATACTAGAAAAGAGGCCATCACAGTAAACTGCAGTTGGGAGTGTAGAGGACTGCAACTCCACAATTGCTATCGTAATATATAACATAGCCAATTTCGGTTGTACAGTGTCACAAAGCCAAAGAGAAGTCATATCCTGAACTGCATGAATGCACGAAATATGGCCCAAGCAATAGAAGAGGGCAGCTGCTAGGTACCAGGCACTTTCCAGTACAGAAGAGCACAGAGATGGCTCTACAGGCCAGACCAATTGCCCATGTAATATACTAATCTCTCTCCAAACCCTCTCAAAAGAAGATTCCTAGGGAAGATACATGACAAGCGCGCAGTGATGTTCCTCCAGAACCCTCTCCCAACCACTAACAAACTGCATTTCAATGAATTCCTGATGTTGCCTCTTTACATTTTATAGATCTGATGGATTTTTCTTATTGATGGGTTGTCCTGGTTCCTGTCCTGGAGAAGCTCTGATAAGGTATTTGCTGTTTAAAGAAGCATGAAGGTGCACTTCTCTTATAAATGCTTTTCTTTTGTTAAGTTTTTGTAAGCTTTCGCTTGCTGATGCTTTGAGTATTGTAAAATACCATGACACATGGGAACAGTTTGCTTAACAAACAAGAAGAGTATTGAATAACATCCAGACAAGCATAAAACACTATGATAAGCTATATTCTCTTAATCAAAATTGAAAGAGGGAAATGTGGTCTTTCTAATGCAGCCTAAATGACAGATGTGAACACTATGCCATGAGAGATGATTATAGTAACCTTTCCACGAATTACAGAATCTAATTGTACATCATTGCCCAGATAATGTAAAAATGCTCTAAAGTGAGCCACAAAATAAACAAGATTATGACTGCTTTCAGAATGAAGCCACAGACTTCTACTTAAGTCCTTGGTCATTTGGTTAAAACCAGAAAGTACTTTACAGAGTACACTGACTTGCACATTGCAGTGTGCCACAGTGTCTAGGCAGACCTTTGCTCACCCTTTTCTTTGCAACATCCAGCAAATTTGGTCTACTAGAAGTATGCACCCTTGCAAAATTTAACACAGTAGTAGGTGGCTACTGTTCTGCATTAAGTGTGATCCTAAGAAGTCCAGAGTAAAACTTAGCTGGGCAGTAAAAATTTAAGGAGACTGAAGGATGAGCTTTCAAGTTTGCAAAGGCCTCATTTCACTTATGAGAAGGGAAGGAATACTAACAGCTACGACAATGTACTGCTAGGGACTTCTCCTGCTTGTGTCTTAGGAACTTCACACGGCTTAATGCTATGAGGCTCTCCCATGTGATAAGGTGGCTCATCAGACACTCTCTGCACGTATTCTGAAAGGTGCTTATCCCCAGTGGATGTGAAAACCTGGCAGAGCTTCAAAGAACTGCCATGTATTTAAAAAAATTAACAAGCTGTTCCCTAGACTATATAACAGAGGACCAGTCAATATAACATAGGACAGAATCAAAGTAGAGATGGTGGAATGGTGCTTTTCATGGGAAGTAGCTTAAATAGGAAAACAGAATGGAAAGAAACAATAAACAACACAGACCAAGGTGTAGAGAGAAAAAAAGAGTGAGAAATCAAAGGAAGAACTAAGAGGGAGTCAAACTATTATGAGAGAATAGGGACCAAGCTAAAACCAAAGAATCAACTTTGAGAAAACATGGGTTTGATTCATTTGTCTTCCCGTAGGCATCTCAGATGGCACAGGATGTCTCAAACACGTCTGTGCAGATGGAAAACATGACATAGGACCTGTGAAAGTGTCTTCTGGAATAGCAGCTTGAAGCAAGACAGGATACAACTCAAGCAGCCTACAACTCAGGCTGTTGAATTGAACTAGGCTATTAGCATAGCAACATCTATGATCCTCAGACTTTTGAATGTTCTTTTTCCTCACAAAATTGCTTAAGGGTTCATTCTTTGCTCACTTTACCATCGGGCAAAAAAAGGTACAGGAAAGGTTAGTAACTTCTACACCAAGTTCAGAGGATATTAATTGTAAACCAAAATCTGATTATTATAGACTAGCACCTTAACCTCTGGGCTGTCCTCCTCTGAATAGTTTTGTAGTACAAAAATTTGCTGTGCTCAGAATATTTGCACTAGAGCTAGACAGAAGAGCTAGACAAAAAGGCTGCTTAAAGAACTGGAAAGACAATCTCTTTGCCCTTCTCTGGCTATTGTTGCTCTCATACTTCTTGGAAACATTGATTAGTTCTTTTGGTTGAACAAGATCTAAATTTAACTGCCTGAACAATTAGCAGTAATATCTTTGGCTGAATTTCTGTGTCCTTTACTGCATCCCAAAGTAATCAAAACACCACTCTGCTGAATTAAAAAAAATAATCCTGCCAGTTTTTATTTCTGCCTATACTTTACTCATCTAGTTGAAAAGTACCTGAATAACTTTCTAGTAGTTTCCAGCCTTCTGGAAACAAGCTGTGCACTCAGGCTTACTTACATTTTCCTCATTATGTTTTACTTCCCTCTCTCTTACTAGTTCCTTCGCTTTCTTACTCCCCTTTGGTTTACCCTCTACACTTACTGTAAAGCAGACACTTTCCTTAATACTGTTCCCTCCAAAAAACATCAACAATCAAAGAAATATTTGATTTACTGCCTTGATAGCATTTCACTTTGATAGCATGTCACTTCATGTGACAACTTCATTTACCCAATCTTCTACTTTGGGCTCCATCTGGGCTGCAAGCTTTTCAAAGCAAGAGACTATTTGACCCTCTGCCCTTCAAAGCACTGAAGACAAGGGGACGATCATCTTGAGTTGTTTGAAGATCCTACCAAAAAGCCGTGATTAATAATTTAACCTCTGATACCTATATTCACCTGGTGACCAGCTAGTTCTTTCTCTGTCTATTTACTTGATAGTCCTGGTCCCTAAGAACTAGGGGAAAAAGGCTAAAGCAGCCACTTGAAAAATTTTTTTCACCATATTCCCAAGGAAAAAAACCCCACAGAATCAAATATAAAACAATTGCATTAACAAAACTTCAATTTGAAAGTATTCAAACTAGATGTGGAACATTATCTAAAAATGGAGTAGATTGCCTATAGAACTTTTTAAAAATTAACTTTTGAGATCTCATCAATAGAACATTAAAATCAATTACAAAAACATTTAGCACAAAAATCTTCTTAAGCTGGAAGCAGCCACAACACAATAAACAGTTTTTCTCCTGTACAGAAAGGCCACTAAAGCTCATTCTTCCACAAGGAAACTAATATGATTTATGGTACCAAAATCCTCAGCAGTGATCCCGGACAGGCAATCTGTTATCTCAAAATTAATCAAATTTTTCCTGGGCCAAGAAGACAGATATCAAATATAAATTTGTAATTTATTTGTTGATACTACAGTTTCATTTCTTAATCAAACATTTAAATTCTACCTGGAAAAATACAACTTTGTCTTTTACACACTGTCTCTCCGGATTTTTCACAGCAATTATATGATGTTCTTCCTGGTTGCTGGCAGTCAAAAAAAATAAAAAAGACAAAAAGTTTTTAAGTCACATGGCCAAATATAAAGATCACATTCATTATAAAAGACCTTGAATTCAAAAGTGCACATGCATTTTCCCACTGTCTAGTTCCATGGGTTATATATAGCAGAGTCTTGTTTATTTAGCTGTGATGATATGATATCATTGGATCAGAGAATTTAAGTAAATTAGACTTTAAGTAGTTATGTTTTTCAAGCTATTTCCCCTTATATTCCCACTGCTGCATCTGATTTTCTCAGTTCCAAGATCCAGTGACAATATTTCCTATTGGTCTTGATTAAAATCAAATGGAACCAATTTGTAATAAAATATATGGATTTTGGCACTAAGTAGATAAAGAGCATTAGTGGTAAAATATAATGTCCCCTCAGTAGGATGATATGAAGATGGTAGGTCTCATTTGATAGCTTTATAGGTATCTCTAGGCTACTTCTCATCACAGAAGGCAGATAAAGATAATTTATAAATTAAAACGATTTCTTCAATGTGGAGGAAAATCAGATAAAAGCTTTAAAATATTTATCAGAGTTGCTGGGAAGAAAGAAAAAACCCTGATAAAAGAGATATTTTTATTTGATATGTTTTTCTAATGATTGCCTGTGAGATTGTAATCCACATCCTTAAACACAAAATTTCATTTATATCAGGAATTGTGCAGACATGATGACAAACAGAGACACCATCCATGACATGGGTAATTAACAGAGCTCACTTATTTCTTATCTCACAGTGTCAGAGAGTTAACAGGTGAATATACTTTCCTTCCACTTACACCACTATATCTACAAGATAGGCTACTAGTGTTTTTGTGTCTTCTCAGTTTGGCTTCTAAATTAGTCCATATGCTCTAAGTAGCAATACAGACGCCTAATCTTGACTGCCTCCTCCAGTCTGAGCTGTGACATTTTCACAGATACTTCTTGGAAAGGAATTGTCAGAGGCTAGAAAGAGACACCCACATTTGATCCAGCACGCACTGAGGTGCAGATGCTGCCCACCCTGAGGCTTCTTCATGTTCAGCAGGGATAGGATTTCTCTCTGCAGACTCAGGTCAACCTTCATTACAGGACTGATATAATGGAGCCCTGGGGAAACAAAACCAAAAGTTTCCAGCATGGTTTGGTGGCTTGCCAACAGAATATTTCACCACCTGTTAAGACAGTCTCATGTCCTACCACTCATAGCAACACAGTACATGAAGATAACTTTGTCTAGCACTTTGCAAAACATTTTCCAGATTGATGCTCATCTGTGGAGGATGAATTTTACTGTTTCTTCACAGATAAAGAGTATACTGCACACTAAATATCAGTGATGTGCCTGACATAGCAACAATTGCTGATGAGATACTTTTCACCTTTGGGATGCTCCAAATCTCTCTCATCTCTCCTCATCTGAAGAAAGACAGTGACACTGACATAACACTTCCACATGAATTCACTCTTCTCTAGATGGAAGGATAAATAAGTTTGTTTAAAAAAACTGAGCTCCCAAAAGCAAGAAAATTTAGATAGAGCATATACACTTGGTTCAACAAATCTAACTTAGGAAAATTTTGAAGCCACCCAGGTCTTTCTTTTTAAAAAATAGCTTTGTCAGAAATTTAGTGATACAAAAGAGATATATTTCAGACTTATTGGAAGAATTTGTGAACACACAACCTCCTAACAATCACAAGTTTCCCAAGGCCATCTCTATAAAGAAATAATTAAACCAGCATAATATGGCTACTATTAGGTGCTAGTCAGATATTTCTGAAGAAAGTTACCATGTTTCCTTCTCATTGCTTTTCAGAATTATTCATCATTTTTGCGTTACTGAAGGTCAAACAGTATCTCATAACACTAAAGTATTCTAAAGCTGCTCAGCTAACACACTGTATTTCTACTTTTGTTCTGAAGTGCTACTAAGGATAAGTCTGACTGTTCTCAGAACTTTATATGCATCATTTCTTCATGCTCGCCAGAAGTCATGGCCTTTTAGTTATTGAAAAGGAAAAAAGTTCTTAACTGAAGCTGAGGTCATCAAGGACTACCAGCAGTGGTTGTGCCAGTGCTCCAACTTTGACACCTGAGACATCCTAAACAAGCAGGGTTTCATCCTCTCTTGCAGGGCTTGGGAAATGAAACTCCAGAATTAGCCCTCAGAGCTGCTGAACATGGAAATAGATGTGTTGCACCCTAGCACATGTAAGGTTCCTCTTTCCAGGGAAGTATTTTCTTTGCTGAGCCAACATCAGTCCCCTTCCACTCAATGTGCTGCTACGAAAACAACCCGTTTAAGAGCTCTGTAACAGTCACACTTTCCAGGCAAAAAGATGTCCAGAAAAGGAGCCTGTCTGCCAATGCTAGAAAATAAATGGCAGGTGAGCACTGTTTTAATGCAAGACAAGCCATGTTTTTCTGAAGGTACTATTCATCTGAAGTAAGATTCTAATGTCTTTCAATGGTCCTCATTAAGATAAACACCAAATCAGGGAAATGTATCACTGTGAGAGGAAGATTGACAAGGAGAAAAATTTAGCATCTGGACAAAGAACAGTTTCAATACGGAAAGAGCATTAGGACAGGTAGGAAAAAATATCACAAACTCTGTTAGGTGTAAGAAGATTTAGAAAACAGCACTTCTAGAACTGAGAGAAAATAACAGTGGGATGCTGTGGCCATACAACCTGTTAGTGTAGTTACGAAGGCATGCTGGAGAAACAGCAGCAGCAAAGACAAGCTGGAGGGACCTTCATCAGCAAGTCCAGTGCTGTGAGGCCTGTCATACTCTTCAGCAGCAAACTGTTTCCACTGAGGCTGAAGCCATACTTCAACAGAAATCTTTCATTGCGCATAACATGGAAGGAAGGCCTTCCACAGGAAACCAGCACATGTAACAGACTATGAAAATCACTGGGATACAGCACATAGCAGAATTCAGCTGAAACAAAGTGAACGCTAACTTGACAGTCTTTCTTGCATTAAGTGTCACGGAACAGCATGGCAAACAATTCTAGTCTTTCTCTTGAAGATCAGCTGTTCTGGCATCCAGTGACAAAAATGTAAAAATATCACCATTCTCTTTTAATAAGTGTTATCATTCCCACCTTCAGTCTACTCCTTTCTACACTGGCCAAACACCATGACTTCAATATTCCCTTATGGTCAAATTTTCTAATGTTCAGTTATTTTCTTTGCTTTTCTCTAGACACTTTCCAGCTTCTCTTACAATATGTCTAAAATCACTTGATATATTTTAAAATCAGTGGTAGAAAAAAATGTTTTAAGCACTGAAAATCAGCTTACATGTGGAAATGGATCTGAAAATGTTGCTGGACATGAAAAAGCAGCAAAGGAGATTAAACTGCAACAATTTGGTACCCAGGACTTAATCATATGAAAAAAACTCTTAGCACATCTCCCATAAAAGTTACACGTTCCTCAGCGTCTTGCTACATTTGGAGCTCAAATGTACAGTCAGCCTAAATACTCCTATCCACCATGATCACAGTAAATAGCTATCTTCCAAGCACCTCTTAAAATCATTTCAGGATTGGATTATAACACCTCCATTTCTATGGGGAGAAAACTGAGGCACAGGAATTGATTAAGAAGCTGTGCCAGCCTTTAATTAATCGTGCAGTATGCCAAAAGGACAGCTTTAATCTGAATATGTAGATGTTGTGCCTTAACACTGTGCCTAAACAACTACCAAGCAACACAAAGAAGTAAAAAAGCATATATAACAGAGTACAAGTATATAAAAAGGTCCAAATCTCATTTATTTCACTCAGGTAATTAGATTTGTGGATCTGAATGTGTGAGAAAGATGAGCAGGATTAGTTTCTCTACCATTTTCAAAAATAAACTGATACATATGGCAACTATTACTTAAAATTGTCTATCATATCAAGCTGTCATATTTCTTGTAGCAAAAGTTAAAATTTAAAGATACTGGTGCAAAAATAAGTAAATCAAAACTTACTGGGAATAGTTCTTTAAGTGTAAAGATTGATTTTTTTTCCTTTGTGTCAAATGCAGTCCCTGAAACTTTCAGCTGTGTAAAATACCTTCTGCAGCAATTTCAGAACAAAGACATGTTTTAAGTGATTTTTATTATATGCTTTCATAAAAGAGGCTTTTCAGATAATGAACCATATTGACTTTAAAAGGCAAGTAGAACAGTAGGCATTAATAAATTTAACTTCTGGCAGCTACTAACAGATTAGAAAGGCACCACAGCCATAACATTTTGTTCATTTATGTGAATATAAATGAGATCTTCTAGGAATACAGAAGTATTTGACACCCACAGGTACCGAAGGATGTGAGACAGGAGCACTTTAGGAAACTTGTGATATTCTTAGGTGTCTTAAAAAACATATTGTTTTTGTTATTTAAATGTACAGAGACACTGTTTCTGACAAAGAAAGATCACTCCGTGCATTTTAATAGCACAGAAGCTTGTTTAATGAAATAACTGAAGTTGCAGGGATAAATTGTCTGTCCAGAGATGTTAGGTAACTTCAGGATTCCCTTGATCGAGCAAGATCATAGCTTTAATAATGTAAATCTCTTCAAAGTCAACCAGATTTGTCATGTAGGGGGAAGTATACTGTGGTGTTTAGGCCTTGGCCCATGTGCAGCAGAATCATAGTCTGCTAGTCTTGTTGGAGAGCTTTTGGAAAATCCAGTCTGCCACCAAAGACTTTCTAGCATTTACACTCAGGGTGCTCCTCTTTATAAAAACCTAGGGCTCTACATCAAAAGCTCATAATATGCAAAGTAATAACAGGACAGAGTTATTACTCTTAGCTTTGTGTCTTTTTATAACTTTTAGCCATTTATTTTCCTTGGGAGATGAATTTTATGAACTAGATCGATAGTCACAATGGAAATTCTGGATGCTACAAGAAATCATGTTAGCTCTTCAGTAGATGCAATTGCTTCCTCAGATTTAAACTGAGGCCATTAGAGATGCTACATTTCCATAAAAGTAGCAAACTGAAATCTTATTAGTCCCAGGTATTGGTCACAATGTATTTTTCACAGCAGGAAGAATAAAACCATTCAAGTAGTTCTGTTCTACCTTTTTTAACTTTGTCCTTTCTCTTCTTCCAGCCCTTGGCCATTGTCAGCACTGCTATGGACTATGATACATTTGCCACATCCTTCAAAAGGAAGCTGCATTTCAGTAGTGCCTGAAATTATTTATGCATAAAACACTGCAGTCCGCACAGATGAAAAAGCAATATAAATTCAATGCTGGTGACTAATGTAAAACTGTGTGATTAAGTGCAAGCCAGTGTGATTAACAGGGCTACAAATACGAGTTCTATACTTTCTCTTCCCGTAACTACCTTAATTGTTTCTAAATCTGCTCTGAAATTAAGATGAGATGACATTATTTAAAGTGAGTTTTTCAGATAGAAAGTACCACGTTGGTACAGAATTTATCATTTTAATCCTCAACTATTTATACTTTTGTTTCAGAATAAATATTCATCCATGAATGCTTGAAGATCTCTCTTGGTGTCATAGTGGCAGGTTTCTGGGGAAATCACTGTGCATGGATTACAATACTGGTCTAAATATAAACATTTCAGAGATTTCAGGGTCACATTTGTGTGAGAAGAAAATAGACAGTTTTACCACAGTGATACTGTGGTAATACTCCTTATGAATATGGACAAGGAAGGTTTTTCATTATGAGCTATGAAAGCAGCATCTGAAAGCATATAAAATCTATTAAAAAAACCAGACCGGAGCAAGAATTTCTCAGCCTCTGGAGAAAGACAGAGAAGAATCCAACTTGAGCATTCAGAAATCAAGTTAATGGACAGACATATACTACTTGAAGCAGTATCCTTCTAAAAACCAATTATACTTAACAGGAGTCAAGCTTGGTCAACCAAAAAGATTTTTTTTTCCTTACAACCACTTTCCCCACATCCACCAGGCTCTCCACACAGAGGGAAAACACTAAAAGGTTACTCTGCTGCAGGCAGCACCGGGCACCACTGGGCTCCTCGCTCACATGACATAAGTCAGAGGCAGCTTTGCTGAACCCAAATCGCTGCGGACTCAGAGCCTTAGTTAACGGCATCAAGAGACCTTCCCATCCCTACCTGCTCACCCTCACCCTTCTGAACAGGACCTCTCATCACAGCACCCACAGTCAAGTATTAACAGCCCAAATCAATAGAAAGAATCAGTAGAATGCAGACCAGAAATATAAAAGAGATCCCAAGAGGGGCTACCTTTCCTTCCCCTTCCCTGTTTTCCCCTTTTTTTCTTTTTTTCTCCTTTCTTTTTCTTTTTTCACCCTCTTTTTTCTTCCTCACTCCCTCTTTTTCCTTTTTCCCCCTTCTTTTTTCTCTTTTTTCCTCTTGTTATAGGTTATAAATCCAATAAGGGAATTTTTCTTCCCCTGCTCCACTGTAAGAAAATGGAGTGAGTGGAGGGAAGGGGGTCAATTAGCCTTACAAAAGAACCTAGCTGGCCAGACCACATTCCTAACGGATGGTCCATCAGAGGCTGGGAGGAGAGGGGAGGAGTTTTGGGAGGGGGTGGCTGGCTCTTCTCAGAGGGGAGAGATCAGACTGCAGAGTTCTCTCTCTGGGACAGAGACAGGGTCTGTGTCTGGGTATTTTTGGAGAAAAGGCCTGGAATCCGGTCTTTCTGGCTTTTCGTCCTGGTGAGGCCTGACCACTGGCCTCGATCGGCTCGCACGCTGCCTCATGACTCCAGCCGGGACCTACTGGGTTTTTTTCATCGGAGAATTGTGTGCTTACTGGGAGAGAAGGGAGGAGCCTTGAAACACTGTCATCTGAGAACAACAGTGAGTCCCGTGGGGGTGGACTGTTTTTTTCCTTCTGCCCTTCTCTCATTGGGGGAAGGGTCTCTTTCTTTTCGGCTTCTCTCCCGATCCAAGACCACCCCCCAGACCTCCTTCCCACGCGGTGACTGCCAGAGCCCGACAGCGCCCCCTGCAGGCCAACACCGAGCACTGCAGGCTCTGCACCTCCAGTGACCCAACAGCGCCCCCTGCAGGCCAACACCGAGCACTGCAGGCTCTGCACCTCCAGTGATCCAACAGCGCCCCCTGCTGACCATGATTAGAACTGCGCTAAAGGACAGAGAAGTATCAAACTGTTTCTTTTGTTTGAAGGGGACTTTTGGTACAGGACTATTGTCTAGTTATTTTTTTTGTGTTCTGTTACTATTCTTGCCAACATACATATATCTTTTAATAAAGGGTTGTTATTTCTTCTTTTTTTCCCCCCACTTCCTCAATTAAAGCCCCCTTAATTTTTAATTCACAATTGCTGAGAGAGAGGAGTTTGGTCTACCTCATAACTCATCCTCTTTAGCAAACATTTCAGTCTCTTCAAACTGAGACACATTTTTTTTTTTCTTATTTTCCTTCCCTGCTCTTCCCTTCCCTTTCCTTCAATGTGGAACTTAAGACACATGAATAAATCATGACTGTGCAACTGCATAAAAATCAGTGCAAGTAAATCACATTTATTGAGAAACAGTATGAGAAAAGAAGTGTGGAGATAAGAACAATTTACTGCAAAATGCAGGACCCTGCATCCTAGATAGCATTAAGCATTTGCAATACCACAAGAATTTGCACTTCAAATGCAATACATAGGATCAGTGCAAAGATTTTAATACATGAAGATAGATCCTGGTCTTTGCATTGTATTTTGGTTACAAAATCAAGCACTCTGCATCCAGAGCACCTAGACTAAATTACCTGTCTCAGACTCAGTCCCCCAGAAGGGCTTTTTCTGGAGAGAAATGGCTCTTGTGCTGTCCTACCATCTCGCTCGTGCTGCTCAGGAGCAGTTGGGAAGTGCTGAGCATATTCAATGATATGATGAATAACTCCTAGGAAATCTGCTAGTCTCTGGTCAGAGCAGATTTTTTTTAACACTCCCACACTGCCCCTTGCTAGTATGCAGTGCATCCTCAACACTATTTTATACTTTCAGAAGGAAAAAAGTAGTTAAGAATATCTGGGTATTTTTCACAGTGGTGAGTCTGTCCATTCTGATAAAGAATCAGAAAAAAAAATGGAGAAAAAAAACCTCTGAGGGATATTGTTTAAATTTAAAAGAAAACACAAAAAAACCCCAGTAAATCCATTTTTAGCATAGAGGGGACTCTGCAAAACTTTCCCTCCAAATCAGGACAACTTGGAAAGCTATAACTATTACACTTAAGGGATATCAGAAGGGAATCAATCAAGTAATCAAAGAGATTAAGAATATGAATGCAACTCTGCCATCAGGACAATTTAGAGAAGAATTTGAAGTAGCTACAGGGGAGTTTACCCTGTTACCTTGTACAGAGTAGAAAGCACAGGAAGTTGTGGAAAGATTATTGCACAAGTGAAAGAATAAAGATTTTTTTCCACAACACGCCTTAAAATGTAGGGGTTTAACTTTACAACACTTTACCCAACCTGCTTTCTGCCCAAACAACCATGCAATCACTGCCAGTTACTTTGAATGCAATTATTTCTCCTGTGAGCAGATTTTACATTACAAAAATGCCAATAAAGATACCAACAAAAAGAGATGAGGACTGAAACATAATTAGACACAGTTTTATAATTAGGTCACAGTTCAATAACTCTAAAGTTGAGCTGAATTAAGAAATATTTAGGCATTAAACTGTAAGGTACCCTAATTTCATTATGGACAGAAAAACCTCATCTTCGCATAAACTGGAATCTTTTAGCCTGTCCAAAAGCTATAACATCTTTTGCCAGTTTTCTATGTCACAAGGTGTGCTGGTTTAAGAGTTAACCAGCAGGGGAAATGAACCCAACTCAAAGGAGAGATTATAAGTCAGAATAACAATTTATTAAAATAATATAGTAAGTACAATCATACAAACAAACAATTGGTCTTAACCCACAAAACCCAAATGTATAACCCAGTACCCTGGGGCATGAACAAAGTGGTGTTCCTTGGGCCCTGCCTGAGTCCAAAGTAAAGGGAGAGGGGAAAAACCTGCTGGTGGGAGAGCTGTTGCAGTCTGGTCAGAAGTGGTGATTGCAGTCCAGCTGAGGTCGAGAGCGATGAGCTGCAGTCTTCCTCTGGATCCCACGAGTGGTTTAAAAATGTTCCAAGACTCCAAGATTATATATCCTCCAG
Organism: Lepidothrix coronata; assembly: GCF_001604755.1. Lineage (NCBI taxonomy): Eukaryota > Metazoa > Chordata > Aves > Passeriformes > Pipridae > Lepidothrix > Lepidothrix coronata. The sequence goes on from NW_016690183.1 coordinate 5,019,455, forward strand.
TTCAGGCAGGAATGCTCAATACTTCCCTCAGGGCGGGGAGTTCCACAAAGGGTGTGAGGACAAGAGCATCCTCCTATCTCACAGGCCTCTTAACACCTAGTTTATAGCCTGAGGAGTCAGGCTCTATGGGCAGAGGGTGCGAATAGTCTATTGACAACAGTTTCTGGGAAATGGTATGGAAGGCTATAGAATACACAGTTTTGGGTTACACCCATACCATGATGAACTGGTCTCAGTTGTCCTAACTAGGACACAAGGTAAATTACACTCAAAAGGATTTTTCTATCAGTTTCATTTCAGAACATACTGCAGCAGAACTTACTGTAGATAACCAGCCATAGAGAAAGTTAATAGTCTGTGAACAGAGATTTTTAACAAGGGTTAATCTGAACCAACAGGGCCATTCTAAACACTTCCTTCAAAAAACCTATTATTTGAGGAACTTTCTTTCCTCTTCCCCATATAATTCCAAATCACAAAGCTGGAAGCTCATACACAGCTTTCAAATAGCTGAAGAACCTTAGCAATAGCTGTCATATGAAAAGTAATGAGCATTCAACTTTTCAGCGTTGTCACTTTGTACCTTGCTTAACTTAAAGGAAATAGATATTCCTAAAGAGAGTCAGGAGATGTCCACATCAGGAGAATACGTTGTATACTACTCATAGCAAGGGACAGGGCAGGAAAAACTCTAGCTTGCTCCTTGTACACCAGTGGCAGTGACATTTCTTCCAAGCTTGCAGGACCTAGATCTCCTTTTGTAGCCAGAGTTCCTCCTTTCTCTTTTTGAGAAGTATTACAGTGTACCATAGATCAAATAGAAATATGCTGTCACATCCCAAGCACATCCCAGTCTAAAAAAAAAAAAGCTCCCTTTGCCTCTCAAACACAAGGATAGAACAATTTTCATTAAATAAAAGAGACATGATGGATATGGTACTGTTCTGAAGTACCAACTCACACTGCTTCATTGCTGTGTTTTAATTTTTTTCTGTGGGATCCAGAAAGCCTGATCTTTGTATGCTGCACAAAGAGGCCATTACATTGACATCTCCAAATTTTAACAGGAATTTGAGGTGAGAGCTGAGTTATTCATGGATGAAATTCTTTTGAGAACAACTAATCTGCTCAGTTAACTGATTTCATACAGCTTAATAATCTACGCAAGAAACTGAGTAAGAACTAAGAAGAACCAAAATTCCCCAATTCCCCTATTCAATGATGGAAAATGTTTTTTTCTTGCCTGTCTCCTAGGTTTGCACTTTTGAAGTCCACTTTTGCTTATTTATTCAGTAAGTACAGCTTCTGTGTAGTTAAAAACCCATTATATAAAAATACTTCCTTACTTAGCAGAATAATTTCCAATGACTTTTAAGGAGCGTGTCTACTATTGGCCTTTAAAATACAGTTATTACACCTCATTTTGTTAGAATTCCTGTGCCAATAGGGGACTGGATTTTATTTACATTAAAATTCCCCACAAAGAGATGAATTCTGGTTGAAAAGTCCTTGATCGAGTATGACAGCAAGAACTAATTTAATTCCTACATTTTGGGTTGTGTATGCCAAGATATCAGAACAGAAAAATTCTTGTGGTTTTTACTTTTCTGAAATTGTAAATTGAAACACTTCATCCTTGAGAAGTATAGTGAAAGACTTTGCCATTTCTAGAATTTATTTCTTATCCAGATTACTTCAAATTTACAAGCTTTTCACATGTAGAGGGGAAAAAAAATAGATACAGGAGAATGTTACTGGAAAACTGAAAACGTATCTGTGCATTCAATGAAACTTCTATTATGTGTTCTCACCATTTACTGGGTAATGTACAGGACCTTGCTTGCAGTCATCAGATTAGAAGGGTCCTCTGATATTTCTGTAGTGTTTGAGCTGGTATCAGAACAGTGTACCTTAATTTTCTTTATCTTTTCCTTAGAGATCACAGCAATGCTTCCCAGATAATAATATAATCTCTGATAGGAAGATGCAGTCGCTTCTGTAAGTCAAATGTACTGTTGGAAAAGAAATTTTGTTGGGCTGAAGCATCTGTTTAGTTGGTTTTCCTCTTGAAAAATTAAAGGGCTTTTTGTAAATAAACATTTTTTCACAACCATGCGCACCCAGGATCTGCTGCTCTGCGCTGAGCTGTTCTGCTGACTCACAGCGTCCCTGGGCAAGGTGAGTCCCCTTACTGCCAGCTCAGGAAAAGGCTGAGCATGGAAATGGAAATACACGCTCACTATCACCGCTTGAGAAAGTGGTGGAAAGGAGGATGCTGCCAGAAAGAAAATTTATGAGCAGCTGAGCTTAGCTGGAAGCCCTTGCTGAAGGTTACCTGTGTCTTATGTGTATTTAATACAGCACAGGGGAGCACAAAGACACATACTGAGAGCCTCTGTGCACCTAGGCATACCAGTGACCCACAGGATGGACTATTTACACTGACTTTTGGCAAGAACATGGAGTATTTTCATCCTGAAAAAAAGTACTGGCTGTACTGTTAACAATATGTAGCATTCAATTTATAGTCATCCATTAAGTATATATAGTTATATTACTGTATATAGCTAATGGACTATATTTAAAAAAATCCCCCAAACCATTTCAGCTATTGGAAAGACCAGATTGCTGCAGAAAATTACAATCCGAAAGATATATAATTTTTTAAAATTTCTTATAATTTGATATTTTAATTATCCTGCTGTCAAATGTCTGAAGTTATTGCTTAACTTATAGGATTGGAAGCTGTTGCAGCAAAGCAAGGAGGCAGATACGACAGCTAAATGAATACCAGATGCCTGGTCAAATAGTGTAAGTGTAGGGATGTGCAGAGACATCAGACCTGGGTGGATTTGTGTGGTTTTGCTGGAGCAGGAGCTCCATCGTGACTAATGAAACCCCTCTTCAGCACTAGTGGGCATGCTAACATGGCTATATAGCTATTGCAGACATAACTTTGGTATCACTGCATTGAGTTTATTTTACCACACAGGCACACTTGGCTACAAATTTGGTTGAGTGTTAGCAATAGAAGCACTTCCAAAAAGGACTGGCAATTATAAAAAGCAAAGGCAACCTTAACCAGATAGAAAAACATCCTTGGGAAATTAATATTGTCATTCTCTGTGTTGTAACAGGCTTTAAAGGAAATTATGAGGACTGGGGTTTTTGCAAAGTTACCTTTGCTAACTCAGAAAATTATATTTCAAGGAGCCCTTAACAATACAGCACACAAATTGTTCCTGTGAATCGTGGCTTTATTTGTTAAAAGTCTCACTGACAACAAACAGTGTACGAGGTTACATCAGGATGTTTTATCCTTTTATAAATACCCCTATGCAAGAGTGAAACACTGCATCAAGCCCCTAAAGTATATCACGTGAGAAAACAGCAAAAGTAGTCAGCATTTCTCAGAGAAAAAACCTATTATTCTTCCAAATTAAACATGCCTACAGACATTAATCAGTGATGTGCAAGTGATGTACAGCTCTGTTTTCTGCCCCTTTCTGTGCACCTGCAGTTCCATTATCACTGTCACTTTCCTTTGAAACATTCCCTTTGGGTTTTCACTTTTATTCTTTGTTTTACCCTTTTATTCTGTACCGGCATTTCTAAGATTTCTGATTTCATGCTCTGTCCTTAGTCCAACTCATTCCTTTCTCTCTGAAGAAGTTGTCTCCTCAACTTCTTTTCCCTCCATCAACTTGTAATCACCTCTTCTTTTACGATAAGTGCTCTTGACCTCCAACTAAAAACCTCTACTGCGCAATCTACTTTGGCACTACCTCTTAGATCCACTGTCTCAATTAAATAGAAGCTTTGGTCATGACCAGAGACATAATTTTTTAGCTCTTAGTTACACACACAGCTCAATGAACTTCTCTTTCCAGTTTAAATCCAGGATATTTTTGTTTCCTACTGATAATTTATTCAAGCTACCTGATAAATTAATGATAATTAAAAAAGCTGTATGACCACTTAAATTACCTTTTTAATTGATTTTTTAAAAAATATAGTCTGTGTATAGACCAGGCAGAGTGACAATGGAATACAACAAAAGAGAGAAATTCAATCTGGAGGTTAGCAAATCTGAAAGGAAAATAACTGAAGAGCTATTTAAAAAGTGCACTAGAGCAACAACTAACTTTAAGAAACTACAATCTGTTCTAAAACATGCAAGAATAAGATTAAATTTAGAAATAAATATTATTTCCACATGAATAATTCCTTCAGATGTAACTAGACACCTGCTCATGCTTTGGTATCATCATCTCCAGCTACATAGAGACTTCCTTATGCAGTCACAGCAACCCTATACAGCCTCTCATGACTGGAAATCACTCCCATATTGATGCAAGAGTTAAACAGTTTCATATTCCTAAGGTCTCTCTTGGGAATAAGTCGCAGGAGGCTCATATTTTTTCAGGAAAAGCCTGCTAGTGTTTGATTTGATTAACTTTCAGGAGGAAACCTTGCTTTAGTGCTTTTCTTTCTGTGCATCTCTCACAAGAGATACTTGGGCAGGACAGTGAAGACAACACTAAAAAGAACAGCTTCAGCATCAATCCCCTCCAGTAACAATCAGTACTAATAGCATCAAATAATAAAAACTACCTGATCTGGAAATTGCATTACAAACTGTGGTGGAAACTTTAATCAAAGGATTGATTTGCATTATTTTTTATCTCCTGCACCATTCCTTTTTTTTTCCCTCCTCTGAACATGAGGCTATGAATAAATAAAATCAGGGCTTGAGGCTCTTCATCTTGAACTTAGCAGACCTCAGAATGATCAAGGCTGGCTGTTCATAATGCTTTCAAATCCCTGGTAGCAATATTCAGCTTCTACTCTTCATTATGTTACGAAGCACTAATAACTAGTTCATCACATGAAATGTTTATTACCAGTGTATAAATCAGTCAAGAGCGGCTTGGAAAAAGTAACCATAATAAATAAAAAATAAATGTTCCAATTAACTTATCTCAGTTTTCCTTGTTTATTTCAACATTTTACTATCTTACTGTTAAAAAGTCTATATTGCTTCTCGAAAAGCATTTATTTCTTTAAATATAACCTCAACCTAAAGTAAACGCAGAGGAGTATCTAAACCTATTTAAAACATAATTTCAAAATATTGCTGTTTGTTGGTAATGTAACCAACATTAGTTTGTTTGTCTATGCATTAGCCTTTCACATACTATATTTTAATAAATATTTTTCATGTAATTACATCTAGGTATAAGTGATCAGTCCTTTCTGAGGAATGCATATATGGTTTCTTGGCAAGTTTTCCTCCTTCATGTAAATTAAAATTTAGCAAAAAACCAACAGGAACACATCAAGGTGAGCAGAATGTCTCACAAGGCAATGCACATCAGAGTCCAAGGTTTTGAGGAACATGGAAGAGAGGGTAGGGAAGACAGTCAGACCTGTGACTCAAATTTATATACTTTCAGATAACAGTTTTGCTTTCGAGGAATTGACAAAGGATATGAGCCAATACTATAAAAGTGTAAGCCTTTTGCCATCAATGAAGGATTATACTAACCAGAATATACGGGCAGCTGTGTAACTCCACTCTGATATTTCAGCCATGAATTGTAAGAATTGCTCAAAAATATGAATTTGAGTTTTCTTCTGTGCCTAACAGTGTGTTTCTCCTGCTTACAGAAAGGGTGCATTTACCAAGCATATTGCAGAGCTGTACAGAAGTACTTCGGCAAACCTAGAGAACCAGAAGCACGGGGACTCATTCCCATAGCTCATGCAATGCTCAAGAGCGCAGAACAGATATGCCTAAATGGACTAGTTCACTCGATCTTCCAGTGCAGATGCTTCCTCCAGAGAAACCTGCAGCTAAAATCACTCCGTTATATTAAAACTCACTAAACAATGTGTTAAAGGCCTTAAAAAAAACAATCCCAATCAGGTATTAGGAACACACTCCTGAAATACCAAGCTTGGACTCCTGTGTTTGGTACACACATATCTGCAAGCACAACCTTGGACCACCTGCTCTGGAAGCTAGTAAGTGTGAAGATATTGAAGAAAGACTTCAATATCCTTCATCTATTCAGATGAAGGATTTTTTTTTTTAAAATTTACAGTTTAAAAAATTGTATTTCCAGCCATAAGCTTACTAGAGATGCTTTGATACATGCAGAACCTTGGACGTTTCTAAGCTCCTGGAAAAACACTGACGACAAGGTGCCAGATAATTCAACTTTGTGATGCCAGGTGGAGAGAGAGTTTGATATGAGGAGACTGTAGAAGGTGACACTCTCCTCTTCCGTTTATCTCCACCAGCTCTAGTCTTTGTGTTTTACACCTCTGATTTCAGGCACAAGAGAACCACACTACTCCAGGCAGAGCCATACAGCCCAGTCAGCACACACTGGAGGTCTCAGTACTGATTCAAGAGTGTGTATCTGAACTCCAAATGCATTCCACGAATGAACTGTTATTCCTCCTTATTTTCTATTGGATTCTGAATATTTTTGGTTAAAAACAGAAATAAAACCCAGATAAATCAAATTGATGAAGACCTGGGCATTTGAAGAGAAGCATACAAAATTCTTCAAACTACTGGCAAATGAATCATCATTTCAAAATATTCATATAGATAGCTGTTTCAAGATTATCAGATTCAAGATTTTATTCAGATGAACTCTCTGAAACTTTGACTCACTTTGCTCTGATGTTTAAAAGAAAGGGGAAGAAAGTGGCAAGTACTGTAAACTACAGTGTAAAAATTAACACTTCTGATTCTATTCACTTCAGTAAATATATACAGTAACATAAGACTCACAGAGTTTCTCCACAAACCATTGCTCAAAGCATAATTGTTCCATTATGTTTACTATTTCCACCTGATTTCTACCATGGTATTTTTACTCAATCTCTTTTTCCATTCAGGAGGAGATCATCTAGGGATGCTAGAAAAATATCTTATGAGTAACAGGGAGCTGTGAAATAAACCTCGTTTGGAGGGGACCTGAGTTAGCAAGACCATACTGCGGTCAGGAAGCAAGCATGCTTCCTTAAGCAAGCTGGTACTGGGAAAACATGTTAGTTTAGTGCCTGGAGCATGTTTGCTAGCTAAGATCACAGCCATTTAGCAACTTTCAGCATGGGGTCATCAGCTGGACCCTCATAACTACATCACTCCACTGTGCTTCAGTGAAGCAGCATACGTATGTCTGAGCAAAGTGAGACTCATTACAGGCATGTATTTAGTAATCTATCACACACTTTTCCTCAGCTTATCCCATGGTCTTTACAACAAAGGGAGTATTTGTTCAATAAATATCTCAGCTGGCTGTGTCGACAGCTTATGCATTTAGGTGCATCCTGTCCCTGATGCCCACACACTGCTTTCTGGGAGTTAACACATTCATTGAAATTAAAGTATGTTCCCTGGATTCAGACATCACAATCAAAGCTTGAGAGCAAAACTGTAAGAAGTCAACACATAAATTCATTCCAGCCTTGGCAGAAGACAATGGAGTTCAAGTCAAGAAATAATTAATATTCAAAATAAATAATTAAGGGTTGTATTGTGCTTTGAGCTAGAGTCCTATCCTAGGAGTAACTCACAGATACACCACCAAGCCTGGTGTCTTCTGTAGCCTCCAAGGGCTGTCAGAGCATGGCAAGCTGATATCAGGCTTGAATAAGTCCTTTTCTCCTCGTAATTTCCTTCCAGAAAGCTAGAATCTTACCCACAGTCCAGACACTGCAAACGACCACCCATTAGCAGTGCTACACTCTGTTCTGTGATAGGAAACCAAGTGTATGCCACCTGCAAACTACACAGGCTGGTTGTAAGTGAAGATAGCACTTGTAGCAAATGATACCTTGAGCTTGGAAATTTCTATTTGGATCCTCCCAGTGGTCCCCTGAAGAGGTCCAAAAGTCAAATCTTGACATCATGATTATGGCATGTCACAACAGATCAAGTTCAGTGACATTTCTCTAGCTTTGCATAGCAACAAGTAGTGAGAGACATTAATATTGCCTAACAGAACAAAATTTAAGGAGCAATAAGTGTTATTACAGTCTTTCTCTAAATGACAAAAATGTCATAAATGACAGCGTATTTTATGTTATTGTTCTATTCCTCTCCCCTCTACAGGAGCACGGGAAGCTACAGCTTCCCTGGGGATGCTCAAAAGTCTGGTCTAGCAGGAAAGAGCATTGCATCCAAGGAAGGAAAAAGTTCAGAAAAAGTCAAGAACTTGAAAAATATTTAAAAATGTTTCTCTGCAGGCATTAATGATTCCAATGGCTCATATTTTGCCTAAAAGCAGCAAAAATTTAATTTTGTTCATAAACAAGTTTATGCTGGGATTCAGATTCAGGACTGAGCAAGACAAATATTTATAAACTGGCTTTTGCAACTTGTCATATTCTAGAACAGACCTTCATTAGCAAACTACGTCAGTGGTTCAGGGAACAAAGAATCCAGAGCCTCAGAAGATACAACAATCCCCCTTCCATTTAATATGGGAGTTGCTCTATTTTGCATTTTAAATCCATCAAATGCACACAACTGTTCATGCTATGGGATGAAATCCAATCTTATTTCAGTCTCAAATTGGTGAGATTTAAGTCCTTCCCATTTAAATCACTTCAGTGAATTCACAGGCCTTATGTAAATATCCTTAAGTCATGACACAACTTATGGACCAAAATTTTAACATGTGACGATTAAACTTTACATATATGCTCTTAAATAAATGATAATCTAGAAGAGAGTTTCTATGAGTTGAATGGACACTGAGCTCTCTCCAGACATACCAAGTAGCCTGTAAAAAGTGTACAATAAAGGTGCCAAATTTTAGGGAGGATAGGTTTTTAATTTCTATTATGGTTTAAAAATTGCTTCCAGAAGAAAACCAGAAAACTTCTCAGAAAGCACAATAAGCAGAGATACTACTTATAAAATGAAAATATTCCCAAATTCATTATGACAGAAGACACAAACTTTACAATGCTCCTAAGGGACTAAAGAGCATATGCAGCTGTGCCTCTTAGAAACAGACAGCAAAGAATCGATACTAACATAGAAAAGCATTTTTCTCCCTGAACCTCTGTGTACATCTTCTATGTATTTTCAAAGAATTGTTGCCAAAAGCTATACAAGGGACAACAGCTGAGATCACAATATCTGTGGCTTGAGCAATTTATTTTCTACATTCCCACAAAAATTTCTCCACTAGCTCTTGGACATGTGACATGTGTTGGTCAGGCCTGTTGTATAAAACGCAAGTAAATAAAACACAGCCTAGGAAATTCCATACACAGTAGCCCATTTCACTGCTTTGTTATCACTAAAGGTAACATTTTTCTGAATAAACATCCCAAAGTTTTCTTTCTTCTCATTAAGCTGTTCGCACCTTGTCCTACAGCCAGATGTTCATCACCACCATCTTTAAAAGTAAGCAAAAGCAAGTAGTCTCACACATGAGACTTATCATATCTGCACTTAGTATTTTCTGTTCTAGACTAAGAAAACTGAATTTCCCCAATTCCTTATTAAGTGTCATTTTTCTTCCTGAACCTCTGTGTACATCTTCTACGTATTTTCAAAGAATTGTTGCCAAAAGCTATACGAAGGACAACAGCTGAGATCTCAATATCTCTGGCTTGAGTAATTTATTTCCTACATTTCCATAAAAGTTTCTCCACTAGCTCTTGGACATGAAAAAGTGGAGGTCTTCCTTGGACTGGCCTTTTACTGTTGGCTTTGGTTAATTTTTACTTAATTTGACCTTGTTGGTTCTGTTTGCAAGATTACTTTGGCTTATCATCCCATCCTCCATTCCACCCTGGGAAACCCAGAGCAGTCTGAAGTCAGTCAAACACATTGTCTATTCCATTAAGGACTGATAGCCGCAGGGCCAAGTTAGCATGATGTTGGAGATATTTACCAGAGCCTTTCTTCTGTATTTGCATCTTATCAGAAGTGAATGTCTGCACCAAACTTCTCTTCATACAGATATGCTCTTTGATTTGACTCGCTCTTCCTTAAAACCATGATTTTCTGATATCCCTACTCCCTGTAACACAGTTACGTCTTCTTTACAGTTCAGTAACCAATACACTTTCATCTATCCTTTTAGGGCTGCATTTCATAGGTACAGGATGTCAAGGTAGTTCGTTTCTCTTGTTTCTCTCATTGAGTTGTTGTATTCCAAACAAATCCAACTTCTCTGTCAGTTGAGATATTTTCAGTACTACTATACATAGGTGGATTTCAAAAATATTCAGACTCTGTTCCCCTACACTACCTTTCCACCTATCCCCCATAACTCATAAATTGAAGCAATTTAAAGTCATCTTCTGAGTATTCATAGCAAAAGTACTCTAGAAGCAGCAGGTGTATTTGCCCAAGATTCTGCATACATTAGGACATTTGTTTGATTCATTATGTTGCAACTCAGCATTTGAGTAATCTCTTTTTCTGCTTGAAACTCCCTTATCATATCTACACTTTTTTTATGAACTTCCCTTGAAGTTGCAGCTGGATTCCTCTGTGGAACAGCTGTGATGGGCAAGCCTCCTGACTGAACACTACTCAGAACCGTCTCCTAAGCCAAGCACTTCAAAGTTTCATTCAAAGTGTTAGAAAACAGTAAAGATCAAGGAGCTGAGCATATTGCAAAAGAAACATAGAAATGTTGTTTTTAAAAATGTAAGACAAATAATCAGTAGGGGCAGAATGGCAGACCTTGTTTCACAATATTACGTAAGATAGCAGAAAAGAGAGAGCTACTTATATTTTGAAGTAGGCATTTGTTGAGCTTCTACTACTTACCTAAAAATGTCTTATTTGAAAAAATCAGCAGCTTTTCTCCAAAACTTTCTGACTTAAAAGGGGGAAATGATATTTTTGTTAGTTTTGATAATTGATGTTATTCTGCTTTATGTCAATTAGGCTGCTGAAGTATTTTGTTTAATGCATAGAAGTTAAATGGAAAATTAACTTCCAGCAAAAATGTTTAATAAAAGTTACAAAAATGAAATGCTCTGACTTTATGCTGGAGACTCAGACTTTTTAAATAAGAGGTTCACTAAACAGTAAGAAGTAAAATTAGTTTTGTTGATTTTGGTGGGAATTAAAAGTACAATGAAAATAATTTCAGGACAGGATGAAAGTAATCAACAAACAAATTATTCTCAATGCTTTATTCATTAAGGGGAACATTGCAGTAGAAACTTCATTTTGTTCTCAACTTAGAAAGGAGTTTCAATGGGAAAATTTCTACCACCCATAATACTTTTATTTGTGTTCCTCACAATTTATACCAGAGGAATTACTTGCAGAATATTCAAATTACTTTGTCACTGTGCTGTGTGATTGGAAAATGCAATTAAAAAGATTTGCACATCCCAAAAGATGACCTACAGAACATTACAAAAATATGGCTCACAGCTAGGAGGGAAAAAAAGTGACAAAGATGTAAGTCTTTTTAAAGTTGGTGAGATGTAAAGATTTCTGCACATCCTTGCACTGTAAGGGCAGAATTGCTGACATTAGCTTTTTATCATCTGGGCTGTGTAAGGTTAACAGATTTCTGTTGCCTCTTTTGTTCTGTCCATAGAGAAAAACATTGAACCCTAACGAAAAATGGTTGCAAGCACACAATACCAGAGGTATTTTTGGATTGTCACTGGACTCAACCTGAGCTTTTCATATGAAACTTCAGAGAAGGATTGACAGCATTCCGTAACAGAGGAGATAAAAGAAGTTTCAAACATTGTTTTCTGTGTTACCCCAGTCTTAAGGGTCTTGTGCCCACTCTTTCCTATCCTCATATACTTTGAGAGTGGAGAAAAAATAGAAAATAGATATGACCTACCCAGGAAAAAGAAATTAAATGCTATGTTCTGTTTTATGCTTTCATCAGAGGGGCAAAAATATGTATGGCATGCACTTAATATTTCAAAATACTCCAGTAGTTTTAACAAATCTTTGGAACAGTTTCAGAGATGACATACAGACATTTTTATTTGTAAACATCCTAAAGGTGAAAGGATACCACAGACTACTTAAATGCAGATCTATCCTACAGCAGAAGAGAGCTTTACCAGTGGATTTACAGTGGGTCTTTATTTTGCCATTTAATATGCTAACTGCATATTTAACACCAGAAAGACCAGAAACTGCAAAGTACATGCTGCCTGTGAAGTCAGTTAGTAAAAGATTATTAGATAAAGAACATATGGAGTCTATCATATGCTTTAGAATATCTGTTTGATCAGGAAAATAAAATAAAATAAATCAAAAGAAAAGGAACAAAGAAGTGAGAGAAAAATATGCTGCAAAAGCACAAATATATTAAAAATCTAAACATATAGTTAAAAACACATAGTTAAAAGTCTATCAAGGTCTATTAAACATGAGGTTATACTATCTGTCACAGGGGAATGGTGGAGGGGGAAGTACAAGCATTCTAATACCCTTCGCATATGTTTGCTCAGGCACCTATTAAAGACATAAGTATTGTGAGCCATAAAGTCTTGGTACAGAAAAACCCTTCAGTTTGTGCTTAGCTTTAAACGAATCAGATGAGCATAGACTAATTTTTGTTTTGTGGTTCTTTTGTTTGTTTTTGGTTGGTTGTTTTTTTAGTATTTTGATTTTTTATTCCTAAGCTGAAGGCAAAGTACATCTTACTAAGGCTATGCTTAGGACCCATATAAGAAAGCAGAGGAATATGAATTTTTGCTGTCTCAGGTTCACCCTTAACCATGGTCTGGAGTCCTTCCTGGGATTGGCACCTTCCAGAGAAGACTTCTCCGTAAGAGGCTACAGGTATATCAATAGCAGCTCTGTATGACAATTGCAGGTAACACTCCCTCCCTGGATGGCTGAAGTAACATGCAATCCACTGCCATATTGTAAAGTATAATCAGCCACATATCAAGTACCACTGCAACTGCATTAAATATTGTAAATCCCTTGTCAATAAAGAAGCCAAAGAAGAGATGGCCCAGATCCTACATGTGTAAGATGAAAATAATACAAGTAGCAGTAGACACACATAAAAGATGGATAAAAATGTTTTCAAAGCCTTTACTCAGATTTTGTTTCTGCCCAGGCGGTGCTCCCACCTCTAAGGGAGTTTGGTGGTGTCAGGGCAAACAGGGTATGGTGTCAGGCCTGGGCATGCACAGAAGCAGGCTGGGCAAGGACTGTAAGGTCCCCCCAGGTCCCTCACAGTGTGAATTACACTGAAACAGCAACTAAAATTTTAGTTTGGATGCCTACTTTTTGAATTTCCCTTTTTTTTTCCCAATGCTTTTGGAATCAGGAACATCTCTTGCCTCAAATGGAATGTCTTTGTCTACCTCTCAAGGCAGCATAATCCTTAGAAAACAGGTAAGCAGGTCATATGTAAAATGATACATGCTGTATTTGCATATGGGATGCTTAAATACATTTTCAGCAAGGCTCCACATGTACATGGAACTCTGCCAGGGCACATGAGCTTACAGCAACTGAGAATAAATCCTTGTATTTCCACTTCACTTGTACCACATTACCTTCAAATTACTAGTTTTAATACACAGGAAAAGTTTCCATAGCATAAACTTGGCATCACAGCAGGTAAGGGCAAGATCTAAAGAAACACTTGATCTTTCCAAGTTCAGAGTTCCAAGGCAAGAAGGTATGTGCTCCTGAGTTGAATACATCAATACAGCTTACATTTATCAATCAGTCATACAGTACACATGGAAAAAAAGTCTAGCCTGAAATTACTCCCATACAGTAAATGCTTCCAGGAAATTTCAAATAAAATGTAAAAAATCTACATTCTCCATATAAAATATGTCTCTATGGAAAAAGAAGGATGTCTGGGGAGAGCCCTTCCTCCCAGCTATGGGAAACAATAACATTTCTACCAGGTATATCACATGTGCAAAGATGTTACTTCTTGTTATTGGACTCTCCAGAAACCTTATGAGAGCATAAGACACCAGAAAGTTGATAGGAGCTGCAAACATGTTTAAGTAATTCCTAAGTTTGCCTAGTCAGTGTACAAAGCAGGGTTCTGGTATTTACTGAGTCACTCCATATAGTCTGTCCACTTAGAAATTTGACCACACAATGGAGTGTGGGTCTGAATCCTGATCTTTTCTACACAGGCATTGCTACTGCTTTGCTTCTCAACAGAACTGTTTATGAGGCCACTAATAAAGAAGGACCAACTCAGGCTTTTAAGCAAAAGCTGTTGTGGAGATCAATCAACATGAAAAAAATCCAACACAAACCCCAAAACCAAAACAACAAAACAGAAAAAATAAAACCACCCTACCCCACTCCCCCAAACCCACAAACACTATCAGCTAAACTGTTGTCCTGAACTGTGTCCAGAGAACTGGCATACCTGAGCCAAAAGCTTGGTCAAGGGGCAGCACAGCACTTGAATTTCACTTAGGCATTTCAGGGACCTATCTTAGGAAGTCAGCCCTAAAACCATGAATGACAAAGAGGTATTGAGGTACCCAGTAGCTTTTGCCCTTCTCCATGTTTGTGTCTCCTTATTCCCAGTTCTTCCAACCAAGGAAAACTGCTGCTGTTCTCCATTGCTGTGGATCACACCCCAAGAGTCATGTGCTCCCTTGCAGGGACAAAAGTCAGAACTAGACTCTAGACACGGGTCAAGGGCAATGATTCTCCTTCAGTATTTGGAGTACATGAGCCTGCATTGGGAGAGCTGTCGCTTCCACTTCTGGGCTACCCAGTGAAAGAAAGACATGGGAAAACTAGAAGGAAACCAGCAGAAGACCACTGAAATGCTCAGTAGGCTGGACCAGTGGGCATGAGAAGGGAGCTTGGCTTCTTCAGCCAGGAAATGATGAAGATAAGGGAATGAACCCTGATTTCTATTTCCAAACACCTAACTAGTCATTACAGAGAAGACCAAGCCAAGCCCTACTCAGAGGCTCACAAGAGAAAGGGACAGAGCAACAGTCATAAGCTGCAACAAGCAAATACGGGGTACGAAACAAATCACCACGAGATGGTGAAATGCTACAACAGGCTGCTCAGAGAGGCTGGGCAATCTCCAGCCTTGGGGGTATTTGAGACACAATTGGATACAGCCTTTAGCAACCTGACCTAGCTTTGACATTGTCCCAGCTCGAGTTGGAGGTGGATGAGTCAGCATCCACAAGTCCCTTCCAACATATATTATTCTACATTCTACTCTATTCTTAAATGAAGGATCAGTTGCTGATCTGAATGGAAGAGAGAGGAAGGGGCAGGAATGGGAATGGGGACTGCACAGGCTGTATATGTGATTGAGGAATGCATTGAGAAATGCTCATGAAAGGGAAAGGAGGGGAAAACATTTGCTCTCATTTTTATTAAACCAATGTTCGGGTTTTTTATTTTTAAGCTAAAACAATTCCAACCTCACCTTTTTTTGAAAATATGAAAAAAACAGCCTGCTACACTGTCCTTTTCTGATTTGTATAACAATCATGGGAGGTTATGTGGGTTTTCTATTATTTTTAATTGAACAAATCAACATGAACAGTTTGCATTTATTCTTAAAAAAAAAACAAAGCAAGGGAAGAAGGACTGTCTTTTAGGCTGATAACTGGGTCTGGCATACATATTACACACCTTCAGCCAGGCCTCAAATGAAGTGGAACAGATAAAATAAGGTATTGATGTACAGAAAAAGAAAAGGGAACAATCAAACTGCATCAACATTCCAACTGATTGGTACAAACAGGCAAGTAAAAATTAGCAAGATTAAAACCAGTGACAGACAGTCCCAGACTGATCTATTAAGACCTCTGTATTTGTACATAGGTGTTTGTTGCAAAGGGAGCAAGAAAACAGCTTGAGCAAGTGAACTCTTGCAAAACATTGGCACAAGTCAGTGTCAGGCATCTCCCCCCAGTTGGATGCAGTAGCTGTGCAGGTTTCCTCAAATTTGCTGAAAGAGTTATAATTAGCCACAAAACTCATAGTATCAGTAACTTAGAAGTATTGATTTATGCAGGCCAGGGAAGGTCAACCAAGAAGTTTATGATCCCACAACAGACTTGCTGCTGGCATAGCCAGGAAAACTCTCTCAAAGCAAGGAGAAATCCCAGCTTATAACTGCTCAAGATGTCACAATGTGGCTTCACAACATTTACTTCCTCAAAGTAAAAATTCCTCTTGCCTCGGAATATATGTACACACATTACTAGACCCATAAGCACAGGTGTAATTTGCAGAAAGCTATGCAACCAGCTACAATTTAAATCCAGTCCAATGTACAGCCAGTACAGAGAGTACATGTAGTATTAAATCCTGTTAACACAGTGAACTGGATTATATTTAATCTGCAGAGCCTCATCCTGCTGCAAATAAAATCAACATGAGTAGAATCAGATCTTTAAAAGATAGCTACTATAATGATTTGATATTGAATTAATCACCATTTGCAAGAGGCACAAATACTAAATACTATGATGGATGTAACTGGTGTTTCTTAAGGAGAGTCTCTGATCTGAATTCTTTTTTAAAAGAAGTGTTTTGTATTAAAACAACTTAAAACATTAAAAAAAGGCAAAGGGAATAAATGGAGCCTTACTGGAAAGCTGGTTGATACTGTATTTTTGCACATTTTTTCCTGCTATATGTACATGGGAGTAATCTGAATAGTTCCATATATTTCCATAAGATTATTGATAGAGTAAAATACCTCTTGGTACAAGTGTGAATCACAGAAAGACTCATGTCAATGAAGGATCATTCCCCTGATTTATCCAATACAAATCAACCACAGCCTTTTCTTTTGAGGAGGTGAGGAAGGAAAAACATCATTCCTATGCTCATCAGAGACCAAAGGATCAGTCAGACCCCAGATGGGAGGACAGGCATTTTTTCATGTCTCTGGTAAAATTAGCTATTGCATATGTTAGGGACCAAGCAACAATACACACTCACACACCCAGGTTTAGAAAAAAAATACTGCTTTGAAATTATTATGCTCTTTCCTATAGCTCAGGTTTACATAACACAAACAATAACTGGATTTTATATTCTACAACAGATATGCTCTTATGAAAAATATGAGATATTAATTGTAAATTTTAAAAATTTTGTCATTTTTTTCTAATACAGCTATAAAACATTTTACGTCAGACACATCAGTGTTGATTTTTGTCCAGATTTGAACGACCAATCCTCTCTTTTCTTATTTTTTAGCACGTGGAAAGATAGTAAGAAGCTACCAATTTTCCCTTTAATTTTAAATAGGTAGCCCCACTAAAACTTAAATTCTCACATGGAGGCACTGGCCTTTGCTAACCATTAGTCCTGTTTCAGCACAAACTTGTGGTATCATACCCAGCTTCTTTATTGTTTACTAGAATAACAATGCTTTAATGTTGAGTTCTTTAATTCTCATAGCATCACACAGTTACCCAGCCATCTGTCTAGGTTAATTTTATAGGATTATATGATAGACATTTATCATGTTTACATGAGTGTGCTTACTCTCCATACTGGAATAAAGTTATGACAAAATTCTCTTAGGACTGCAAATATGAAAGACAATTTTTTAATCTTAATACCTAAGTAATATGAAAAAGGTCATTGTACAGGATGTGTAATGTTCTCCTAAAACTTTAGATAGAAGTTACACTTTGTTGTGGAAGATCTATGAAGAAAATCTTTGTGTATCCCTTTCAGGATAGGCAGACCCTCAGAGCAAATGTGGTAAAGCACAAACAGACCAGTGTTCAATTAAGTTTCACAATTATTACTCTCTTTCACTACAATGGATGCCCAGCCGGACCATGTGTCAGTGTCAAGTGTATGGCTTTTACACGTCTCTAGTTTGTAACTGTTCAGCAACTTTATTGTTCATGCATCAAAACAGTCTGGCCCTAAAGTCTCTGTGCACAAAAGCATTAGGTTAGGGATAGAAAACAATGTGCTCTCAGTTTATTTTGCTAATACTATAAGGACCAGGCTGTGTTTAAAATGCAGATCTGGGTGAATACAAATGCAATCCCTCTCTCCTGCAATGCAGAGAGATACATCCTGCTCAGGTATGGGACTTTACATCCTTCAGGTGAGACCTCACCTCATGCTACACCAAATGAAGGCTTGGAGAGCTTCTGCTTTGGTAGAGGAGACACTGGACGGAGATGACAATGCAAAGAACACAGCATGTTTTGCCAAAGTAACCTAAAACTGTACTCTTTGAGTCTCCCCAGAGTCATAATTTCTAGATAACTGAGGGGTACAAGGTGGAAACCCTTCACACCACAATTAAACAGGTGCTAGCAGTGCAGAAAGGCATGTTTGTGAATGAGGAACTGAGTTACCAACAACTTGAAATTAAATGAGGAAGCCAGTGAGAACTGAGTTCTTTTGGAAGTCTTAGAGCTAAAAACCTTGGGTGAAACTTACTCTATTTTTAACATATTTTAGTAGTTCAACAAGTAATTTTGCTGTGATCAGCAACATCCTGCTCAGTACTGGTATAGCTAAAGCTGGTTTAGATGTAGACATAACCTGTTGGTATACATATCTTAGAGTGGAAATGAGTTTGTGCCACTTTTAGAAAGCCTTCCCCCACCCTTCTCCTATTTCCACTTTTTTTTTAATAAGACTTAAAAAAAAACCAAAAATGGGGATCCAGCACAATTCTCCGGAAGTGTTCGGGTATTTTTTTTTTCAACATGTAATGATTTTCTTCTTTCTCTGAAGAAAATCTGAAAATACTCTGAGTTTCAGAAAGACAGAAGTGCTTTACATTTGAGAATGACTTCACATTGCCTTTTTTTTTAGATTCATTAAATGTGAAAAAAATTCTAAAATGCATTAATGCATAATCAAATTTGCTTGATCTGTGACTGCTTTCACGCAAGTAAGGAATCTTTCTGTATAAGAGAGTGTAAAAAATATCCTTCGAGTCAGAGAAGAATTTATATGACTACTTCAATCCCACCAACACTTCTGATAATAGATGCTACTGAGCACCACTATTAATCAGCATACTTCATCATAAGCCTTTGGTAGGATGGGGACCAGTCTTTTTACTTCTTTTCTATATAAACTCTGCCTATAGAAACCAGTCCTCACTATAGAAACCAGAACTGAACAGCACAATCCGAGCTGAAACACTAAGAAAAACACACTGTATTCAAGTTTGTATTCATCCTGCAGTCTGTAAACACGTGTTCTTGATCCAAAATATTTTTCAGTCCATATTTGAACCATATTTGACAAAGCTGGTTCCTCCCCATCGTCCCATGTTGCCAGTCATGACTCTGGGAGGAGTGACTCATTTAGGAGCTAAGATGCCCTTCAAATAGGATGCGTTTATCATCTAAGGGTTGCCTAAATTTCTTCCTGATTTGCTTCTCAGCTTGGCTGTCAAATCAATCTAGATTCTCAGTCACCTTCTGAATTACGATTTATTTTTACCCTACTATGAAACTTTGCATAAAAGATGTTGGCACTATGCTTGCAACAAATATGTTCTTCGATTGATGCTGCAGGAAAACATGATGCCAGGGTGGTGATAAGAATAAAACCCTCTTCAGCTCTGCAAAACATTAGTGAGGTTTGCCTTTTCTCAAACAGGCTTTTCAGACTCTGGAAGCACAAATTTCATAGGAGGGTTTTTTTTTAGTACAAGAACAGAGAGCAGGAGTAAGTTCAAAAGCCCTGGGATACATACAGTACCTTGACTTCACTGAATCTGGAGTGATAGCACTGCTGGACTAAATCCTAAGGCTACCATTTGGGTGAAGTTCCTGTGGACTCAGCTGAATCTCCTAGTAAAAACATAGCTAATGAATGCATCCCATTGCAGGCTCCTTCAGCTTTCACATTTGCACTTCTCGCACTGTTGTCTTAATTACCAGGCAATTTTGCTCTCCGTTTCTCCTTTCCTGTCTTTCAGTTTTTCTACAGGTACTTAGCATTGACTATGTGGGGTGCTGTCACTTTATTCCCAGCTTTCCTGTACACAGGGAGGACCTTGGTCAGCCCTGCAGACCCTGAGGTAATAGAGCCCTCTTCCAGTGGTACCATCTGTCCCTCCTCTCATGCACAACAGGAGACAAATAAAACAAAACAAACATTCAGTATACTTTGACAGCCTACAACGTTTGGAGGCTGAGTACTGATTTTTAAACCTCTGATGTGTGCAGCTAGGTTCACCTATGAAGTAACAGAAGTCAAATAATTTTCTAAATGTCTTTCCTGATTATGTCTGCAACAACTTGTTTGGTTAGACATACAAGAGAGGAAGGGAAAGAATAAGCATCAAGTAATGTGTTGCGTGCATCTAACACAGGCCTAAATTGTACCATACCCTCTGCTTAAGATTAGTAAACTCCAACTAGCAGAGACTCAAAACAACAAAATGACACAATTGCTTTTCCAAGCTGGTCACTGGTTTATGATTCTGGCAACTATTAACTAACTAGCTACTCATTAAATATGGAATAAATAATTTTGCATTTGAGAACAGCAAAGATTCAGTGATGCACAGCAGCGATGCTGATGCTCCAGAACATTTAGGGAAGAGTGACACAGCATTGGAAACACTTTGGATTGTAGACTATCATAGAATGATAGAATCAACTGGGTTGGAAAAGACTTCCAAGATTATCAAGTCCAACCCTTGATCCAACACTGCCGTGGTTACTAGACCATGGCACTAAGTGCCACATCCAGTCTCATCTTAAAAACATCCAGGGACGGTGAATCCACCACCTCCCTGGGCAGCCCATTCCAATGCCTGATCACTCTCCCTGTAAAAAATGTCTTCCTAATATTCCACCTAAACCTCCCCTGGCACAGCTTAAGACCCTGCCCTCTTGTCCCTCTTGTAGGCTCCAAGTAGTTGACTTTGCAGCAGAGCTCAGTGAACTAAAGCAAATGACAGTTCCCTAGGGAAAATGCCCTCCATGGTAAAGCAGCAGAGCCATCTGCTACTCCTTCTCACCACACTCTGCAGTCCTCGAGATAAATGAGTGGACTGGCATAGCAGGTAGTGACTTTTGCCTGATCAGAGGTTTTAGTAGGGGTGCATTCCTCTGGCTATATTTTAGGCAGGTGAAAAAATCCCTCTGACATCTTCAGGCGAGTTCAAGGAGCTATGGTCCTCTTCATGTATGCAAAAAAACCTGTTAAAGGGCATCTTTCACTCTTTATTTTCATTTTCTCCCAAACTCAGTATACTGTCTGCCATCCCACACCTGCTTTTTCTACTTGGCAAGCCAGTAAGAGAGGCTCCTCACAGCCTGGACAACCGTGCTGCAGGAAGGGTGGGCACAGGCATGCTGATCTCCCCTCTATGCTCACCCCCACCTCATACTAACCCTGCTTTTCTCTGCCATTTATCCCCACTGAAATATTCTGATATGACAGATGGGCAGTTTTCTTCACAGTTCCTCCTAGCCAGTGCATAAAACTTGGGCCACTGAGGTGAAAGTCACTCTGTATTCCCCTTTCCTGCCTTAATTCACTGCTCTCTTACCCTCACTGTCTACAAAGCTGGTTGCACCAGGGTCCAGCAGTACATCCTAATCGAGGAGGCAGGCATTGGTGATCAGTCCAGACCACGAATTCCTGTATTTTCCAGACACACAGGTTATCACCACCCCAACATCTCTCCACTATGAAGTCACAGTCTTAATTGTGCCACAACAGGAAGGTGGCATTCACTGTGGAGTGGCTGCAGACCACTGATGACAGCTTCACTGACAGCCAGCATGGGGCAGTCCTTGAGTCAGAAACATTAGGGCTTAGAAAATACGACAATGCAAAACAGATGATCTTCTAAAGGGGCAAGATGTAGTGAAGAAAGCAGTCCAGACCCAAACCTAACAAATTAACAGTAGATTTTTTAAAGAATTATTTTATTTTAAAGAGAGAGTCTAAGTGAAGTGTAAAGAGAAGAGCAGAGGAAGGGACGTGTGTTCAAAAACTAAAAAGGAAATAGGAAAGAATAAAAGAGAAAAGACAAAACTGTCAAGCAGGCACAGAGGAGGAGGCCACTTAGATACTAATAATGCTTTGATAAGTGAACACAGAGCTAGTTCCCCATAAAACTTAAGAAACAGCACTTTCTTGACCTGTGGAAGCTAAGTGACAACGAGGAAGAGTGTATTACATAGTAACTTACAGGATCATGGTTAATATTGCATATGGGGGGGGAAAACTGGAACAGGAGAGACAGATGATCTTTCTTTATGAACCAGGGAAAATACCATATAAGAACGTAAAAGGAAGGAGCCCTGGGGCTTTTCTCTCCCCTTTTTTTCCCATGCTTCGCACCCAGACAACCAGAATCTACCTTTATCTTTTAATGTGTACATTAAAAACTAAAATAATTGAAAGCAATCAATATTTTAATAAGAGCTACTTTTTACTAAGAGTTTGGCCAAATTGGGAGGGTCATGTAATAACTCCAGTTAGATCACAGGGAATGCTGACAATAGAGGAAAACCACATATAAATTTTGAGGCAAGAAGAAAGAAATCATTCCTCTAACACGAGGAAAGCTAGAAAAGGGAACAAGGGACTTGAACTGCAAAAAAAAAATAAAAATTTATATTCAATGAGAAGAGAACTTTCTGACCAGAGATGCCTAAGCACAGGCATAGATCAATTTAGGGAAGCTGCAAAATATCCACCATTACAAACTTAAAAAGGCTGGCTAGAAAAATCACTCCTAACATATAATTTTAAGTACAGCTGATTCTCCTTTCATTTGGAAAAAGGGCCAGACAGCCACTTGCACTCCTTTTCTACAGTTTCTATTAAAAAAAAAATTAAAAAACAAAATTCAAGTTTTCATTACACTGACATCTGAAGCTAGAAAATTCTGATCTGCATAGTTTAGACCATACCATTCACATGAGAAATTATTGTCTTGTAATTGGTTTTGTTTGTAAACTCAGAGATTAAGAATTAGCTCTTCAGAGATGAAGTTGCCACATCATTGTGTGTGCTTGCACCAGCAGGGCCTCAAATACTGAGGTCTGTTATAATACTGTAATGACTTCAGCGTAATGGATTTTGTAATATCTGTGGGGTCAGTTTTAAATCATTAGACAGTAATTTCCTTTTATGAACCCGAGGTTGCTAGAACCATATCATCACATTGCAAACAAGCCAGTGCAGGTGTAATGTATGTAACATGCCTTTCACAAGTTCATTCTTGCAGATACCTATCTCCTACCTCAGAGCAGACATCATCAGTTACAAAACATGACCTGTATAGAATCACAAAATTCCCTCCCAGACAGAAGTTTACCTTTTCCCTTTAGGGAATCTCCTCCTTTACAACATTTTAAACCCTAGTTACGTCTCCAAAGTTCTCATAAATTGGAGTACTTACAGTTTAACTTTCAGATGAAACCAAATAAACTGCTGACTTAGAAGTTAAACATAAAAAAATGCATTAGTTGAATTTTCAAGAGCTACACAAGAAAGGCCCAGGAATAAGCCTTACTGGAACAGAGTTTCAGAAGCATTGTGACAGCAGCAGCTGGGTTTATTATGAGAAGGTGGTCAAACCCTGGAACAGACCTACTGGAGAGGTGGTCAATGACCCATGTATGTCATTTGTCAGTGTTGAAGAGGCACTCAGACAGTGCCCTTAAAGCCATGCTTTAACTTTTGGTCAGCCCTGACGTGGTCAGGCAGTGGGACCAGATCATTGTAGGTCTCTTTTAGCTGAACTATTCTATTCTACTCAAATATATTCTTCTTCCTACCTGCTTCTTTCTCTTCTAGTACATGCCGAGGAAATCTCTGATGACTTTTCTTTCCAGTCCTGCACTAGCAGAAGGCAGTAAATACCCATAACCATCTCCCAGGCTAGGCATTGGCTCTGTCACCTTGTGGGAGCAAGGCATGGGTCTTCTGAGGGAGGCGGGAGCTCTGGATCACCTCAAGACAATGGGACCATCTGCACAAATTTGCAAAAACCAAGTGCGACGTGGTTTTCAAAAGTCTTCTGAGTTTATCCAGCTGAGATGAGTTTTCACAGGATGGCAAAACCCACCATTCCTGACATCAGCAAGGCTCAAAGATCAAAACCTCAGTCTGATGTAGGATATGTTTCTCATCTAAATGCAAATTGTCTTACAGTTGAGCAATACCTGTTCATTTTCCCATGGATTGTTTTTCCTCTCTTTGTGTTCATTTTTTGAGATGCCTGAGCTGTTTCCCTCGGAAAAACATACTAAAACTAAATAGTCTACGAACAACAGTACTCCATCAGTGAAAAGGTCCCTGTGGCCCAACACTCCGTCTCCAAAGTGGCCAACCATCAATATCTAAAGGAGAGCACATGAGCAGTGCAAGTCTTTCTCTGTCAGGGTCCTGGGAGTGCTCACAGGCCTCAGTGGCTGCCACTGGACTCCCCTGGGATGCCCACCCCCACCAGCTCCTGCCAAGGGGCCAGTGGACGTATTCCAGCTCAGCATGGGGCCTTCAGTGCCTGCCTGAGCCATGCTGGCAGTGTGCCCCTTCCTATCCCTGTCTCCTGGATTGGTCTGGGACCTGTACTGCAGAGAGCAGCTCTCTGGGATGGAGCCCTCAGACTTGGGTCATAGCTTGTTGTGCAGAACTCTGGGTGTAACATAGCATAACTGTTCTATTTCCTATACTTAGCATGAGTCAAATAACAATGAGTCTGTCATTTGTTTGACACAACAGGGGGTTTTCAGCTGCAAAAATATTTACAAGGACACATAACACACAGGTTACAGCTGGAAACATGATATTTTAATTTTTATTTTTCTCCATCTGTTTCAGAGTTGATGCTCACAAGCACTAACACAACATGCATGTGTAGCCAGAAGCAGGCTGATGTATTTCTTAGTTTAGCTTGAAAATACATCCTCTGCAGTCTGGCAAACACAAGAGACACAAAAAGCAACAGCAGGAATATAGGTCAGAAGAAGAGTATGTAGTACTGTGAGGTATTTTCCAGTGTATGACACGTATCAACGACAGGCACAATTTTGCCTTCCAAAACTTGCTTTGTTGCTGTGCTTCCTGGTTAGAATGCACGAAAAGCATTCTTGTGCCTGCCCTGTGCTTGTGTTGCAGGCAGGGAGAGCTGAAAAGTGGCAGCTCTGGATGGGGCAGCAAACCTAGAGTCCTTCCAAGCACAGGCTGTTTTGCACAGGCAAGAACCCCTGGGGAAATGGAGCCAAGGGAAGAGCAGAACTCACTCCCACTCCAAGCTTACAATGGGCAAGAGGCCAGAGAGAAACAGGGCACGAGTGGTGCCTTGGAGGTGTGAGGGCAGCAGGCAAGAAGAACGAAGCTGCAGGGGCCCAGAGTAGCCCTGACAAGGGGCTGTGCTCAGTGCTACAAAGGACAAGAAGCAACATCCAGAGACCACACTTGGGGCCCACCCTGGGAGTCTAGAAGCTTCCTCCCTCTGGATGAGGGACACGAGGGCCATCTTCATGGTGCAGGAGTGGTCAGCACCTGGCCAAAATGGCCTGAAGGAGCCCTGGCAACAGGCTGTGCTCCAGGCTGCAGAGGAAGGTAAAAAACTCTCTAAGACACTTGCAGCCCACCATGGCAGGGAAAAAAGCCTTCCTCCCCTCATCTACAGGGCACAACAGGTCATCTTCGTGGTGCATGAGCAGCAGGCAGCAACCCACCCAAAAGGGACTGGAGAGCCCTGACAAGTGGTCATGCTCAATGCTGCAGAGGAAGGTAAAAAAATCTTGGGGACCAGCATCAATCTGCCTGGGGGAAAACTCCTTCCTGATCATAGTGTCAGCAATCAGCTGCCCTGAGCATATCAGCAAGAGCCGTCTCCTGTCCCACAGGCTGGTCACACCTTCCATGATATCACAGAATCAACTAGGTTGGAAAAGACCTCTGAGATCATTGAGTTCAACCTTAAGCCTAAGCCCTATCTCCCTCAACCTGGAGTCATCTCAGGGGTTTCTGAGAGTGGCCAAATGTCCTCAGCCTGATCAACCTGAGGGTCTAGAATCCTTTCTGCACCTGGCAGGGCACCGGTGGGTGCTACAATGCCCTAGGATGGCTGGCAACATCTCTGTATACCCCTACTTAAAGCAGTTGCCCCTGGTTCCACAGAGGCTGAGGACAGCAAGCTCTGCAGTGCTCCTCAAGAAGGTATTCACTTGAACTTACTGCAGCTATCCATCTGAAGAGGCCTGACAGCCTCAGACACCTCCAGGGGTTGGTGGTTCTTCTCCTTATCTGAGGGGCCTATATCTGTTTCCCAAAGGCTGAGTGCCACTGACAGCTGGCCTTGCTTCCAGTTTTCCTCCTTCCAAGTAATTCCACCAGTTCCTCGAGGACTTCCTCTTGGATGTCTATGGGCTAGCTCTATGCCAGCTTTGACAGTGGGACATGGGAGTATGTTCCCTTTTATCCTGCCCCCAGAGCACTGCTGCACTGCAGGGTGGTAACACTGTGACATGAGGGTGAGAGAACCCCCCATGTGCAGCCCTGCCTGCCACTTCCCCACTCACCAGCACTTCACACAGCATCCTTCGGAGGAAGGCCTTTGGGGTCCTGGCCCCAAGAAAGTCCTGTGCCCAGGGTGCTGACCCTGCCCTTGGTTGCCATGCACTGGGCAAAGCTGCTGAGCATCCCTGACACAGCCTCTGACACTTGGCTTCCAAGAACAAACCTCGTGCTGTTACTTTTCTCTCAGGCCATGGAGGAAACCAACCCGGTAGCCCAGAAACCACCCATAATAGTGGTCCCCTCTGTGTGACGGAGCTAATGTCCATGATGCTACCTTGGGTTTTCAGAGGACCATGACTGCAGGAACACTAACTTTCCATTTGTGGACACTGAAATTGTAAGGGACCAGTTGTATCAATTGGATGTTACTAAGTCCATTGGGCCTGATGGGATATCCCAGAGTACTGAAGGAGTTAGCAGATGTTACAGCAGGACCACTCAGTCATCTACCAAAGGTCTTGGGAGGCCCCACCAACTGGAAGTTAGCCAACGTTACATCCGTTTACAAGAAGGGCATGAGAGAAGACCAAGGAAACTACATACCTGTTAGTCTAACGGTTCCTGGAAAAAAATATCGAGAAAATCATACCAGATTCTACTGAAAGACATTTAAAGAACAATGGAGGCATGGTTAACATGGGTTCACAAAGGGAAAGTCCTGTTTAATTAAATAACCTTCTACAATAAGGTCACCTGCCTGGATGAAGGGAAGATGGTAGATGTAGTTTTTCTGGGTTTTAGAAAGGCTTTTGATACTGTTCTTCCCAGCATCCTTCTGGATAAGTTGTCCAACAGTGCAATGAGCTGGTACACAGTGCACTGGCTGAAGAATTGGCTGAAGGGCAGGGCTCAAAGAGTTGTAGTGAACAGGGAAGTATCTGTCAGGTGACCAGTTACCGCTGCTGTTCCTCGGGGCTCAATTCTACAGCCAGTTCTGTTCAATCTTTTTATCAGTGATCTGGAGGATGCAGTTGAATGCACAGGTAGTAAGTTTGGTGACGATACTAAACTGGGAGGTGCTACTGACTCTCCCATGGGACATGAAGCCTTGCAAAGGGATCTGGATAGCATTGGGAAATCACGAATGACATGAAACTGAATAAATGCCAAGTTCTGTACCTGGGATGGAATAATGCTGGACATGAGGCTAAACTGGGAGAGGAGTGGCAGGAGAGCAGCCCTGCAGAGGAGTCCCTGGGAGTGCTGGTTGGCAGGAGGCTCAACAGGAGTCAGCAGTGTGTGCCCTGACAGCCAAGGGGACAAAACACATCCTGGGGTGCATCAAACACAGCATCACCAGCCAGCCAAGAGAGGTGGTTGTCCCCCGTACTTAGTGCTGGTGCAGTCTCACCTTGAGTAGTGTGTGCAGTTCTGGGCCCCATCATTTAAACAGGGTGTGAAGGTACTTGAACGTGTCCCGAGAAGGGCACCAGAGCTGGGGAAGGGGCTGGCAGGAATGGGCTCTGAGGAGAGGCTGAGGGTTTGTCTGGTTTGGACAGGAGGAAGGCTGAGAGGCGACCTCCCTGCTCCCTACAGCTTCTTGAGGAGGGGAACTGGAAAGCTGCTGAGCGCTTCTCCCTGGTACCCAGTGCCAGGACACATGGGAATGGCTTAAAGCTGCATCCATCAGGGGAAGTTCAGACTTGACATGAGGAAACATTTCTTTACTCAGAGGGTGGTCAAACCCTGGAACAGACTTCCTAGAGAGGTGGTCGATGCACCACCCCCAGTGCCTGTCAGTGTTGAAGAAACATTTGGACAGCGCCCTTAAAGCCATGCTTTAACTTTTGGTTGGCCGAGGCAGTGGGACGAGATGATCACTGTAGGCCTCTTCCAGCTGAACTATTCTATTCTATTAGAGTTGTTGGGATATAGAGGAGAGCACAAGGAGATACGTAGTGCTACATATTGGGTTATCAGCTTAAACTGAAATTTGCAGAGGAACCTAGGGATACAAACTCAGCCTTTTCATCCAAGTAATCTTGTTTTCAGAATCGACTTGGCCAGCCTTGGTTACCAATACATCTTTTCTGGTTTCATTTTAAACAGCCCTTTAAACACATTGGCATTTCATTTACTTTTATGGCTGGGATGTAGGCTCCTAAATTGATCTGGAGCTTTTAAAACTTTAATCCAGATTCTTCAGCTGACTGTTGGCAGCTTCCAGCAGATGCTGCAAGCTCAGTATGTCCACACTTCCTGAATTCTGGAGGACAAGTCATTGAAGAAATGCAGTGAAGACTAGTGGGACACTCACTGATTCAAAATCAGGGTGCCAGGGCACGTGCTACCACAAAAACCAACACCTGAATGATGTATGGAAATAATTTTGCACAACTCTCCGATTTAACACTTCTAAGACAAGACAGACAGATTTGCTCAATATTTTCCATTTATTTAGCTTTTGTCATATAAAGAGTGACTAGGCACACTATGGGCACATGCAACCTACACCATGTAACTAGAATTTCTTCTGGACTGTAAGGAACTGGAAGTAATGATAACTTCACTAGAAAAATAGTTTCCATAAATAAAGGTCCATGTTTTAGAGCCACTCGGTGTTTTTAAAACATACATTGCATCAATAACAAATAGAAAGTTATGGATAAATGCTTAATAAAAACATTGAACTATAAGGATACATTAAGAAAACTGAAAGTGCCCAAAGCCAATATAAACAACAAGATAAACAAGATAAAACAACTCCGAACGTATAAAAATAAAATCTCTTTAAGCCAGTGTGATATTACACACCTGTCACGATACCATCCTATTCATACCATCTGGAATCATAGATTTTCAACTCCTAGATACAATTTATTTGCCATCAAGTACCCAAAACAAACAAACCCCAATCATTCTTTATCATTCCCGTTTGTTTGTTGGGTTTTTTTTAAAGTAAAATTTTAGCAAAAATAATGAAGGATTTTATGTTGTATAACCATAAAGGAACTCAAAGCTAACCAGAAATGTAGGCATGAGAGAGCAAGATGTGCACAGCTCATGGCAATAACTACACGTGCATGCCAGGATGAAGGAGGCAAGGATACAGAGCTACATAGTACTGTGACCTATTCAGTATCAGGCCACTGGTACTGTGACCTACTCTGTGTCGAGCCTCTAGCAGCTTGTAAATAACCCTGTAAAAAAGGAACTTTTAGACCACTGACATAAGAAATTACCACCACAGATGCCAAATGAGGCCAAAATTGCCAGATGTCTGACTGCAACACATGCAGATCAAACCAGACAAGTTCTCCCCTTGTTACCATGGTTGATCATCAACATGAAGGTAGAGCAGCCCATCTGTCAGAGCCTACCAGCATCCCCGGTTTGCACCCAAGGCACCTGTTGGGCTTGAGGCAGCTACCCTGGGGCTGGTGAACCAGCAGTCTTTGCCAGGTACCAGGTACCTCAGGTACTCAGATTAAGGTCTTCTCTTTGGTACGCCCATCCATTTCTGTGAGCAGGACCTCCCACATTTGAACAGTCACAGCTGGAACCAGTACATATGATTATTAAGACTTGCACCAGTGCTTTTCCAGATGGTTAATCACAGCAACACTGACAAAGACACACGGAAATTATCAGCATTTTTAGGCTTCAACTACTAACCCGGATCAACTCACACCATAAAGTCATCGGATCTTTCCAAACTACTAAAGAGCGTATTATGTGTTTTACTCAAAAACAGTTGTAGTCAAACCCTGCAAGAACGGAAATGCATCATGTCTTTGGTATTGAAAAGTCCTCATGAATTAGACAGGAGTAATTCAAACAGAAAATTAATCACTAGCCTGCAACAGCCTAAACTACTGGATTCTTAAAGACTAACATGATTATGTATAAGACTTTTCTACATATTAATTGTTGCAAATTTTATGCCATTAGAGCTCCACAAAATGCAATGTGTGGCAAAAAGGTGAGGATTTATAGGCAGTGAAGTAGAAGAAATATGGTCATAAAATAACCTCTCTTAATTCTCCAGAGCCCTATTACCTAGGGTGTATTACAACACAGGATATATGCTAGAGGGGTTTTATTAGCCCTCAAAAGAGATGACTTGCAATGCTTGCTGACAACCATGTCTCCAAAATTCATGCTGGCAACAGCTTTATTGCAAACTGTACTAACAGCAAACACAGCTGCTATATATAGCATACAGAAATGCTTTTCTGCTATGTTCAATATCTGTATCTGTGGTCTTGTTTTGAGACACCCAACAGCTACACAGGAGCTATTCGTGTAGACCATCCATACCTATCGGCTTTCATTAATGAAGATGAACAAAACAAACAGTGGCCAGTAAGGCCCGCATCTTTGGTCAGGAGTTTCTGCAAATTCTCCCCGACTTCGCCCGTTGTTCATTTCCAGGCTACAGCAACACCAGAACCGGCACCGTCTTCCTAAGCAATACACATCATCAGCCGCAGAACATTTCGATCAGCCCCGTGACATCCCGAGAAGCTCCCCAAAACCGCGGCAGCCGCTGAGGAAGGCGCGGGCCGTGCCAGCCCCCCCGGGCTCCTGTCACACAGCGGTGCCTGTCACCCCGGGCGGCCGCTGGCGGGGCTGCTGGGCGGGATCGCCGCAGCTGGGGATGAACCGGCGTGGATATTAAAGGAAAAGCAATCCTCTTAGGAGGGCGGGCGGCGGGCGGTGAGGCGAGGCGAGGCGAGCCCGCGCTTCCCGGGGCGGGCCGGGGAGACAGCGCGGCCACCCCGCCGCGGTGCGGTGCGATGCGCAGCCACTCCCGCGGGCAGCCCCGCGCCTCCTGAAGGGCAAGGGAGCGACGACTGCTTCGGGCCTGCGGCAAGTGGCCACCGGCAGCGCCCGCAGCGCCGCGTCCCGGCGGGGAGCGACCGGCCGGCGAGGCCGGGGATAGCGGCCGGGCGGTGAAATGGGCCGGTTACATAACAGCGCCGGCGCCCCCGTGCCCGGCCCCGGCGGCAGCTCGGCGCCCCGGTGGGCGCGGGCACGGGGAGCCGCAGCGGCGGGCGCTGGGGGCGAGCGGGGCTGCAAGCCTTCGCGGACCCCCGGCACTGCCGCCGCTCCCTTTTTCCCTCTGCGACCCTCCCCAGCAGTTCCCCCGCCCCGGAGCGCACCTTCTCCTGAGCGCGGTTGAGGCGTTTCTGGACGTTCTTGGCGAAGATGCCAGTCTTCATGTCGGCCATGGCTGGCGGCGGGGATGGGGAGGGTGGGGAGGGGAGGCGGGCGAGGCAGAGCCCGGCGGCTGCGAGCGGCAAAGGCGACACAGAGATGGAGGGATGAAGAGAGGGCGAAGAGAAGGAGGAGGGCTTTAAAGACACGGCGGGGAGAGGCGGGGCCACCGCCGCCACCGCCTCAGGTGAGCCGCGGGCCCCCCCGCCACTGCCCGCCCCTGGACCCCGGAGAGGCGGCTCCTGGGACCCCGCAGGGCCGGCAGCGTCGTCTCCTGGAGATGAAACACATCAAGAGAGAACGGCGATGATGATTTGTAGAAGCCGCCAGCGCTGTGGCAGCTGACGGCTGCGTCCACTACCGGCACAAGCCCCACTGTACAGCTAGAGACCCTATTTATTCCCCTAGAAGTTTCCACCAGGTCAGAGTGTCTCCCAGCGTCCAAGCTCCTTTGACACCTTTCACTCTGGTTTTGGGGCTGCAGCATCACAGACCTTCAGTGCAGTAGATGGGTGCTGCAGTTTAGGACCTGCACCCCAACTGGGCCCGAGCTGGGCTTGCCCAGCACAACCATCAGCCGTGCTGGGCTCACCGTGCCCATGCTGCTGAATGTGGTACATGCTGAACTTGCCATTTGTGCTGTTCTCGACATCCTCCTCCCATCCACTGCTCACTCCTGTCTCAGTGTAACAGCCAACAGCAGTAAACTGGCTCCAGACTGGTTTCAGGCTTTTGATCTTATTTCTGAAATTACAGCTTTAAATCAAAACTGGAGAGCAGTCATGACAAAACTTTCTGTCCTCCCTTGACACTCAAAATCTTCCAAATACGGAATCTCTCAGCACCAGTCACTCAAGACTGGCAAAGTCATCCTTCCTAGATATGATGCCCCCAAATTAACTCCTGCCATTTTTTCTGCTGTTTGGCCAAGCATGGAGTTCCCTGATATGGAGAGAAGAAATCCAGTGACCTTGTATTTCTGACATCTACCCAGTCCCAGACCTGCATGACACATTGTCCTGTACTATTAAGAAGTGGATTTAACATACCAACTGCAGAAGTAACAATGTTTATTAAGAAATTGTGACCTATTTTAAGGTTTCAAGGTACATGCTTACTCAATTCTCACATAAACATCATTAATAAAAACCCCAAACAAACAAAAAAACCTCAACCAAAACCCAGAAAACCAAAACCAAACCCAAAACAAAAGCAGAAAACCAAAGTAAACATATCATAGCAACCAAGGAAATTATTTTGTCTAAAAGATTACAGGTAGTCTCTTATAATGCTGCCAGGCTGGTGAAAGTTCAAAGCAAAATCTTTTTCACAGGGTTCCCAAATTCTTTGAAGTAATTTTTCACATCTTCAGAGCTTCTCTTTCTGGCCAGTTCGGTATCTGACTTCACCACTTTATAAATGATTAAAAAAATCATGAAAAGAGGCGGTCTTAACTTTGATTACTTATGCATTTTCTTCACCAAAGTATAACAAAAGTAGCAGGTATCAGCAGTGCAGGGTGCATTTGGTTGCATTTGGTTGCATTTGATTGCATTTGGTTGCCTTTGGTTGCCTTCAGGCTAGTAGAGGGAGGGAGAACACTCTCCTGTGCCTTTTTGTCCCCTGTTGTCTGATATAATAGTAGATCCTGCGTCACTAAGCCCAAAAATGCTTTTCCATGCTGGTGGATGGGGAGCATGAAGATGTATACTGTCAGACAGCTGGTCTTTTCCTCCTCAGTTGGTTGACTTGCACTGGCTTTGCCCTATTTAATTACCTTGGACAACAGCCAAGGCTTTTTCACTGGCTGGTTTATCAATGGGTGCATTGCTCTCTATCAGCTAGATTTTGGAAAGTAATTATCAGAAAACAATCAGGCTGATTTCTCCATACTCTGTTGCACATAACATTTATTGTAATTCTTCAGAGAAAATCTTCCCATTAACATGTGTTTCAAAGCATATTTTTCTCTGGTTTGCTCATACTTTATTCTGAAATAGTTGTTGTTTAAAAATTAATAATCCTGTAGTACAATTTACCCTGTTTATTTTCTCCTTATTTTTGTTGTTATTGTTTATTTGGTGTTATTTTCAAATGAGATTTCACTTCAGTTTCACTCTTGAATAACAGTCATTCATAGAAAAATGCTCCTAAGAGAGTGGTGATTTTTGAAAATAAAGTCTCTAAAGGGAAGGGAGAAGGTAAGTATTAGTACAACTGTTATATCACCAGTTTTGCCAGGTGATGATCCCTGTTCACTTGAAATGTTCATCAGAAAAAGAAGAAATTTACATAATTTCTGACTCTTCAACAACATGATTTCTCATCACTCATTTCTGCATTCTGATCACTATTTGTGTAAAGCAATACAATTAGAAGACACTGGTCCATAGGAGTAAATTTTACAATACTGATGATAGAAAAAATTGACAGGTATCTTTTAACCATCTCCATTGCAACGATAATTCAAATATAAATATCAACTGCCATGGAGTAATAAGCGACTTGCACCTCACAGAGCTCTACAAATCACAACATATGGACACTCACAATTCACACTCCACCATAGCAGATAAAAGACATCCCCATCATAAGCACACCACTATAATATTCAGTGTAGTGGCAAATTGGAGTGGGAAATGAAGCTGCGGGACAGCTCAGGAGTTGAAATTGCACTGTAATGTGGATTTAGGGAGGCAGAATGTATGGACATAAATACGATGCCAGTTGAGACAAACAGATTAGCAAACATGGGAAAGCAATATGAGAAATTGAATGGTTTCAGGAGTACAAGACCTGGATTTTAAATCTCCAAGTGACAGCTTGGTACTATACTTGCAGTTCAGGTCAGCATATAATGGGCAGTAAAAGACCGTCTAAATTATCTGGGCAGTTTCTGGAGGTCTTGCTGCCTTTTGGATGTGAGTCACAGAGAGGAGAGCTGTCTGTCTCACATGACAAGGAAAGTAAGGAACACTATGGAAAATACACACCAAATGAAAAATGTTTTAATAAAATAAGTGTAGCTCTAAATCCTGTAAAAATCTAGTCCAGAGGAAAATTTTAACAAATATCTGAAATTAAAAAAAAAAAAAGTGTTCTATATTTAGTACTTAGGCACTTATTTTTAATTAACATTTTTCTTATTAAAGATAAATACAGATTTTTTTTTTTTTTTTTTACTTTTTCCTATATTGCCATAACTTCATATTAACACCTCTGTCTCAGCCATTAAAGTACTAACATATGTTGGACTGATACTTACATTCTGGCACAGAACACCAGTTCCACCACTGGGAAGTATTTTATCTGAAAGGTGTCCTTTGATTTCAGCTTCATTATTTGAACCTATCCAGCTTCACAGAGCTACATACAGTAGACACTGGCCTTGCTTGTTACCATGTATGTCTGTCCTGTGACTGATTTCAATCAGCAAATTTCTGAGTTGACAACCCGGGCTCTGAAACTTCACAAAATGCGATTTACATGGGAAAGTATCACTAATGAAGGGCTACAGAGATTGCTCACAGAATAAGCACCAGTGATGTTTCTGTAGGAAATTCTTTCCTGGCTAGCACCCACAGGACACAGATGTCCATGCTGGACTTCTGCAGGGAGAGTTACGTTTCTTCCATCCTCCAAGTCCTCTTCCCTGGAAAAACAGGAATTAGAGAAATGAGCTTCAAATAAAGGGGGAAAAAAAACGCTAGAGAGAATTCCTGGAGTTACTGTTGCATTTGGGTGAATCTTTTCAGGTTTGAGGCAGTGCAAGTAGATAAGAAGACATGACTGGAGATCCAAAATCCTTTAGGGTTTGCAGGTAGGGGTAGGAGTAAGTAATTAAGTATCACTTAGTTAATACCTGGCTTTTTCACTTTTTACACAGTCGATGTGTCAATAACATACAAACTTGAGGAAAAGACTAGGGTGATAAGAAAGACAAGCTTCCCTGAGATCCAAGAATGAGTTTCAGCATGGCCAGAGCTACAGGGATGCACAGCTCCCTCCCTCCCTCAGTGAGCATATCTGCCAACCTGGACCTGCACAAAGAAATCGCCTTTAAGTTGTATCATTTAGATGGCAACAGTGTCTTGATAGGCTGTGTATACAGTACCTATTCCAGCATTAGGAATGAATGCTGAAGAAGATACTTGTACTCTGGTCGGCCTCCTGATATATCAGGTTTGTAATTAAAAGCACAATGAAGTGTACAGAAGATGAATTTTGAAGAATCATGCTGACAACATATGAGCTTTCCCACCTAAGTAGGAAGAACTCCCACCACACAAAAAGTACCAACCACACTTAGCCAAAATTCAGGTTCCCTTAATTCAGCAATAAAGGTCATTGAATATGGCTTTTGAAGAATCTGAACCTAAGTGTGCTTGACACATTTCATCTTCTCAGTCAGAAGGACATTGACCCGAACCAGAAATATCTGCCTTTTTAAGTGACAGGTAAAAAGTACAGAAAGACTTTCTGTAGGACATCATTTGGATCTTTCCTGAAAGAAAAGTCAATCTCTGCTTAAAATGTTTATTTCTCCACACACAATTTTCCATACCCTTCCTCTTCTCTTTCCTATCAAATATATTTACAATATTCCTAGTATTGACAGTGAGTATCTAGAAAAGCACACCTTTTGTTTGCATAACAATAAAAATCACTATTGTGACACTTAGTCTCTCTTTTTTAATGTTTCTTTAAAGCCATTCCAGCACATTCCCCAATCTCTTTAGATAATGCCTCACCAGTGGTGAGTTTCTCTCTCAAGTTAGGTACTTGTGAAGGGGACACGGCATGCATGGCACCAGTTTGATTCCATACATTGCTCTTTGCTCATGAATTGGCTGTTAATGGCATTACGCACACATCATAACATCATCTAGCCTCCCTGCTTTTATTCCTAGTGCAAATGCACATTTATACAGTGATGTTGCTTCCACCACTCATGTGAGCTTCCACCACTCATGTGAGTTAGAAGGAGGGATGAAGCAAAAAGATGTGTAATCCTAATCCTGAAATGTTTAAAATTTGGAGGAAAATGACTAGCCTTAACTATTCTGATTGCATTTGCACATAATTTAGAAAGGCCATGAAATGCAAGATAATATATACATGCAAAATAATGAACACTCTTATGCCAGTTTGAAGGTCATAGGATTTGTTTTTCTTCAAGAAGACAGATGTATGTAAACCATTGTGAACTGATTGTGCTGGTTTAATATCTGACACATCATTTTCTAAATATCAGGAAATTTTTCTTCCTAGTCATTTGAAGCTTGACTATGGAGGTTGGAAGCCTCCTCTCCTGCAGCAGCTCTTCTTGTCTTGACACTCACTGCTTTCAAGGAAGCAATAACAATTTTGAGGAGCCAGGGATACAGAAGATGGTCTGCAAGAGCAACACCACCCAACTG
This sequence comes from Lepidothrix coronata, assembly GCF_001604755.1. NCBI lineage: Eukaryota > Metazoa > Chordata > Aves > Passeriformes > Pipridae > Lepidothrix > Lepidothrix coronata. The sequence goes on from NW_016690183.1 coordinate 5,056,550, forward strand.
TTGCTACTAGTCCTAGATGCACCAGGCATTCCTAAAAAACCATGGTCTGCAGGTGCTAATGTGACCTCTGGCCACAGGACAGGCACTTTCATTATGAAAACTGTATACCATAGCAAAGGATTAATCCAAACTTCAAAAAGGCAACCCCTCTGGAAACTGTCAGATTGCAGCTTCTGTTCCTTTAAATTGTGTTGTTGAAAGTCAGCTTTTAAATCTATGGAATCTCTGAAAATAACCACAGCTTTTGGTAGTCAAGGATCCTTATTCAAATATCTCCACTCTTCTCTCTCAGTATATTGTTTGTTCTTAATTGAGCTAGATTTGTCCTGACTTGACTTACCATAATCCATAAATTGTTTCAAGGAATCTCAAACTGAATTTGATGACTGTGCTCTGCATCAGAGCTTTGGGAATGCCAGCACTTCCCTCATCAAAATTAGGAAGAGCAGCACTCTGAAAGGTTGCAACATAAATTTCTCTTTGCAGGAAGAGAATCTTTCATTTCCCATTACCTCCAGATATGTTATTATTCATCCTAGAGGTATCCTGGACAGACACTGTGGGAAGCAGTCTCTGGGGTCAGTTAGAACAGTTCTATCTGTAAATGGCCTGACAGGCTTAAGAGATTGTTATTTAGCTGCCGCTAGTGTATTCTTCAGCATATTTGAAAAATTGCATTGTTTGGGGGTTTTTGTTGTTTGTTTTGGTTTTGTTCCATTTCCCCAGAAAGGTATCTCTGCAGCATTTAAAAGAGCAACAAACAAACAGCAGGGATTGGAGGCAAAATAGCCTTTGCATCCAGATCACAGAAAAACTTTCTTTGGTCCTTCCTTAGTCTCCATTTCTGATCTGTTTCACCTTATTGTATGCATGACAATAAATAGTCTACTCATCCCGAAACTGTCTCTGGAAGGAAATTTTTCCAAACTATTTCTATCATTAGATAAAAAGACACCGTAAGTGTCTTTTTACTGTTGCTGTAACAGTCGCTATAGGAACCAAACTCTTTAACTGTTGCAGGCTTCCTAGTCCTTGGCATGCGAGACTGATTTTTCTCACACTGTGGGGAAAAAAACCTGTCCTTAGCTAATAATGGTATGCTAGTCTTATTTTAGAGACATCTTTTTGCAGCTTCTTGCAGCTTTTATCAGAGGCAGCCTTGGTAAAAATTAAAGTTAAATTTTAACACCTTCTCCCTTCCCTTTCCACTCTTCAAAACAGTATTGAGAAATGTTCACTTGTTGCTACTCATCTCCTGGTTGTATGTCAGAAATGGCGGACAGCAAGATGAGAGAGCTAACTACGCAATAATGATATCTCAAAAATGTTCTTTCAGGAGGAAAATCTTTAGTAAAACTTAATAATCGATTAATCAATGACCATGACATATCAATTAAATTTTTAAAACCTGCAAACACCTTTAAATAAATACATCTTGTTTAGTCAATAATGAATGCATTGCTGTGTAGGGAAAGGTCATAGACTTCAAATACCTCCTCTGTATTCCCTGAACACCTGTAAAACAGGGAGATAAAATAAAATCTGTCATACTAAGGAAAATGAGGAACAGGGTCAGAGAGCAGACTGAAAGCTCAGGCATCTTGGTGCTGTACTTCAATAAGGATTTTCAGTGGATGGGACAAGGATTTGCAGAAAACACATGAGCAGAATCTGGTGGAATATCTTCCACTGTGCACTGAATTCATCTCAGTGTATGTATGGCCAGTCTTCGCGAGCGAAGATTTGGGAAAGGTCATTAACCCTTCGAGCCTGCGCAGTGGATTTTTTTTTTTAGGTGAGACACAGCGTGCGCTGAACTGAGCCCACCCTTTAATCCTGAGGTTCATCTGCCGGGGCCGAGCAAGCTTGGACAGTGGCAGTGAGGGTCTCAGAACGTAGGTTTGTTTAGAGTGACCTTCTCTTAGATGGATTGCCTTACAGGGCTAACGAGCTCCATCTGCCCGGGGGGCTGGGAATCGAACCCGGGTTGCAGCGGTGAGAGTGCAGCACCCTAACCACTAGACCACCAGGGGCCCCCACCTCAGTGTAGAATTGTTCAAAACCAGTATTTTCAAATACCATCCTACTTTTCTTCTGAAGCAAAAGATCTAGTCATGTCCCCTTCAACGACAAGGGAAGAATTTTTGATCTAGGTTAGTGGAACAGTAGATGATCAATAAATAAATTTAAGAGCATTCGTAGTGTGTGAGTGCAGGTGTCAGTATTGTCACTATGTCAGAGCTGATGTGCACCAGTTGACACACACCTTAACAAGGACCTCAAAGGCACTGCTGAGAAATGCAGCAGAGGCATGGGGCAGAGCCCTGATACACACAGATATGAGTCTGCCAAGACACATCCAGAGCCTTACTGGTTTGGTGGCGCATTAGCTCAGCCAGTCACCAGTCTTAGTAATTAGACAATAGTGAACTTCTGTGCGATTTGTCCTGTGTATGTGTGATATACTGCGTAAACTCTGCTATTAGTTTCCATCTGCACATGGCAAAAGCTACCTGAACAAAGTGAGGGAGTCTGGGCTGCATAGTTAATGAGTCTTTTCTCCCTTTACCACTCCTCAGAGCTCAGGAAAGTTTGGAAACTCTTGCAGTCCCTCTAAACTCAACTTTGCAATGCAGTGTAGGCTTTGCAAGACTGAGCTGCTGAGCTTTTTATTTGCATCTGGGCCTAATGAAAGGTACCAAGTGCAACATATGGAGACACAGGAGTTTGCAGGGAGCAATGGGACATGATGAAGATAAGCAGAAGCAGACTGAACCAGATTGGTGCAGTGTAGATGTGGAAAGATATTTTAAGTCATACTTTATATTATATGACTCATCAAAATATTGCTTAATATGTAGAAGTTACATGACACACATCCACATGCTTTGAGAAATAACTCAAAACCTTGATCCAAAAGTGCTGTGAATTCCTGGGCTCTAAAATAAGCCTTCAGATGTCAGAAGGGCAATAAGATGGGATCATTTAACAGCACAAACCAACAAGACCCCTCTGTTGACATCATCTTTTGCATCATTCATTACTCTGAGAAACTCTGCTATGTAAAGAGTTCAGAGAAAGTGAACAGCACTCAACAAGAGAGAGGGAGAAGTTGTGTATGCTCTTATTGAAGCATATCATGCAATTGAACAGGATCTGCTTTCTATATTGATTATTATCCTTATAACTTTATAACTAAGATATAATACATTTAGCTTTGGTACAGTATGAAAATTCTTTTAGAAGAAATTAAAAAGATAACTTTCACAAAAGCTTTCAGTCATAGGGAGTAAAAATGAAAGGACCACATAACTGAGTGTTAACAGTGTCAAACCTACTGCCTGGTTCCCAAAAACAAATCAGTGCTCAATTAGTGTTGGTCTCTCATAATCTGATATGATCAAGAAAGAGCTCATGGTAGAGGACCAGGTGGAATTGCTTACATTTTTCATAGATTTTTAATTACAGTCAGAGAACTACAAAGCTCCTTTGAAGGTCTGGGGCTTTGAAGCCTGTCCCAGCTGCTATCAAAGTAAATGAAAACTTCTGTTTTTCTTGAATAAGCTTTGGATTAAGATCTCATACTCTGAGGCAGAGGATGCATCTATCCATGTGTTTTGGCTCTGTGCAACACAAACCAACTTTCATTATAACATAGGCTTTGGTACTACCCAACTTTAATATGCAGCTGCCTATGGAAAGACGGTGAACAGATTTGCTCTGAAATTTCTCTGCAGCTTTTTTCTTTTAATTTGCTTTTAATGTGAATTTCAAGGCACACATTCTTCTTAGTGAACCAGTGTCATTAGGTAAAATTGAAACATGCCTCCTTTTGAAATAGGAAAAGTACAAACCTAATTCCTCTAATTGTATCGCATCCTAGAGGGAACAAAATTAAAGCACAAGGCCAGGTGAGGAAATCAAATTATTTTGTAAGCCCTTACATTGATTGTTAGGAGTGGGTTTCATATCCCTTTCCTGCAGCCCACTGAGTAGAAATTAGGCTCTATTTATACAAATGGATGGAAGCACACTCCTAAAGCAAATGAGAGCTATTGCCTATGGCCCACGTGCCATGAACTTTAAAGCTAATATTTTTTAAAATGGTGAATCAAAGTCATCACCAAGAAAAGCCACCAAGAAGACTAAAGTAAAACTCTAGGCAGGTAGATGCTGCTGAGTGCTTGAAAGGCCAGAGGTTGAAAGAGAAGAAGGGGAAGAGGTTTGGATGCATATCAAATGATGCTATGGTATCTAGTTCAGTCAGCATGGTTCAGGCAGATGGCCACAATGAATGTTTAAAGATATGTGGCAGGTAAATTGTAATGGAAGGAGAAGTAAAACATGAAACCATACAAATATTGCACAAGACCACCAGTTTAGAAGTTTAAAATTTTGAAAACATTTTTCGTTGTTCCAGGATGTCAACATAGTTTTGATGCCATAATTTTTACATTGGTGATCCATTGCGTGTGTTACACCACTGCATTTATAAATTCCAGATGTACATCCCTTGTGGGATATTCATAGAAGCAGCCCCAATATATCATTGTAATATCTTAATAAATCAGGTCATGCACTTTATGACTATACTGGAACATCAGACACAAGAGGAGCATACTAGGAACAGCCATTATTAATCCTAAGATGATGCTGCACATAACTCACCACAAGGAAAGGCAGCTGACTGAGAACTGATACAATTTCAGAATAGACAAGACAACAAAAGGTAGCAAGCAGATCACCAGTGTTATTTTCCTACACCTACAGAGATCCTTCTAAAGTGCATAATAAACTTCATTAGGAAAATCTGCTTTCCAGTCTTTGCTAATTCATCTGCGTATGGAGAAATTGAAAAGTTGAATGATCAGAAAGATTACATTAGCTAGCCCAAATTGCGTGAATTTGATCTGAGGTTTATTGAGGTCAATGAGACTCTTTCAGCTATCTTGTCAATAATCCTGTGATTTTTCTGAGTATCATGCAGATGAGGACACAGGGCATGTGCTGACAAGAACTACTGATATAGTGCATTGTAGCACTTGTCAGCAGGTAACAGAGGAGGGACTGCTAGGGAGGGACAGGATAAGCTAGAGAAAGCAAGTGCACTTTGGAACAAACCATTTGCTCTAAAAAGAGCATGTTAAATATTCTTTAGCACTAGTAGCTAAAACTGCAGAAGTTGGAAAAAACAATTCAGGGAGGATCTCCAAGTTTGGACATTTGGTTTCAACCTGAATTTTACTGAGCATTGAGAAATACAAAATAAAATAACAAAATGAAAAAAACCGCTCTGGGAGCAATGACAATGCCTGTCATCTACTATGATTTGTTTTCTCACCCCATTTCTGCTTTATTTATGAAGCTAAAAAGCGACTAAATTAAAAATAGATTTATATGCAAATAAAAACATATCATATGAAAGATGTGTCACCAGAACATTTTTACTCCTTTTCTTTTTTATTCTTATCTTTTTTCTTTTTTTCCCCTCAAAGATGCTCTCTAAAATATTCAAGTGAAACTGTTTTAGTTTGCAAGGCAATGCTATTTCCGCTCTCTGTCAGAATACTTACCGGCAGCTTGAGGTGTAAGTATATTGCAGACACAAAGAGGCAATCTTGTAAACAGATTAGCAAAACATTAAGAGGAGGTGCTGTAGCTGGTTGCACACCATCCTTTTGCTTCTTAAAATACATACCTGAGAACAAACAATTAGAATATATGTTGAATAAGATAGTACCATTTTTTTATGTTGCTTTTCATAGTTAAATTAGGCATAAATATTGTATTGAAAAGAAGGATGAATGCTTATAATTAAAATTACTGCAGTGATTTTAATGATCACCATACTGAGCTCCTGCTTTCATAGTTTTCTCTTTACACAGTTCATTGAAATGGAGTCCAGAATAACAAAAAACTTCAGACATAAAACTGAATACATCTGAGGGATAGCATCTGTAAAAACAGAGTTGATAATATTTTGGTCCAGTTGCCTGCAGGTGCACAGCCCACAGAACAAAACCAGACTAATTCTAAAGCAAGACAGGTAAAGCATCTGTAAGGTGAACACTGAATCCTCGGTGCTACTTGCTTTGCTCCACTCAGATCATGTTGCTCGCAGATGCCAACATAGCTGGAGATTACTGTTCTCTGTTTTTCAGTATCAATAAATTACTCCTAGAATATGGATTTCTGCCACCTTACTCTGGTATAGTTGCACCAAGGTCAGAGTGAGAGAGAGAGATTTTGCTTTTATTTCAGTAATATTCTGTGTTACATATTTTTACCTGTCTTTTTACTCATTGCTTTCTTTTTTTATTATTATTTTTAGTTGTTTCCTGTTTTTATGTTACCACTTCAATCACATGATGGAAAGAGCCCAACACATAAACAAGGTAGCAAGAGATATATTTACTTCTTTGTGAAAACCACATGAAGAAGACCTAAAGGAAGCCTATGCACTGACTGGACCCTGTGCACATTTTCATGCATTTATTTTAACCCAAACAGCAAGCCATCCCACTCTCATTTATGAGGTCATCTTGACCTTATGTGTGTATCAAGCCATTGTGGTGGCCAGGATTCTCAGAACAGCATCAGCTATTAATTTTCTCCTTCACCATGCTTCTAAAACCTAACCATCTATCATTTAGTGAGGTTTATTGGCCATTTGAAATGAAGCAGGAATTGAACTTGTCTTCTCAGGATTGCAGCTACATTGGGTATGGGCTTATGTTGTACCACCCAGTAGCCTGAAGAGCTGGGAAGTGTTGCAATGTGACATTCTCAATGAGAGATTTTGGCTGAATAAAGTAATTGATTCTATTTGCTCCCATGCCAATGACTCTTCAGAAAGATTAATAACAGCAGAGGAACAATGGCTGTCTCAGAAGGACTGCAGTGCTCCCTTCTAGTTCATCACCTCCACTCCCCGTGCCTAAACCCAAACAGCAGGAGCCAGAAGCCTGCTATAGTGAGATGCAGTGGGAGGGTAGAAAAGAGACAAACCCAGGGACAATCCTGGCTCGAGAGAAAGAAGGATCCAAATTTTCTACATTGAGTAAATGAAACAAGGTATCCTGTTTCACTTCTCCTTCATGCTTAGAGTAGGAACACTAAATTGCTTTTGTGGGGTTCTTCACTTGGGAGAGTTTAACATCTTGGCACAGCTTGTGCCAGATGAAGCAGATCAAATGGCCTAAGGTAGGGGACCTTGTACACAGAAAAGGCTGGCACATGTCCCTTAAGCGAGCTGCACTGCAGTACATGGGTCAGCATCTGACATCAGGGGGAGGGAAGAGGAGTGTGCTACAGTGAGCTCATGCAGAGTCTGTCAAAGACACACACAAATACAGGTTTTCTGCTGACACACCAACGTGCCACCAGTCACTACCACAGATCGTACCCTGTGGACTTCATTCCTGGACATAGGACACTCACCCCTACACCAGAAATCGCTTAGGTTTCATAGAGGAGTTATTTCAAATCACCTTTCTGCTTCTTCAAAACATTTTAACTGACTTTAAGTCAGCATCAAAATAGATCTGCTACCTTAGAACAGATTTGAATGGGAAAACATTTACTTTGATTCATTAATCCAAAAACCTCTTTCTTCCATTGCAGGGACCATGGGAAAAGTGACTGTATACCTGATGAATGAACATTAGAAGAGGACAGTAATGAATGAAACTTTGCATAGAGCCATTATATTCCCAGCATCATTTATCTTTTGGTTGTGAGGTTTGTCTTCAAGTTAGCTGCAAAATTCTTGTGTGAAGAAGTGGTGGAGATAGAGACTGGTGTAAAAAAGAGGCTACGGTTTGAGGAACTAAATGCTGTAGCTATCTCCTGTACATAGCAATTTCAGCTGCACAGCTCAAACCTTTCTGGAACAACCATTTTAGTATCATATGAGAGGCATAAAAAGATAAAACCATAAGATAAAGAAGATAAAAGACATTCACATGCTCAGTGTAAGTGTGATCTATTGGATCTTGCATGTAGTCCTTCAAGAGACCTGTAGGATGCAGCTTGGAAATACCTAAAAGGAGATTCTAGGCCTCTAGTCAACACACTAGCCCTGTTATCACAGAATCCCAGAATATGCCCAGTTGGAAGGGACCCATCAGTATCATTGAGTTCAACTCCTGGTCCTGCACAGGACCATCACCAAGAGTCACACCATGTGCCCAAGAATATTGTCCAAATGCTTCTTGAACTCTGTCAGGCTTTGTGCTGTGACGACTTTCCTGGGGAGCCTGTTCCAGCACCCAACCACCCTCTGGGGGGAGAACCTGTTTCTAATATCCAACCTAAACCTCCCCTGACACAACTTCAGGCTTCAGGTCCTGTCACTGGTCACCACAGAGAACAGATCAGTTCCTGTCCCCTTCTTCCCCTCAGGAGGAAGTTGTAGACTGCAATGAGTCTCCCCTCAGTCTCCTCTTCTCCAGGCTGAACAGACCAAGTGACCTCAGCCACTCCTCATACAGCTACTCCTCAAGGCCCTTCACCATCTTTGCTGCCCTCTTTTGGACACTCTCTAACAGCTTAATATCTTTCCTCTATTGCAGTGCCCAAAACTGCACACAATATTCAAGGTGAGGCCACACCAGTGCAGAGCAGAGCGGGACAATCCCCTCCCTCGACCAGCTGGTGATGCTTTGTCTGATGCCCCCCAGGACACGGTTGGCCCTCCTGGCTGCCAGGGCACTGCTGACTCATATCCAACCGGCCATTGACCAGGACCCCCAGGTCCCTTTCTGTGGCACTGCTTTCCAGCATCTCATTCCCCAGTCTGTACAAACATGTGTTATTTCAAGTGTTTTTGGAGCTGAAAATCCCTAGCATCTCAGGCCAATAACAGTCTCATCGTTATTCAACTGATGGTGACCACAGGGAATAGAATAGAATAGAATAGAATAGAATACAATACAATACAATACAATACAATACAATAGTTCAGCTGGAAGAGATCTACGATGATCATCTTGTCCCACTGCCTGACCGTTTCAGGGCCAACCAAAGGCACTGCCTCTTCAACACAGATGAACATGGGACATTGAACACCTCTCCAGAATGCCTGTTCCAGGTTTAGACCACCCTCTGAGTAAAGAAATGCTTCCTCATGGCAAATCCAAACCTCCCTGACAGATGCAGCTTTGATCCACTCCCATGTGTTCTGGCACTGGGTACCAGGGAGAAGAGCTCAGCACCTCCCTCTCCACTTCCCCTCCTCAGGAAGCTGTAGGAAGCAATAAGGTCACCCCTCAGCCTCCTCCTCTCCAAACCAGACAAACCCAGTACCTTCAGCCTCTCCTCAGAGCCCATTCCTGCCAGCCCCTTCCCCAGCTCTGGTGCCCATCTCAGGACACATTCAAGCACCTTCACACCCTGTTTAAATGATGGGGCCCAGAACTGCACACACTACTCAAGGTGAGACTGCACCAGCACTAAGTACAGGGGGACAACCACCTCTCTTGGCTGGCTGGTGATGCTGTGTTTGATGCACCCCAGGATGTGTTTTGTCCCCTTGGCTGTCAGGGCACACACTGCTGACTCCTGTTGAGCCTCCTGCCAACCAGCACTCCCAGAGACTCCTCTGCAGGGCTGCTCTCCTGCCACTCCTCTCCCAGTTTAGACTCGTGTCTGGAATTACTCCATCCCTGGTGCAGAATCTGACATTTGATCTTGTTCATTTTCACATCACTGGTGATTGCCCAATGTTCCAATCTATCCAGATCCCTCTGCAAGGCCTCTCATCCTTCCAGTTTAGTATCATCACCAAACTTACTAACCGTGCATCAACTCCTGGCGCCAGGTAATTAAGAAAAAATAAAAAAGTTCTCAGTGGGCTTTCAGTTTTGACTGTATCTATTTTTATATTGTTAGTAAATATTTTTCTTTTTGCTATCCAGCCCTTTTCCAGATAATCACTGATTTTGCTGAACACCTGGAACCGCAACACTTACTGTCATGGAACTTCACCAGCAATCACTCTTTCCTTGTGAAAGCTGATCATACATCAAGTCTCATTTTAAACAGATTTAAATCTATTAGAAGCCTTTGCTTCTTATTTCATGGCTGATTTTTTTTTTTAATCCTGTTGAAGAATTTTAGCATGAGCTTCTAGGTTTTTTTCAAGTGTAAAAACACTACACCATCTGAATTAGTTATTGACAGATTCATCAAGACCTTCTAGAATCTCATATGAATAGGAGGCATAACTTCCTCCTCCATAATCCATGTTCATTTTTTCCCAATGTGAGATACAAAATAGATATATCTATGTGTCCTTTTTTCAAAATAGAACTTCTATTGATTTATCCAGTAAAGAAGTGAGTACTTCTGAATACTGGTCTGTATTTTTATGGATTAATAATTGAGCCTTTCAGAAAATGTTAGTGTCATATTTACTACTTTCCATTCTTCTAGTATTAGGACTTACTTTAAAGACAATTTACACATCAGAGTTAATAACATAGCAATATCCTGTTTTGAGATCCACCACTTTTAGGTCAATACCTACTGATGTGTGTAGTTTGATTCTATTGCTTTTTTCCCCTACGTTCTCTAAAAATAGTTTAATTTCAGAAGTTTCTGCGTTAAAAAAGGCTCCACTCCAGGCTTTCCCTTAACATTTTCATAATAAATAGTTTTTCAATACTTAAGCCAAAGAACCAATTTATTTTTCCTACTGGGGTTTCTCTTTGTTGAAATCCTTTTTTCTTCCATTTTCTACAGGTGGTCTTATATAGAGATAGCTGATGGGATTTTTATTGTAAGTTTTAGGATATTGCTTCTCTTTGAATCTCTTAGCCTACTTTATTTTGGCTTGACATTAACTTGCCAGAATGTAATGTTCTTTTCTGTTTTCCTTCTCTAGACACAATGTGCACTGTTTGGAGATCTGTTTATGTCTAAACAGTCTATTTCCTTTGCTGTCTATCAAGGCTTGCTTTGTAAAAAATCCACTTGTGTTAATTTAGGATTTTTCATATGATTTTTCATATGACACCTTACTGCTTTTAATTGGCTCTTTCATTTTTATATAGTTATTTTTCATTGTTGTTTTTTTTAACTGTTAAGCTTACTTTGGCAGATTACTTTCTTGCTTCTACATCCTACAAGGACATTGAATTCGATCACATTAAGGACTCCTTACTAAGTGCCTTTCAGTTGTGGCATTCAGGTTCTGTGCAGTTCCTAGGGCAGAAATCAAGAACTGCTTCTCCTTTTGTGCTCCCTGATGAAGTGCTTTGAGGGGTAGTTTTTGTAGCACTGAAAATGGGGTTTTCTCATGATGCTTCATTGTGATTTACACAGGCATGGTTGAAGTCTGCCACTGTTATTGCTCTTTCTGTCCCCAGCTACTTGCACTCTGTGCTACCGTATTGGTCAAGTGGCTCACAAAATAACCCTACTATTATTATGCTTTATATGTAGGCATAATATTTCAGGTCATTACTGATTCTCTATTACCTTTCAATAGTATTCATTTATTTACCTCCTTTGATTCTAATTTTCCCTAAATGTACAGTGTCTGCCTTTTGCTCACAAGGTTTTCTCTGATATTTCCACATAATTTTAACGTTGGTACCATGATGTCTTAGTGATACCTTCTTCCCAGCAAAGCCTCAAGCCTGAACTAGATGACCTCCAGAAGTCCCTTCTAAACAGCACTTCTCTGAACGCATTACATCTTTCTCTAAATCTTTTGTTACTGCAATTACAGGTTTTCTTTGGGTGGTTTATTTTTTTTCATTGTTTGCTTTTTTGTTTTATTTTGTTTTGGGTTTTTTATGATTTTTTTTTTTTTTAAATACCTGAACATATCAAAATCAGCCTTTTTGCTTAACAGGGTTTTTTCAGCTTCACACTTGGAGTCCTCTGGGTAAATATTAACAAAATTCCTTGTTAGTGTTCGGTTGAAAACATCTCTAACTTATTTCAGTGCCAGAAACTTAATTCCATACCAGCTGAGGTGGAACCCACCTCCTTATAATCACAGAATTCCTTTTCACCATGCTGTTTTCTCAAGTATCTTTCTAATTTTCATGCTTCAGCTACTAGGAATATTCAGAGGTGTTAGACCTAAGTGTTTTATATTTCAAACTCCTTTTAGCTTATTTCTCATACATGATCATGTCCTGGCAACAGTTACTACGAATACTCTTGAGATAATAAAGCCACCATCACAATGGACAGAAAAGGAAATAGGAATGTTTTTTTATTTGGGGTTTGGGTTTTCCTTCCCCCCAAAATATACAGAATTTTGCAGTAGACCAAAATCAAATGACAAGCATGACATCACACCAGAAATAAGTAACCAGTTTTAGATGTCATTTGCTGGGATTCACCCCCAACAAAATATACAAAATCATCTCATTGACTGCCACTTCATGAACTGTAAGATAGTAACTGAATGAACAGTAACATAGTTTGATTCAATGCAGCATAAAGGCTGGATGCAGTCACAAAATAAAAGGTTGGGGTGAGGCACACGGGGAGAGAAGGATTCAATATCTGGAAAAAACTCTTTAAGAAATCCTGATAATTTAATTTCTTTACCTAATCTCACTGTGCAACATGATTTTCATTCTTCAGATCCAGTAGCATGAGCCTTTCTAGTATGACACTACAATGCAGCACATGGGAAGAAGCAATTAAAAACAACTATCAACACACCCATATTTCACAGGAGCAGCATAAAGTACGATGTCTTTAAATGCCCTTACAAGTTTGTTTTAATACTGTTTTGGAAGTAAACATTACTAATTAAAATGCTTTTCACTGTTTCCTAGAATGATAAATGGAAGTCACAAACCTCTTCAGCTGTGAATCCTATGGATGACCACCAAGTCCCACTATTAAAGTAATTTTGTACTACTTGCATCATTGCAGCAGTTACAGACTATCTCATCCATCTCAGAAGGAAAAATTCCTGATCTATTTGATTTGATAGTATTTATTCATAACGCAATCTACTATCTAAGGAGAGTAAAATGCTGTTCCTCATCTAAGTTGAGGCAAATCTGTCATCAGTTTCAGCAGGAACAAAATCTGTCTCATGTTCCAAAGCTCCGGCACAGACTCCTGACATCAGTTTGCAACCTTGAAGCCTGTGACTGCTGAGCTGTCTGTATCTATAGTTAGATGTGGCTGTTGAGCACGGAGTAGGTGCACATCCAGGCTACCTGCTCTTCAGGCTGTTAGCAGTGAGTCCTATCATGAAAAGTAAACCCAAGGGAATGGCAGGAAATACAACACACTCTATAAAAGCAGAACTTTCACTGAGCTGTAAAATAGCTGCAGATGATTTTGTATGTGCTTGACTTAAGCCTATCACCTCTGATCTCTGCCATCTAGCATAGGCCATCGCAAGCCTGATTCATGCATAATTTACAAAAAAACCAAAAACTCTTTTTCATGTAAATGAAATCCTCTATACTGATCATTCTTAAGAAATAAATTTTTTCCCACCCTTCCCCCCAAAAGGGCCTGCCATTTTTATCTCTTCCTACTGCATGCAATGCATTTTCATTTATTCTTCCTTGGTACTTAGAGACAAATAAGTGTCCAGCTTCATCCTTCACTATCAGTAATGAAAAGGCATTACATCTGCTCGTTTTGCTGCTGCAAGATTAACAGCTTTAAAGCACCTTGACATAGCTCTAAGTACAGACAATGGGGGAACAGAAGATTTCCACTGCAATTTTTGGGCAGCGAGGGCAATTGTTGGCTATGTGGACAAGCAAGAGAAGAGAAGCAGTTATTTGCAAAAGAAAGAGGCAGCAAAGGAAAAATTGTATGCCAGAAACATGCTCAAATACAGCTGCATTTTTACCATGGCTGAGGAAGTCTGTGCTGTTTCTGTGAATGACCATTGTAAGGACCGAGTAACACTTCTGCCAAGCCAGAAACTTAGGAATATCTGCTTCTTTGCTGGAGACCATGATCTAACCCCACAGAAGTTTATATTGGCTTCTTCTCTGGACTAGACTGCAACATTTCAAAATAGCCATGCACAAAGCCTTCAGCATGAAGACAGTGTTCTTTTTTATCTTTAAAAGGCCATGTCAATCAGAAGAGGTTTCTGAAGACTGGAAGTAAGTAAATCTCACTCTTCAAGGCTCTTGTTATCATTTTAACCAATCCTCTGGCATATTATCAACTTTTAAGAAGGGCAAGAAGTAGGACTGGGGAAACCACAGGCTTATCAGACTTAATCCTTGGGAAGGTGATGGAGCAACCAGTGCTGGAGTAGGGGGGTTGGACAAGATGATCTTGAGAGGTCCCTTTCTACCTCAATGATTCTCTTGGCACCATTGAAAATTTTGTTCTGGAAAGTTTGTCTCTGAAGGAAAATATTTTCCTTAGCTTGATACCAGGTAACGAACTCCCTCAGGAATTAAGGATGAACAAAGACCTAGCTACCTTCTACAGCACATACAAAGCATGCACTTCTGATTTTTCCCCACTTTAACATATACACTGTGTCGCGTGGGGTCTTTATACGACAAAGAAATGGAGTCCACTCCCCGATCAGATGGTAATCCAAGAGACTTTATTCAAACCCAGCGCTTTTTTTATCCCTTAAAACCATGTGACCTTGTGACCAATGAGGTTACCTATTTCGGCGCATGTCCCCTGGGCTTCCCTGCCCTCGGTGCTTCCCCTGCACCCCTGGACACGCCTCCTACAACACAGCACAGTTGTGTTTGCAGAAAATGGCTAAAAATCACTACACAATTCAAAAAAAGGCACTCAATCCAATGCAATTTGGAGAGGGTGAGCAGAGAAGGGGAGGAGAGAAAGAGAATGAATATAGAATAATGTAAACAGAACATAGTCCCCTTAGCATGTCACTGGAAAGTTTTTTCATACTGCAAAGAGAATGAAAATCTGCATAGCCTAGAACTAAATTATGCCAGAAATATATTCTTGGCTCAACTTTACAGATTACACAGGGAAAATGCTTCCCAACTCTAACTTTGCTTAGCTAAAGATCTTCATTACTCTGCAGAAATTCCAGATGAAGACTTAATAGTTGGATACACCGAAAAGTGCTTCAGTGATTCTTCTGCCAGCACCTGCAAAAATAGCAGCTACTGAATGGGTCCTACAGATCAAAAACTCTATTGTCATCTGCACCTTCCAGTGCTACTACTTTGTTGTGAGCAAGACATGATAACATGTGAGAAAACAGCTCATTTTTAAGAACATTTCATTAAGCTGATTTTTTAAAAATCCACAACTTATCAACTTATTTATTGTGACTTCCATCGCTCACTGTCACCAGAGACAGATAAATCTGCATCCTATGTGAATGCTATTTGGAACACGTCATCCAGCTGACATCTTGCTAAATGTGATTTTACAGCCATTGGACACCAAGATACCATTACCTTGTCAACTAATTGACTTAAATCCTACTGAGATCAGACTAAAAGCAAGGGGAGAAAAACACAACGAATAACTCAACTGCCCTCTGCAGTTCTTGCCACTTTCCAGCTCTTAATTCTGCTACTACAGCTCCAGCTCTGGCAGCTCTTCCAGGCTGGAGGGGTACTAGCCTCCACTCAGCACATTTCTGACTCCTGCACCACAACTGATCCTAAGCACAACCCAGGAGCAGATGCCACTGGCAGCCTTGTCCATTCAGATTACAGACTCCTGGGAGAATGTCACAGCCTGAACACAGCAGAACCTCTAAGACCTGCTCTATTGCAAAAGCTTATTATGATCCCCATTTATGGAAGCCTTTTAAGACTAAATTTAGGTCATTCCCACTATGACTCATTGACTTCTCTTAGAACTCACACACTCTATTCTCTTCCACATTTGATGCCTCAGATACTTCAGATGTCCTGTTTTCTGCATAATTTAATATTTGATTACTGTAAAAGAAAGCACACATTGTCTCAAAGAACAGAAAAAACATCATCTAGGGATAGTTCTAATGCCAAGGAAAAATTAATCTTTCATGGCACAGTAGAATAAGAACACAGTCCCAAAAGTATATAATTAAAGAGTCATTCTCCAAGTGTGATTTCTTACAAGTCTTGTTTAAATTGTTTTGGGAGTACAGCAGTTGATTTATAGCTAGTACTTGGCAAAGATCCACTGGAGTGGGATCTGGATCCCTTTCCCCACCCACGGCGTGGGGTGGCCCAGTTCTAGTCCCATCTCCATCTGAGGAACCATTCCGATGTCTTGAAGGATGGGGAAAGGGAACTCCAGCGTCAGGGGTTTCTTCAGGCCCCGAGCCTGGAGGGGAGAGGTGCCCTCCCTTCCCCCCACGCACGTGGTCCCATGGCAGGCACAGAGACAGGACACCGGCGTGGAGAGGAGGCAAGAGAGTGTTTATTGTTGGGGATGTTACATTTATAGGGTTTAGGAGGATTCACAGAGTAACCAATTAGAAGTCTCAAGGGGCTTACAAGAGCACCCAGTCACAGGAAGGGGTTAACAAGGACCAATGAGAAACACCTTAGGACACCTTCTCAGGACATTCCTGAGATAACAGTACCGTGGGGGGTCTTGGGAAGAAGAAGCATGTGTTTACAAAGAGACCACAAAAAGCCATTTTAAGACATGTTTAAACAACAGTTTTCCCATATAATGCAGGTTTAGTGCCACAGGGGGAAGCTATTCTGGAGAAGAAGAGACCCTGATGTTACGTCTAGCATTTATAAACGGGAACAAAAGTTACGCTGCCTGAATATGATGTCAGAAGTGTACAACAGGAGAGAGAAAACTGGCATCTCAGAGAGATTTTCCTCATTCAGGTAACCGTCCATCTTCAGCATTAGGTAGGATTTTTCCTGCAAGTATTTTTTCAAACTGCTATCAAATAACACAGGCAGGGACTGGTCCAACCAACCTGCAGAGATGACACTGTATTTTCCAAGGTGACTGGAGACATACAATACTTGAATGCTAAGTCACAACACTTCAGTAGCAGGAAATCCAACGTGAGATTTTCATTTAAGAGATTATTTGTAATTCCAGTTCCCTTGGATTGCAGACAGTAACTCTACTCACCAAGCAGAAAAACCTCAGTGGTAGTGTACTCAACAGCAAAGAATTAAGCAGTGCCTGCTTAAAAGACTCTAGCTGAATAAACACTAAGCCTAAGATAGAAAGTGATTGAATTTCTTAAGATGAAAACTTGCTAAGTCAACCTATGCAGTCTATACACAATATTGACAACCTCTACCCAACTATCAGCCAAAATTTAGAATAAGATGTTGCAGCACAGTCTCCTGCTAAAAACATATTACAAAACAGAGCAGACACTGGGTATTTCTTGTTAGTTGCTTTACAGTAGTGCTTGACAAATCTGCTGTCAAACCCTTGGCAGTAACTGTCCACAAAAACACTTATTTCAAATAGGAATATGATGTGGATCCAAAACTGGGAAAGCAACTCATTTTGTTTTTGCTCTTGCTCTGTAACACAAAATTAGTGCCAGATACTGAACTCACTTGTGTTCCAACACACAATACCCAAACCTGCAGGTTTCCTGCAGGCCAGTGCAGCTGTAGAAAGAGGATTTATCTTTGTATATAGAACAGCTCCTTGAAGTATTAACCGAATTATGTTACACTGAATCATGTAATGGTAGGCAGCAGACTCTTGCCCAAGCATCACACACAGCTCATCATCGCTGATCTGGTAGAGCAGCTGCCTGAAGCCCACAGAGACACAGCTACCAGCCAGTAAACACATGAGATTCAGCTGTAGCAGGAGATAGCAAAAGCCAATCATACATTTCTTAACTTCAAGGAGACCCAAAAGATCTGCCTGTCCCAGTCCTTTTCAGGCATTGTTTGTCAGCCACAAAAAAATCACCCAATAAATAATTCATTTATTACAAGACCAACAGACACCTCCTATTTGCTACACAAACTGCTGGCTAGAGGTTTACTTCTGGCAGGTCCCTCCCAGTCCCACTTTTTGCAGAAGTCAACTTATATCCTGATGCTGTCACTTTAACTGAGCTCTCAGCAGGACTAAATAGCCTCATGCTCACCAAGCACCTCAAGCAGTCTTTTGGGCCCACAAAATCTTCGGTGTAGCCCAACATTGTCACCAAGCATATCATACAGTGTTGTGGGTTCAAAATAATAAAACAAAGATAGATGAGAAAAAATCATCCAAGGACTCATTTTAGTCAAAAGTTTTGTCTCTTTTGATACAACAGACCAATGTGTGCTTACTTCATCCACCACAAATCCTTTCAGTTAGCTTTATTGGTCAAGAACTCACACAGAACTGGATGTATTAGAGAAAAAATAGTATTTATTTTAAGTTTACCTTAGAAGTACAAGAACTTTGATAAATGGATTGACATTTTAAATAAGCACTGGCAAAACTGGGTAAGTGTTACTCTGTACTTTTCTGAAGGCCTCTGCAACTTTAAGGCTACTTCTTAGGCAGAACTCTTCTCCAGAAGAAAAGCTCTTGGGTAGCTGAATATTTTAGACCCTAACCTCAGACATTTTCTGTGATGTGAAGGCTTCTTAGGAGGAAAAGTGAATCAAAGTCAGGTCTGTACACTTCGTGCTGAATCTTAATGAGCAGATTTAGAATTCAGGAACATGAAAAGGGGTAGTCCCTGAAGCCCAAATGAAAGAAGCTTTGGATTTAGAGAAGATTTTGATTAGATTTTCATACAGTGATTTAAAATTACTTGCATAATGTAAAGAATATGCCAGGGTACAATGCAATATGATTGCTGGTGATGGAAGACTAGCAAATTGAGTCACAGAACACTCAAATGCTTTAGGGAATTTAAGGCCAAGCTGAAGTAAAAAATATACCTACTTGAAATTATCATATAACTCTAAACTACAGAACACTTTGTGACATAAATGTATAGGAGTAATTTGACTTTTTCCTCCTGTAAGCTGACAGCTTATGGCATTCTTAGGGTATGTCGTGGTTTGAACTAAGTTTTCCCCCTGAAGCTAAGAAAGTGGTAACCCCCAAGGGGTGGTAACCCCTGGAAGTTTTGAAGTTCTGTCCAATGGGCGCTCCTGCAAAATGTAAACATACCACAAGCAAACGGAAGAGACGAGTTGTAGTTTGGTTGTTGTAGGGAAGGTAGCCATGTTGTAGAGCCACGAGGAAGGGGCTCGGAGCCCCTTTGAGGGCTCTGGCCCCCCCCCCGGCCCTGGCTGGGGGGGCTGCAGAGACTTGGAACAGTGTTAAGCTGGACTAAGTGTCTGTAGCTGAACCTGGAGATGTTTCTTCACTGTGAGCGGCAGCAGCAGAACTGCACTGACCGGAGAAACAGTGGCACAGAGCCAGAAGAGATAAGATGCGGCAGAGGCATTACAGGCAAGCAGGAGAGACACAGTGTTGTCCGAAGAAAGAGAGCCAGCAGCTGAGAGACAGAGTTTGGGGTAAGAACTGAACCAGACCCCTCCCCAAACTCCTTTGAGACCTCCGAGAAAGGAGGAGTAGATGGACTCCTATTTGAGAGGAGCCTTGGAGTACAGCAGTACCAGAGAGAGGAGCTAAGAAGCTCAAAAGACTTCCAGCTCCGAAGCTGGACGGAGAAGGAATGCGGGGGGAGTTGACCTTGGCCCCCCCACTGCTGCTGACAAGCCTGGCAGCCTGAGACGGAGCACAGGAGCTCTGGTAGAACTCTTGAGGCAAAGGCTTGCAACTGAATGCTGCCCAAGATGTTCTGACTCAGGGGTGAACCCCTGAGGAAGGGACTTTCACGAAGATGCCCCTGCATTTCGTGATATACCTGTGGTGACGCGAGTCTTGTCCCTGCTGGCAGTCCACAGGTGAGGCCTTCGCTTGGACCGAAGGAGAGCCGAGGGGCTTGGAGACCCCCTTGTGTGTACTGAAAAGAGATCCAGCTACAACAACCTAGTTGCAACTGCTGCATGGAAGACAGATGAGAAGGACCTGCTGCCTTAGAAGATACTCCTGCTTTGAGACTGGAAGGGATCTGTCCTTCTTCCCTCCAGGACTTTTATTTGGAGGGGAGAAGAGATCTGATCCATTGTAAATACTATATGCCATGGTAGAGATAGTTGTGATCGTGTGTATAATGTATTATAAAGTTTATTTGTACAGTCATTGTAATATATTCCCTTTCCCCTATTTGGAGTCTGGTGTGTTTTGTCTGGAAAAAACCCATCTCACATTGGATTGAGATGTGACAGGGGGCTAGAACTAGGGAGTTAGATTTTTGGGGATCTTAAACCATGACAGGGTATAATACAGAAAAGCTGCTTACAGCTACTGAAGAACAGGGTTTTCAAAATTTTTAAAACTTGTCTACAGTCATGGCATGCAACAACTCAAATATCATGGTGCAACAACCCTTGAGCTCACTGGAACATTTTGCTTACTAGGAATCAAGGCAGCTTTCCTGATCAGTGTACTAAAGAATGCATAAATGAACAATATACCTGAGAATGTGTATCAGCTGCTGATAATGAACTGCTACAAAGCCAGGCACTAATTCTTAAGGGTGCAGCTTGACATACACAGACTATGCTCTGCACTACAAACCTCCCATCCTTCTGTTATTCCACCTACTCCATGTCCACAAATAATTTGCACCATATTTTATTTTTTTCTCAGCTGTCTGTATTATCACAACAGAATATGATTACTATGTTTTTGAGATATCTCTCCTTTAACGATAATTTTGTCTGTGTAACTATGCAGACTAAATCCTAGAATTGCTAAACACATAAAATTTTATTCTACAGATTTGCACACTGGACAGCAAAAATCATACTTCAGATTGCTAGACCAGCTCAGCCAACTGCCCAGAGGATCATGAATTTACATAAATTAGAAATCCAAGTTTCCAAAATAGAAATTATTTTAAGGTGTACCTACATGGGAGTAAGGTACAGAAGAACCTAGATGCATTGTATTTTCCAGTTTTACAGACAGACTGCAGTATCACTATACCATTGTTTCAGAACTTACTATGTTAACTACTTGTTTAAACCTTACAATTTGATGGTAAAACACTGTATTTTTACTTTCAAAATCAAGTTATTAAAAAGCAGAAAAATATCTTAGGAATTCTGGAAAATTACTTTTCTTAGTGAAAAGATGCTTATATTGAATTTAATCATCAAATATTATAAACAAATTACATTACTGTGAAGACATTCTGAAAGATCAACAAAACAGAACACTGTTGAAATTAAAAATATGGTTTTGTTAATATTCAATTGAAATATTTAACTTAGCTGCAAAATTGCTAAGGCCAAAAGAAACTCCTAGAGATCTTATCTTTGAAAGGTCATATATAGTTTTTTCCCCTCTGTACTTAAATGAAATCATACACTTCAATCATACTTACAGAATAAGTGTAAAGACTTACTGCTGACATATAAAAATAAAGTTTCTGGATGAGTTGAACATGATGTAATAAATGAAAAGAATGATTCGTGCAAAAACATTCCAATTAAAAAGAAAACAAGTAAGGTCAGTATAACCTGGAGAAGAAAAACAAATCATAAAACTTAATTGGGCCCCTATAAAGACATAAAACAAATTACCTCCCTTTTACCTTGTACATGAGTTAGGGTGGAAACTCTGTTTAGTTAACACTTTCTTATCGAAGCTATGAGAATTTACGACTTTTTGTAGATAACAGATTAGTCTAAGAAAACATCTGTTGAATTCCTGACATAACGATGTATAATGTTTATGCTTGTGTATAATGAATATGCATGAAGTAGTTGAAATAAATGTCGAACCTATGCCTGCTTTCAATGTGACAGGCTTTCGGAGTTGCTAAAACTCCACCTGTTCACCCAGTGCTGTTTGCTTTTATCATATAATAAGTTCTAATTGGAAAATTACTCAACCTTGAGACTGTTTCTCACAATGAGAAAAGTCCACTTTAAACTATTGTATTGTGAAGATCAGTTGAGAAATTCACCAGTTTATAACAAACTATGAACATGCAACCAAGGTAAATTGCCAATGTGTGGAATTAACAGTTAACAAGTTTGTTAAGTGAAGAAGGTAGGAGTCAGCACACAGACAGCTTCCACTGAAAGCAGTCAGACTCCTAGGGGTCTTAAGGTAAATAGGTCACTAGCAGACTAAATCAGGACTAAGGAGTTTGGTGAGCTGAACTCATGGCAATACATCTTTCTTTACAATATCTAACCACGAGCGTGATGTGGCTCCAAAGTGTAAAGTCCATTAACTGATAGCAAACACAAATATCCAAACTGTTTTCTTTCCTTCCAATTTTATTTCTTTTTGTTTTCTGTTCAGAGTAAAGTAACAAGCTGAGCAAAGGAACCATAACATATGAACTGCATTACAAAGACTTACTAGGGAAAGATTTTTACATTTTCTCTTTCCCAGAAATGCTCAATAAACTGGATAAATTACAGAAACCAATTTTTAGTCACAATCAAAATTATATACAGAAATGATGTCTAACAGAAAAATACAGTGGCTCTGCATGGTCCTAACAGATTTTGTGTCACAGACTGACATGATGAAGGGGACTGCTATTTCTTCATCTCCAGGATTGCACTTCCAGGGCCTCGGTGTTTGGCACTGCATATGTTGCAGAACTGGACAGGAGATACCTAAAAATCAAAAAAGAAAGCAAGAATCTCTTAGGGAAATGTAGCCATGTAAGAACATTTGAAGATGAATGAAAAATGCTAATGCCCTTCTCAACATTACTGCTCACAGTCAGGCTGTTCCCTATGAACATAGTCAAGGATAGGTGAGGGAAGACAATACAGATGAACATTGTAAGGCAGCCTGTTCTGAAGTTAGAGGGCAGTACAACTCACCACTCACTCCAAGAACACTACCAACACCCACCAGGAGAGAAAGGTCAAACTTCCTTCACATCAAAAATAAAAAAGTGCATAGTCAAAAGCATCACTGATTATCTTCATAGATAAAGAAGCGAGTAAGTCACTTGGTCGGCTCCAATGACCACTGGATGCCTTAGTTACAGCACTGCCTTTGGATAGCATTCCACAGATTTCCAACAACTGAGAACAGGGCCCAAAAAATGTAATTTGATATCAAATATGTGCTTATTGTTACTCTGTGTTTTGCTCTGTGTGCTGTTTTGTGCAGACATTACTTTTCTTTCAGTATATCACCAATAACCAAATATCAGTAACACAAGTGATCACCTAAGACCAGGAAATAAATACTATAGCAGGGGAAAATTTGGCTTAGTCATATGCGTAATACCTGTGTATTCATACACACTGTGAATATATATCGTGTAACATCCACATTACATTTAAAAATTCTAACAAGTCACCTGTCCCAGAAAATTGAGAATGCTAGATAAATTTTAGATTATTTCTCACCATAAAATCAGTGGTAAATACTGTTTGAATAAATATTTACTAGTTGTTGGGCTTTCTCATGCAAATGTTCTAATACATTAGGATTTTCATGACATATTAAGTATTCATGCTGTACCATATGGCTACAAGCACTTTGGTTCCTTCCAGATTAAGTGATTCAATGAAGTTATTTTTCATTAGATGTTACTTTTCAGAGACAGATACAGAATCAGAAAAGTTTAAATTTAGCTTTCTATGCAATTTTGTTACCATTCTAACACTTTCCTTCCTAAAGTCAAAACCGGTCATGTTCTGTTGTGATAGAAGTTACTTTTTTGGTTTGTGTTAATGAAAGAAGAAAAAAAAAGACTTATAAAGAAAAACATGTTCTGACCACAAAGATCATTACAAAGATATTTAAATATTCACTCTGAGTGATTTTTGTCCTCTGGATCAGAATCATTTAATATTGTTCACTTGAGAAAATACCTTTATTCTTGCCTTTAAGTATGTTGAATTAAAGGGAAAGATGCAATGGAAAAGAATTAATTAAAAAAATTAGACAGGTTGTATTCCCTGTATGTCTCAGAGCTGCATTACATATTCAGATTGCAGAAAATAATAAAATACTGCTCAAACAGCAGTGATTTCTTTCTATATTGGATGAACTTTAGTTGCAGTGTCCCTAAACCCCCTTTCCTTAGTCACATACTACTATGTGGTATCATCACAAGTTATTAGTGTAATCATATAATTCCTGATACAGCCACTTCTTCTCCACAGTTGACATAAGGAAAGGTGTCATTTTATCTTTGGCAAAGGTGTCAGAGAGATTAAGCTAGTTCCTTACTGTGTTAGATACGGGTAGGCACTCTTTGTGAAACATATGTCTGCAGTGGAACACTACCACGTTGAAGGATTTGGATGCATCTGGGAAAGAGAAACATAAATTCATTTCAAAGGGCAATGAAACAAACAATTCAGTGGCTACAGCACTATATGCCCACATTCTATTATACATAGAGAAACTTCAAGTAACATTTCTCAAATTAACTTCCAAATTATTTGGGCTTACTTACAGAAACCATGGAGAGTGATGATTTCAGGTAAGTGTCCCAGTGATGGAGTTACAAAACAATTGTATTCTGTGGCTTAAATGCTGTATACTTTTTCACCATGAATTTTTCATGTCAGTACAATATATGCTACATGCTAAATTTGGGGAGAGAGGATAGTAAACTAGCACCAAATAATTCAGCTTCTTTGAAGAGAAGTTAGCAGAAAAATTCTTGCAGTAGTGCGATGAGAACCAGAACACTGAGCAGTTCTAGTGCCTACGTGGCACATCATGATCTTGAAATTTGACAAGAAGCTGCCTAAGTGCATGATGTGGGTTTTGATTCCGACATGAATATTTAGCCAAATTAGAACCCTACATACAATATCCACATATCCAAAGAATAAGCACCTCACCCATGAGCATCATCTACTTTCTACTCTTTGGCTCCCATTTCCTCAACACATACCTCAAGGCACTAGCACAATCAGCTCTGCCAGATTTTCCTGGTCTGTATGTGGGTGCACGTGATCATAGTATAGTTTATTTATTTATTTATTTAAGTGAAAAATGGTAGAAAACAGATTAAAAAACTATAAATGATTTAATTTGGCTATCAACATTTAGCAAACAAACAAAAAAACCCAAACGTCCATACATATGCTTCATCTCATATTCTTGCTTGAAGATGCCATGACAGATACACTCCTAGTAAAATTACTTCTTCTTAAGATGCTCAATAACTATATTGATATTTTTGAACTATAGTTGCCTTGCAGAATGTACATCTCCAAAAGAACATCCTGAATTTCGAGTTTCAAAATTAACTTTAGAAGATGTTTTAAAACTACAGCCTGTTATAAAGTTGTTTCAAATATGGCAGTAGTGACTGAAGCCAAGAACATTCCACCACTCAGAAAAAAAGTATAATCCATAAAACTTTATGATCTACAAGTTCAGTCTAAATTGTTCAACAGAAGTGGACAAGATTTGGTAGTAGCAGTTAGTTTTGTGGTTTAATAATCTTTGAGAAGACGTATGTTGATGGAATTAAAAGCTGCCTTGAATTCCATGTATTCAAAACAGAAATAAGGAAGTCAAAGTTGAATAAGAAAGAATACTGAGTTTACTACAACAAAAGACCTTCATTTAGACTCTGTTCCCCTGTCAGAATTCAAAAGTAAGCCTTGCATAGGAGATTGAAATTTATACAGCGATCACCAAGGAAGACTACCACACATTTTTATGAATAAAAGCAAACAATAATTCCTCTTACAATAATAATAAAAAAATTTGACAACCTCTTTGTTTTCTAGAAAAGCATCCTACCTGAAGGAAGTATTGGAGACAGACATGATTCACAGATATTCTCCTCTGGGAAAAAAAAACAAACAAAAACTTAGAACAGCTTTGTTAACAAACTCCATGCTTACTTTTTTATAAAGCAGGCATGAACATACTGCTGTCACAGATATGGAGCTTAGTCTTAAAGCATTTACTTAAGATGCCTAACAGAATCTATTAAAAATTGAAGAGCTACTGAAGTAGCATTTCTAATAACAGCATGAGAAATATTCAGATCTTCTGATTCTGATGATGGTAGAACCGCAGGAGCTAGTCTGTTTAGGAGCAGCACTGTAGAGGCAAAAGGCAAACTGACAAGAAGGAGCATTGGATGAGTGGCTGTTAACGCTGCAGCATTTTGTAGCAGAAGCTCTGATCTTCTGTCCTGTCAGCTTCTGTCTCTTGCTATTAAAACGCAGCTGGTGTGAATTACAGCACTGCTGATATGCATCATTAGCATCTTGCAAAATATTCTCCATTGTTTCTGACAACCATCTCATGGCTTTTGCTTGGTGGCATATGACTATCCGTGTTAGCACTAAATAGCATTTTTCACCTTTACAAACTGCAGGACACAATACATTGCTGGCTATGCAGAGATTGACCAAGAGAAAAAGTTGCATGCTTGGTCTTGTAGATTTTGACATACAAGTAGTTCCTTTGCAAAGGGGGAAAGCAGCCAGTATCCTACTACACTCTACAGATAAGGTACAATACTCAGGCTTTTGGGCAACTTCCAAAGCAGACCGTCAAGTAGTGTATAAACCAAGCAAAAGCCTTCAAAATCTTGAAAAATTTCCTCTGTACCTACCATCTACTAGAACACCCTTCATCTGAGTTCGATGCATTTTCTTCAATAAAGAAAGAGAATCGGCAACAAGTATCTTTTTGCAACCTTCTCGCAGCAAGATCTGTTGGTGCAAAGAACACAAAACACAGCAGTTGTTGAATAGATGGGCACATCAACTATCTTGACAAGTCTCCACTGTGTTTGCGCTGCCAAAGAGAGTACAGGGAATTTTTAAGTTTTTTCAAGGGTAAAGGAGGGAAAGGAGGAACCTCTTGTTAACATCACCTCTACCTAACTGAAAACCCGACAATATAAAAAAAATGCCTCAAAACCAAAAATGAACCTCAAGAAATGAAATCCTTTACAAATATACTATTATCATAAATTATGATCTTCCTCCTATGAGATGATGGGGAGGAATTTTTACAGTGCCCTTCAGAATCGTTTTCCAAACCGTTTCAAAACTTCTACCCATATCTCTCCTGTCTTCTTCAGAAAAGACATTTAATAATCATAAAACCTTCATAAACACAGCACTTTAAAATGTATTTTGTTCAAATACATTTCCTGCTGAGGTGTAGCAATATTAAATGTCTATATAGCTAACCAAAGATCCAGAGTTAATTCCTCTTAAGCAAAACTCACAGCTCCCTTTCAACTTATTTGGTATTTTTCATCAGATTTCATCAGATTGACATGTTGTTGCCTGACACTGTCGTGAAACATAGAGAATTCAAGGGCATAAAAATTATACAGAGCTTATTATTCCACTAAAAAGTGCTTTCCAAAGAGACTCACAGCCAATTCCAAGGTGAACAATGCTACCAAAAAAGTGATACAGAGAGGCAATGTCCATTCCTTTCTCCTGATCATTTGCGTTACAGGAGACACTGAGCATTCTAAGAGAGTGCAAGATACAGCTAACACAAAAACCTAAGAAGAAATACAATAATAGAATTTACAGCCAAGTGGACAATGTCTAAAAGCCTATCTTTTCACATACCCATTGTGAAGTAATAAAGACACACTGCCAAGAATGATATGCAGATAAGACTGCAAATATGACATACATTAAAAAAAAATAAAATTGAGTGTCACTTTAAGCATTTCAAATTGGGCATATCAGTGGGTGAATAACATTTTCCAGTATTAGAGACATTGAGCTATAAAACATTTCAGAGCACCAGCAACTGAATGCAGCTCTACAAGACAAACACTTAGAAAATTAGTAACTTTTATCTGTCGATAATTTCAGGGACTAGCTGACTATGTCTTTCCCCTTCCAATTTTATCCAAGGGCAACAGAGAATGTTAAATTTTGTTTTAAATACAGAAAAATGTCGCTAGGTTTGAAAAAAATACTAGAAATTTTTTGCAAGGATAATTGAATGAGGCTATCTTTCAGAAACAGTGCTTGCCTCGTTGAAAATATTCTCAATCAACACATTACATCCCAAAGATAGGTAAATAACTTGGAGGGTATCTTGGCTATATACTCGAGCCTTTGCTACTGCACTCAGCATAGGCAGATGAAAAAACCCCATGTTTAAGTAAAAGGAGAAAAGCAAGCATAGAATCATAGAATATCTCGAGCTGGAAGGGACCCACAAGAATCATGAAGTCCAACTCCTGGGCCTGTACAGGACAGCCCCAAGAATCATGTGCCTGAGAGTGTTGTCCAAACACTTTCTGAACTCTAACAGCCTTGGTGCTCTGACTATGTTAAATAAAAGGAGCAGAACAAAGATACAATGGGAAGATGGGACTGTGACTTAGCATTTTCTAATTAAAATATAATATGCCAACAGGAAATATTAATTAAAAAGAAAGCAAAATAAAGAGGGAAACAATAGACATCATTCGGTCACAGGAAAACCTCAATACTATTTGATGGCTTAAAACCCAGAAGTAACAAAAATACCTCATAAAACATATAAGACACATGCACTATCTTTCGCCAATTATTTAAACACCACTAAGATTTTTCCATACCACATTCAATGACTATCAGACCTTATTTTGCTAGAATTGGAATAGAGTAGGCAGCTGTTATTATATAAAAGAAAAAGTCACAATGAAGAATGTAAAATGTCAATTCTCAAGGTAATAAATCTCAACACTTCCGCAGAAAGAAAGAATTTTGAAGACCTCAAAGATGGGGTGGATTATTGAAGAGTGACGAAAAGGGAAGCAGGAGAGGGAATTTGGAGGCAAGAGAGAAACTTCATTAAAAGGGGGGAGAAGTATGTAACTCTGCACCCTAAGATTATGTTGAACTAATTAAAAGTGACATTGTGCATAAATCTGTAATGAAACCACTTTCCAAGTAGAAACAGAACTCAGATTTGGTTTTTTACCCTTTAAAAGCACATCATTGTGAACACAAGCAGGACAGCACAAGTTTTGTGCAGAAATAATGCCTTTCACAAAATTAATAAAAACTGTTGAAACCAAAACATGTATTGCAAAAAGGAATCATAGTTCATTTTCTGGCTATATTAGGGAAGATACTACTGCATAATTAAAACCAGAAGGCATAAACCTTTCTATTTAATTAAAACAGTCTTGATTTAAAAATGCCTAACATTATCTTTAAAGGAAAATACTGTTGTAGGCAGTTAACTTGAAAGGGCATACTCAAAGCTCTGGGAGTAAATCTGCGGCTTGATTCAGCTTAGCACTCGAACAAGTCCAAGTTTCACAAGGCCATTTAACCAAATTCTTCCAAATGGCATCGCTATCACAATTAAAAGCACATTATTTTTAGTCTTTACATCCAAAAGGTAGATGTTCCCTATGCAAGCTGCCACCTGCCCTCTAGTGCCTCCAAGGTGTCTGAACAGCATTTTAGTCATGTTCAGGAGCACAACCTAACAATTTTTCCAGGTGCTGTTTCAAGCAGCATTCATCGGATTATCATTGGGTTCTACTAGTTCATAAACTCCATTATGAAAGGATAGATGTGAACTCTGTGAATGGATGAATCAGAGTTACTGTAGGTTCAATCAAACTGCAAACTAGTAAGTCAATGTTTGAGTAAAATGGCTAATTCACAAAATCTAAAAGCATCTAAACAAATTGCTTTTGAATTTTAAAACTAGGGGAAAGAGAGTCCTAGAATACCAACATCTTTTGAAGTTTTCCTCTAATGAACAGCATACAAAGGGTGACAAATAAAATTCATGGCAGAATTGCATTTCCTGAAGTTGGAAAATAAAAATGGGTATTCTGGAAGAATTATAAGGCAGTTTAATAGATCCCTACTTGTAAAGCAGAGCTGTAATGCCAGAGCAAAAGGCAAATTAGTTAGTACTTAGTTGAAGTTGTAGCCGAAGAAAAAAGTCTCACATGATCTATGTTTATTTTTACCCAAAGGAATATCTAATTCTGCCTTAGTCCCATGCTTAGTTGGTTGTTAGTGATCAGATTTCAAAGGTTAACCACATTGCTTTAGAGCTGAGGTGAGCTTAGAGTAGCACACAGAACAGTTGCAGTGGTTAGTCTAGTGGGCAGTAATTTGTTAAAGTGAAGCAGTCAGCCTGCAATCTGCCAATATTAATAAAAATTATTCAAGGAAGAGCTCAGATTAAAAAAAAAATTACAATAAAAAATTACATTAGTAGACTTCTTTGTTGGATTCTCTAATGCACACTGTAAGTCACATACAGCATGCTTTTGCAGCCACTCAATTTACTTGGTTTTGCTGGGATCTAAAGGATTGTTTTCAAAAAGACTAAGTCTGTCAAAGGCACTGCTTTTAGTTCCTACCCATATTTCAAATCGCATCTAATGTAAAGTTTACTGCTATGGAAATTGAGGAGTATAATATGAAATTTGCATCTGCATACTTACATAAGCATAAAACAATCTTATCAGGGCTTGCAAAAGGAGCCCACAATTAAATAATAAAATGGTACAGCTGTAACATCTTTTGGGAAGCCAACGCTATGAAAAGACCAGCACAGCTTTTGTGTTAGGCAGTGACTTGCAAGTCAAGCAGCAGGTTCTCACTTCACCTGCACTCCTCCTTTGTGGATCTTGGCACGAGATTCTTTTTGCCTTTGAAAATGAGAACAATAAAACTTAAGTCCATGCAGAGCTTGAGGTCCAGAGAGCTGAAGTTATAGAAAGTTCTAGCCAATTAAATTTTTATTTCTGTATGAGTTCAAAATGTACGGTATATTACGTGCTACAAATCAGGAAGTTTTTACAAGTGAAAGAGTTACGTCAGGCCAGAATAAAGGTCATGGACTTCTCACCATGAACTTACACAACATCATGCAGAGGTATGACCAGGCACCATACAAAACCACCAAAGACTAACTTTAAAACAGCTAACTAGGCAGCAATAACAATGAAGCCAGGGCAGAACTGTCCTCAGCAATGAGAGGCTGCTTAGATATTTACTTGAAGTTCCAGCCATGTCCTGAAGCACGTGCTGAATGTAGAAACAGTCCTTCTGTAAAATTTGAGCTTGTCAATTGGCTACTTTGTCACTGTGCAAGAGCTGTGATAACATTTCTAAATTTCAATGTAGATACACCATCTGTTCATAAACGGTGCACTTTACACTGCCAGTAACACTTAAGAAGGAGTTTTATTTTAAGCTATAGCTTACATTTCTCTAAAGAAATATAGCCTCTTTTTTTGGCTATATGGTTTTCTATTGTACAAGCAAGCCAAGCACATATTACATTAAACTTACCTAATTTCTATTATTCCTATGAAATCTAAATTTTAGCCCTAGAGCTAAAATTTAGCTCTACTTCAAAATTAATTAATTTGAAATCCATGAATCATTTCAATGCTAACAGTAAATAATTTTAGACATCACTCTGAAGGTTAAATACATTTTAATCCAAAAATAATTTTGTTAAAAGATATTTGAAGATAAAATTACTCTTCCCTCCCCAAAATATGACCAAATGATATCAGTTTTTTCTGAAGCCACACAATGCATTCTGTATATGTGTAAAACTGCAACTATGCTTACAGCACTTCCTCAGTCTGCCTGCAGACAGAACAAAAATTACATTTCGATTTAATGAGAATGAAGGAACAGGAGGATCAATTGTGGTACTGACAGCAGGAAGATTAACATGCAACTGTTGAAATGCAGCATGGTATTTAGCTAGTATCATTTTGGAAGGATATTAGTATCTCATGAAGTCAATTAAAAATTGGAAGTAATGTTACAACATGCATTATATGCAAACATGTATCCGTTTGTCTGTGGAGGTTCCTTGCACATAACAAGTGTCAGGAGAAGAAGAAATATAAAATGCTACTTTAAAATGGCCAAAGTCATAATCTAAAGTTCATATAAAAATAAAATTATGAAAAGCCTTGGAAAGGCTTAAACACTGCCCTGAAGGAAGATATAGGCTTTAGTTGGTTTGACAGAATACCAATCGTGACCTTACTGTAACCATAAAGGCCACCTATTTGCTTGAAATGTTAAAAGACTAATAGCAGATGGAGAACAAATGTTTGAGGCTCAGAAAACTCGAGTTTCAGCTGCCTACTGGGTTATGTTTTCTTGGAGTCTACACAGTCACCATGGAGGCATTCAAACTGCTCTATATCTTTCTGTCTCTCAGTGGAGAGATGCAGAGCGGCATCACAGAGAACTCAAGTTTGGGACTCCTTTTGTAGCAGGGAGATTTAAAGTATGCAATGCAACACGCTCTGTTGCTACTTTCAGGAAACACTGAAAGGTATGCTTCTTACAAGCATGCATCAGAACCAATCGTGTAGGGAACTGCACATATCTGTGTAATTATGCTAGGATAAGAACTCCCATAATCCAATGAGCAGTCCATTTTTTTAAATGCATAGGCATCAACACATTCTGCAAAACAGATATGAATTTGATTTTAAAAGCACATCTTTCTTCAGTTAGCATGACATTTAACATATACAGTCTCTATTACCTGGTGAATGTTTCAGAGAGGGCATGTTGCATTCTGCCTTCTCACATGTGAAACAGTGAAAAGCACTTGTCATGAGACTTTCCAATATTGGACAGTTGGGCAGTGTAAAATAGTCTGAATCAATGAAGATGATTCCAGTTCTACTTACCAGGCTTATAACAGCATGAGAAACATTTGGAAGAGCTAGAAGCCACCAAGAGATCTTGACAAATTTCTACTATTTCTGTCATAGTTTTGTACCAACTCACAGTGTCCATGACAGATGGATGAACAAATTATGATAGTAATTTCACAGTGAAAAAGAGGTTTTGGTGTCTCTCTTAAAATGAGTATCACATGAAGAATAAAACATTTACCTGCAAGTTGTAGTCCTGAAGAATTTTCACTAGCGAATCTCTCAAATTAGGAATCTCCATGCCTTCCTTAATGCGGTGAATCAAAAGAATAGGATCAACATGGGTTCCAATATTGTTCAACAAACCAGTAATAAAAGCTGTGAAAACCAAGAGACAAAGAAATTAAGAAAACCAAAATACCTGATCAAAGGATGCTTTGGTGACAAGCTACATGTTTTGGCTGATTCCATAACAATTTTCTACTAAGTGATAAGACTTATCTAAGACTCTTTTAGTCTTGCTATGTTTCTTGCAGCTGTATTTACTTGAATACAAGCCTTTGGGGAAGAGAGGAAGATATGGTTTGGCAATTCACAGAACTTTCAGTGTATTCAGAAAAGGGGTAACTGGGTCTCCAGCACAAATCCACAAGTAAATAATGCATTTTGATTTAATAATAAGGGCACTCAAGCAAACAGAGTGAGAAAATTATCTACATTATGTGACTATTCTATTCCCAGTTCCACGGTTTAAAAACAATTTTTCAAGCAACTAATCTAATTTCAACATGTTTCTTAACATTGGTGAGAGTGACACAATAGAAGTCTTTTGCTTTTTGAAGAGCATCTGGCTAAACAAAACACTAGAAGGATGAACCTCAAGGCTGTGTTTTTTCTTCAACCCCCCAAACTGAGGAATATCACTGCAGTTGCTCTGCATATAGGCAGATGGAACTGCAAGAATTCTATATGCTTTGAATCCCTTTTGCTCTAAAAATGTCACTGACTGTAGCATCACTTTTAGAGACGGACTGCGTTTAAATATGGGTAATTTGAGAATGCCATTCTTCTAAAGGAGTAACAGATTCTGGTCACTTCTTCCTGTCAGGAATAGCAGCCAAGGGATGAAAATGTATATATTCTGACACTAATTCTACAAGACTTTCAGTCCCCCAGAAAAGAGATCCCAAGAGAGACTTTAAAGTCTTGATTTAGAGCCTCAGAAGAGGTTGCAAAAACTAATGGAGTACATAATTAAAAAAATTATTTTCTCAGTCTTTTGAACTTCTCTGAGTCTGCCTCCCGAGCAACACTGATGTTGCTTATGTTTTGATTCCATCTAAACTTTTAACTTGGAGTAGTTACTCATATAATGGATGAAAGGCAAAATGCACTCATTAGTACAGATCTTACCTTTGTAACATAGAAACAAATTAGTTATTTTACTGAGGGGTAGAAAGGTGTAGGTTCTTCATTTTCAGAATTTGAAAGGGAAGCAGTTGCAATAAACACACTACACAACATCCTCATTAAACTGCAGACTGTGTTTTGAGGCTGTCTAAAAGTAAAGTCTCATTCTGCTTCATTAAAAGCACTGCTCTCCCCTTGACTGTCATTAAGGACACAACTATGCAGAGCTTAGTCAAACACTAAACCTCTAAGTACTGGTTCTTATGCTGCCTTACTGCAAGTTTTTATGCACAGTAGACATCTGTGTTGTGCTTCACAAACCAGAACACCTCCCTGGCCATACATAAACATCTTCTCTAACATACACATGAGTAATTCAATCCTTTAATTGCAACAGAATTCCACAAAAAAATACATATGCAAGGCTTCCCCACTTACGTGGTTTGTCAATAGAATATAAAATGAGGTCTTCCCAAAGTTCTCCATCATCTTGTTCCTTGGCAAATTCAATAGCTTTATCTACATCTTGCAGTTCTTCCATTATCATCTTCAAGGCACTGCGGCTATTACCCATTCTGCCTAGAAGGAAAAATAAGTAAAGAGATTATAAACACTAAGTGCTTATCAATGCTCAGTGCTTTAAGAAGCTCTTTCAATTGTGAATTTTATAAGTGTGAAGTTGACTCAAACTAATTTAACTAAGATCAAACCTAATCTAATCAGATGTAGGAAGGCAAATCCCAGGGCAATCAGTATAATCTGAACAAGTGCTTGGAGTACTTTGCTGGACTGGGACCTGGAGGCTTTCTCAAGGATGTTTTGGATCATATTACAGGTTCTGAACTGCAGCAACATCTAACATGAGAGAGAGTGTGTATATGTGCATACATGTAAACTATGACATGAAATACCCCCTTTAAGAGCCCACATGGGCACTTTTAATTTACGGTAAGTATAGCGCATCTTATACCCATGAAAAATAAGAGGAGGAAACAGGAAGAAGTAGTAGAAATGACAAACTATTTAAATAAATTCATGAGTAAATCCTACTCTTCTCCCAAATGGTCCACAAAATATTCTTCTTACTAAACCAGAGATTGTTTAAAAAAGTGCTTTCTATTCTGTTCATGACTACTACATAAAGATACATAGAAATCTTAGTCTTACAATGCCTCTCATTCAGAGGTAGAATCCTTGGCCAGCTGGAGGAGTTAATTTACAATTAATTTTATGAAAAAAAAAAAAAAGAAGACAGAAGGCAATATAAGCAAATCTTCCATCTCAGCAATAGATAATATTAAGCTTCTGAGATGTATTCAGAATAAAAGCTTTGTTTTATTTCTCCTCTCTCTTCAAAACTCACAGTATTACTCTTCTCCTGGAGATTGTATCAAAAATACCTCCCCTCCCAACCTGTTCCCCAATTCTTCCAAAACCCCAGAAAAACACCAAGTCAGAAACACAATAATACAATACATGCAGTTAAGACATCATATTAATCACCTAGTGCTTTGTTTTATTTTCTAAATAATGTTATTTGGATGTACTGACTGCATATCAACTTTGTCTCAGGGAGAACATGTTAAACAATATTACACAATACATTTTCACAGCATAAACTTTATTACAAGATTAAAAGTGTGTTGTCATTTATCACACTGAGCACTACTTACTCAAAAGATAGACTGTCTCTTCTACAAAGTTCCTTTGTTGGCAGATCTCAAGAGCCTTGAATTTAAGGGAAGAGAGGAGGGAAGAGAACACAGAAAACAATGTAACATGAAATTTTATTGATCTCAAAGGCTGCAAGAGGCTTAAAGATATTTTTCCACCAAGTTACATTACTCATTTTGACAGAAACACAGCTCCCTTAATAAGCACTGTCACGCATTAATTAAGAAGAGAAACTCCATGACACTTTTTAAAATTCTTCTCCAAGACTGGGTAAATCTGGGGACAGGACTGGTAAAAACCAGCACAATTATCAAAACTACCAAACTGATTACCAGAAAGTTTTTAGTAACAGGAAGTTGGCAGGGCTGGTATGCCATTAATGATGCCATGCCTTTTCCAAACTGGAAACAGAATTGGAAACAGAAAGCAAACTCAAGATTCATAGCATTCCTGTGAAGATAACTGTTCACCAATAAAGACTTTTACACTTGGAAATCAAAACTATAAATGCAGAGAATACAGCTACAACTAAAGATGGGGGTAGGAATTAACTTTTCCTCCACTCTCATTATTTCACATGGGTTACTATGAAGATTAGACATACGGACAATGAATTTTGGGGTAGGGGTAAGTGAACTACCAACGAGATACTTCAGGTGAATGAAGGTATGAATAATACTAATAAGTTATAAACACAGCTGACAGCTTTTTTTTCCTCTCCACTTTTAAGTTAAAACTACAAAGCACAAGGTATTCAGTAGTTCTAGATGCTGCATATTTCCTGACTGTCATGCTCCCTCTAGAGGAAAACAGGGAACACTCCTCTTTCAGCTCATTTTATTTGCTAATCTGCACTTGAATAAAAGTGGCTCACTCCTAAAGAACAACAATTACTTCTTCCTGCTGGGTTTATAACTTCCTTAGAGCAATACTAAGAGTGATTTTTTCAAATAGAAATTGCTTTTAGCAATTTATACGCTGCAATGGAACCTGCTTAACAGGAACTGAAAATATTGGTAACTGGGAAATTCTTAGTCCCATTTTTATTTCCTTAGAACAAAGACTTGTACGTGGCAAAAAGCATTACTATATGCAAGTGTGGTAAGCAGTATAATTATTGAATTAGTATTTCAGTAAATTCAACTAAGTTTTACATAGTGTTGGTATCTTTTCTCTCTTCCTTAGGTTCTTACATATTAATATTTTAACATTAAGGTTAGAATTACACTTTTTTTTCTAACATCCTTTTCTCTCACTCTGGTGATTACTGCACCACACCTTCCAGAAGTTCCTGGATCTCTGACCTATTCTTGCTTAGCAGCCCACAACTTCAGCAAAGCAGTGCCAGCAATGAGCTTGCATCAGTTTCACATAGCACTTTTTTGCACCATCACTGAAGATGGGAGGCTGAATCTGCAGTAACTAAAACTAATTTGCATCAAAAGAAAAAAAATGCAGGTAAGGTTTTATATATAAAACCATGGTCACACAAATAATACATAAGGCAAAAACTAAGAGAATCAAAAAGTTAAAAACAACTAAGTCAATAATGCAGACAAAAGTCTCTGGCTTGAAACCTTGTAGGCTCACTGCCTAATAAAAGATCACTGGGTCAATCTCATTTCAGATAAAGAAAGTTTCAACAAAGACCAAGTCTACAATCCCAAGAAAGTATGTTCTATTGTTTCCTGCAGTTGCACAGTAAGTTGACAGAAGCATTCGAAACAAGAGAGGTGTCAGGAACAGTACAGTTCTCTTTGGAATGTTAACCATGTAAAATGCAATATACAATATTACACTTAAAAACTACTCCACTGGTGTCATCATTATAGTTGCATACAGATAGGCATCCTATCACAAGATCAGGTTTGCTCAACCATTTATTAACAGCAACAAATACATATAACAAAATACTGACCCACCTAAAGAGGAAAACTTAGAATTTCCATTGTTTTCACTTTAATTCAAGCAGGGTAAAAAACCTCGAGACTAGCCTTACCTCTATGTATTTTTTAATTTGTCAAAAAAGAGCATGGAAGGAAAATACAAAAAAAGTATGAAAAAATAAGAAGGTGGAAACCTGGCACTCTGAAAAAGCTCAAGTCTATTGGCCAAAGTACAAAGACAAAATACTTTTAGCTCTGTTAGTTCAGTGACTGTTACATTGTGTATATTATTCAAAAGAAACTTATGACCTTAGAATATAAAGGTAGAAAAACTCCACTTACAGCTACTGATTTTTCAAGATCTAATGCTGACAGCTCCTAGATTTGGCAAAATGACTGTTGATTTCTTACAACCACAACCTGCTGTTCAGTCAGGCCAGGCACTGATGAGTAGATATGCTGCAGGTATGCATTAAATTTGAATTCAGAACTTGTTCATTAAAAATACCCACTAATTCCTGCACTGAGAGCTGAGAGAGGAAAGTCTCAGCTGTCATCAGCTATGCAAACCAAACTTCTGCAGGTGATTGTCATAAACTCAATGATCCCTCATTTTGGCAGTAGAGGGCAGTGTCAGACACAGTTAGAAATTCACAACACTACAAGCTACAGACCAGACATAAAAATCGAGGACCTGTGTTTAGATTCTGGGGGCTTACCTTCTCCAGTGGACAGTGTGTGCTGTCTCTGAGAAATGGTAGTAAGTTTGGTCGATCGTATTCAGCATAC
The DNA here is from genome assembly GCF_001604755.1 of Lepidothrix coronata. Taxonomy (NCBI): domain Eukaryota; kingdom Metazoa; phylum Chordata; class Aves; order Passeriformes; family Pipridae; genus Lepidothrix; species Lepidothrix coronata. The sequence continues at coordinate 5,094,881 of NW_016690183.1, forward strand.
AGGCTGATCTGTTTCTCATGATATCGTTGACCTTTATGGTGATCTCTTTTGAAAAGCTTGTGCAAATACTAGGAATCAGAAAAGAATCAGAACTTAAACCCACTTCTATAATATTATTAATAGAATCATAGAATTTCCTAAGTTGGAAAGAGATCATGGAAGTCCACCTCCTGGCCCTGCACGTGACAGCGCCAAGAGTCACACCATGTGCCTGAGAGCATTGTTCAAATGTGCCCTGAACTCTGTCAGCTTGGTGCTGTGACCACTTCCCTGGGGAGCCTGTTCCAGTGCCCAACCACTCTATTGGCGAAGACACTTTTACCACATGAAATATTTTAACCAAAGCATCTTGAAGTCTAGATACTATGACAAAGCTCCTTCCTCTCTCTATGAGCACAGAAACCCCCTGAAAATAATTATGAGGGTCACTTTTATTCCAATGGAAGTAGGCTTCACACTTTCAAACCAATGCATCCCTTCCGTAACTGACAGACAGTCAGTTTGTAAAGCTCCTGGGCAGTGGGCTGCACACTTCATAGATCTGCTTCCCATAATCACCTCCCTACCACATAAATCAGCTTTCCACCAAATCGATATCTTGAAGCCTGTCTGTACACAGCAGCAAGTTAAATTTCCCTCCCTAATAGAGCCCAAGCCCATGGTTACACGTTATGTATTCCGCTGACAACATGTTCAAAGCAAGGAGGTGCTTCTGGAATAGCAATGTGGAGCCACAGTCTTATAGTGATATTGTAATTCTGTAGAAACAAGAACAATCTTGCAGCTTATGGAAGTTACAATTCTAAAAAGACAAGTGGTTTGCTGTCTCTATAGATCACAAAACATATTTCAGAGCTGCACCCATCAACCAACTCCATTTTTGTGCAGGGAAAAAGGAGGAATACAAGCAAGAAGTAACTGAGCATAGAATACAAGTGCCTGCAATGCGGTAAGAAGGACTTCATGGTATATTAACAAGCAAGCAGTATGTTATCAAATTCTCAGAAGTACACATTTTAAAGGCATTTTACTATTGTAAAGATGTTATGGCCATGTTATAGAGTGAATCTGCAGAAGTAGCCACTTTGACTGATGATTTATGACATTTCAGTGTCAGGTGCACTCTGACAAGATAAACACACTTGTAAAAGATATGTCCAGCAAAGAGTTTATTCAGCTCAACTTCAAATAACAGAATATAGAAATACTTACCACGTGCTGTAACTCAGGCCTGTTCTCTAATTCTTCAACGACTCTGTCAATCTGAAAGAAAACAAACCTGTGATAAACAGCACACTTACAGGACTGAAAGAAGGATAGGCAATCCAAGGTAGCATTGGACTGCCATGCCATGAACTTGTTATACTCACGGAAATTTTATCTTCGTTATCCAAAAGCATGTCTACCGCTTTCTACAATAAAAAAAGAGAATTCTGTTAAGAAACAGGTACACACATTTTCTCACATTCTATACAGTATTATGCTTATTCACTGATCACAGAATCAGCTGAGTCGGAGGGAATTCACAAGAATCATCGAGTCCAACTCCTGGCCCTGCACAGGACCATCACCAAGAGTCACACCATGTGCCACGAACTCTGTCAGGCTTCGTGCTGTGACCACTGCCCTGGGGAGCCTATTCCAGCACCCAGTCACCCTCTGGGTGAAGAACCTTTTTCTAATATCCAACCTAAACCTCCCTTGACACAACTTAAGGCCATTCACCACAGAGATCAGTGTCTGCCCCTCTTCTTCCCCTCATGAGGAAGTTGTAGACTGCAATGAGGTCTCCCCTCACTCTCTTCTTCCCCAGGCTGAACAGACCAAGTGCCCTCAGCTACTCCTCATACGGCTTCCCCTCAAGGCCCTTCCATCACCTTCACTGCCCTCCTCTGGACACTCTCTAATAGGTTAATATCTTTCCTATATTGCAGTGCCCAAAACTGCACACAATATTCAAGGTGACGTTGCCCCAGTGCAGAGCAGAGCAGGACAATCCCTTTCCTTGACCAGCTGGCGATGCTTTGCCTGATGCCCCCCAGGACAGAGTTGGCCCTCCTGGCTGCCTGGGCACTGCTGACTTGTATTCAACTGGCCATCAGCCAGGATCCCAGCTCTCATGGCAACCTGTGACTTGGAGAGCTGCTGGGGTTTGGAAGTTGTTAACTCACTTGTCTACCATTGGTTTCTGTGTTGCCATAGTTATTATATTGTCTCCTTGCATTGGCCAATCCCCTCTTTGGCCCAGCAGCCCTTATAAGCTGTGGGAAATTTGAATAAAGGGTCTTCTTCGCTGCTGGATTCTCTACATGCTGCGTGGTCTTTGTCTCTTGGATTGAGTGCCTTTGCCGCCTGTCCCTGCCACGAGGGATGGGTGGCGGGGGGAGTGATTCCAGCCCTGAAAGCCTTCGCAGAGCGGCCGGCAGTGACCCCCCCAGAAACCCCTCGAACTGCAACAGAGACCTGCATCTACCATTGGCAGGTCTGGCTGGCTGGAGGCCTCTGACACGGTTGGTACAGTGACTCCATCAGCTACAAGGGACTGAGCTTTACAGTGCATTAACACCATAACTGAGGAAGCTTAAACTAATACACTAATAAGACTGGCGCTAAAAGGATCTCTTTGCTCTTCCTTACCATCTACTGAGTCTGTTTTCTGCCTATATGGCTGCCCTGGATGGTCAGAGAGGAGCCCTTCCTTCTCATCCTGCCTGTGCGACTTACCATGTCACCCAACCCTGTTTACCTGCTCACGCTCCCTGAGCCAATTGCTAAATCTGCCCCAATTGCTCTCGGCACTGCTTTCTGCTCACCAAGTTGGCTTCCGAGGGCTTCTGACTCCTCTTAGCTCATTTATTTTTAATCTGTTAAAATATCTCCAGTGGTAAGCAAATATAAAATCATTAAGATCACCATACCTCTGAATCAAAATCCACAAGTATCAGATGGATATTGCAGACCTACTCTTTCCAGCAACAGTAATTCAGAGAGCAGTTTGCATAACATCAGCATTCCTTCTCAGCACAGCATTACAGGAGAACACATCATGTATTCTTCCAGAATACTTCTCCTAAGTTTCCTCACTAATAGCAATCAATGATGTGCACTTATATTGCAGGTGATGTATGCTCATTGAGTCACTGGTCACAGAAAGCCACTGCCAAATGATGTTGAAATACTCTTTGTCCCACTGCAAAAGTGAACTGCAGGATGATAGCTATAGAAGAAACACACAACTCAACCTGCCTTACAACTGGATTCCTCTAAACTACCTGAACCCCAATACTGTAACATAAGCAAACAAGACCACATAAGCCAAGTGGCCACCAGGATTCTGGTTCTGCTTCCTCTTACAAGAGCAAACTTTTGCTTCACATTCAAAAAATACAAACCTACAGATTCCTGATATGATTTATTCTATTTAATTGAAAAGAGTTATAGTTTTTTTCCCCTCATACAGTTTAGAATGGGCACACTAATGATAATGGTACAGATGGCTCTGTATTTTAGCTACAGTACTTAAACAACTACTACACTTAAAAAAGAGCAGACCTACTTGGTTATCTTCCCCAGGGATCATACCAAAACTCATTTGCTCAGATTTTATAGTCAGTTGGAAAGAAAGAAGACAGAATTCAGCACAAAATAAACACTTCCTGATTTTTGGAATTTAGGTTAACAACCTTGCAAACTTTCAAAAGCAGATTAATTGACTGTAGTGAAAGAAAAGTGGGAAGTACATTCAGTATTTCCTGTCTATTTTCTTGGCTTATCAAAAGCATTATTTGGTTAGAAATACAGAAAGAATATCATGGTGAAATGACACTCTGTGTGAAATGATATTCAATGTTGGGACTTGAGAATCACAACAATGACCTTGGATCTGGCACTCTTCTCACTGTGAGTGACAAATAGAAATGGAAAGGAAATACAAATGGAAATACAAAAGAAAAAATAATCCTTGGGTCAATTATTCTGCAGTCTAGGCAAACATAATCTTCCTTACCTCAGAATGTATCCAGACATACCAAACACACTCTCTGCCTCAACACTACCTTTAACTCATTAATTTTTAATCTGTTAAAATATCTCCAGTGGAAAGTGAATATAAAATCATTAAGATCACCATACCTCTGAATCAAAATCCATGAGGAGAACAATTTTGTCTCTGATAGAACTGAAGAGATTGTGCTTGTGGATCAACTGGAAGACGTCTTTGTGCCTCAGAGTCAGGTAGATTTCTAGGGCTCTGCCATAGCGCTGGTCGTAAGTATACCTGATAAAACCAGGGTTATAATACCACGTGATTTCACATACCTAAGTGTAGGAAAATCACCTATGAGGGAAAATATAAACATACTCTAGTATGTAAAGCTTGCTAGGATAGAGTACCTGTAACTCATTTTTATTAGAGGGAAATAAACACCAGGCAACATTAATTTCACCTCCATTTATATTGGCCACTGCATTTGTGTTCTGACCTGTGGTTTTCTGCATTTTCATTTTCCGTTTTCAAATCACAGAAGCCACAAAAAGTCTAGCTTTTCAATTTTTGGATACCAATTGGAAATCTCTTCAGAGCTAAAACCCACTGTTCTAAAATACTTTAGTAACATAGTAATAGAGAGTAGTTCTGCTTTCTTCAAAGAAGCAGTACAAAAAGAACTTAACATGGTGATTAGGCTGAGAAAATCAAAGAGCTTTACCCTGTAAAAAGTAGCCTAGAACCAGATCACTTTTGGCACATTTTCCAGTCACATATTTCCAGCCATGCAGTAACTACTTCTTAAATAGTGGGCAATAACTCCACCCTTTTATTTTCCTGTAATTCCGAAATGCACACTTCACAAAAGAGGTTTCCCTCTGACAGCATAAAGAGGAATGCTAGCTATTTACTTTGGAAAAAGGAGTAAGGAAATCCAATCTCATGCTTAACAATTTGCTTTCATACACAATGTGAACTTCACAAGAAAGGGTAAAGAATTGCTAAGCTGTGCAATCAGCAGAGTGGAGAGAAGCCAATACTCTGTAGACCGCAGCAAAGAAGATTTCTGTTAAGAGAGTTAAGCAAATATTGATAAACTACAGTACACTCAAATTTTAAGTGTACTTTTTGTAACAGGAATTTAAAATTCTACTCACAATTCTGCAAGTGTTCGTAGCAAAGTCCTGTTCTGTGGATCTTTCTTCAGGTGATCGACTACAGCTTGAACTATGATTGTGTTGTTGTACAGATCTCCAGGCCACTCTTTTATAAGGGTTGCAAACCCCTAAAAGTATAAGAGATTGTAACAGAAATAGAAAGAATGGCCTAAGGAACATTTCAAAACATCAAAGTTTCAGCTAAGCCTCTGAGATGATACCTGCTGTGCTTCACCTTTAAGCAAATTTTACGTGTTCACAGACGTGCACAATGCAGAACACAGATTTTTCCTTCTTAGAGCAATGTTATTAAGATTCATGTTAATAACATTGTTTCTTTCAGGTGCTGTAGGCTTTGTGCATCACCTCAGCCACTTACGCTAAAAATAACAATATCTATAATAAATAATTAATCTCACAGTATTTGCATGCTCTGAAGAACATTCTATTTATTCTCTTAAAAACAAAATCAAAATTCAACTTTTTAATATTTTCATTATTATGGAACTGTCCATTGATAATCTGTTTGAATACAACAGAGAATTTGCTGTCAGATTCTACATTGCTGAGGGTGTTTGGCTAGGAATAACTGTTAAATGTAGACACATCAGGCTGCAGTACCTCATAGTCACTCTCCAAAAACTCATGCAGAACCATTTCATAGATCAGAGGTTTCAAAACTGGATCCCGTCTTGGCAAGTAAGGACTAATTGCCTATAGGAACAAAGAAAAGTAAGTGTCAGAAAGGGAATGACATGTAACATCTCAGTACACTGATAACAGAACAAAAAGAATTCTTGTTAAACAAAAATAACAAAGTTATGCACAAAACATGGCCCTTGGTATTCACTGGAAGCCTATATATCGTATTTTACTTTAGGATTACACACACTGGAATTGTGTGTAATTACACACATTTGAATGTGTGAGATTACACACATTTGAAAGAATTTTCATTTGAAAGACAGGTGGCAAGATACTAGTTATGATAGGAGAATCAGCCATTGCCCTTAGAGAAGTCTGAATATTTACCACTAGTCAGTTAGAAAATAAAACCCATAAAAGACCTCAGAAGAAGAATGTTTTCAAAATCCATTTTGTCAAGTCTTGGCCTTGTAAAAAGGTATAAGGATTCATTAACTGAAAAATGCGTACTTCTGATTTATGACCTACTGTGGGATCACTACATTTTATGAAGAGTTATGTTTTGCCAGCTATTTTTACATACCCAAATGAAAATTAATTTAAGAATATATCTCTCCATGAAAAGGGTGAAGGCATGTGATCTGTTACTCTATAGGAGGTGATAAGGAGTTGCATTCTGGCAGGCAGGAGATGAGAACCTGCCAGAATAAATCAGCTCATACCCTGGAATTTCAGCACATCATCTTATTAGCACTATTAGTCCATGCAAATAGAGGCCAAGATTATTACCACATTCCAAAATAAATCCTACTGCTACCAGCAGTGTGGGGACTTTGGGGTTTGTAGCCAAAGGATCAACACTGATGCAATTACTCCAAATACTCTGTGATGTTCCCTTTTGCCCACTACTGGCACATACCACAGTAACATTTTGTTACTGAAGTTGCTTGAACAAAGCAGGAGAAATAACATTTCACTACAGTTTTTTTTTCAGTTTTACAGACAGCAGTGACTATTCACAACAAATTCTCCTAGTATTTAAATCAAAACAATATCCTAAGTTACATATTTCACTAAAGCCTTCCATTTGTAGGTGAGAAAGGAAGTACAAGTAAAAGATCAATAAAAAATGACTTTGTAGAAATTAACAGTTCATTGCTTGCAGGAGACCTCTTCTCTCCATGTGCTGTTTGAGCTTGGCCAGTCTGTGAAATGTAGTGCTGCCAATATCAGCTCCCACCATCTGTCACAGAATTAAACAGTTAACTCACAGCACAGTCTTGCCAGCTGCCCTGGGGAATCATATTCCTGACTGCCTCAGAAAAAGTCTCTTCTGACCATAAAGAAAGCAAGCTGGACATCAGCTGGAGACTCAAAGGCAGAGTAAAATCTCCCAATGGCTGTTTTCATTCCTACTTTCTACCTTCCTGTCACCTCCTAAATGAACAACCTCCCCCAACAGACTTGCAACACTTGGCTGTGGAGCTGTTCAGAGGTGCAGTTGCCTTGCTGTGTGGGGGCCAGGCTGCCTCAGGAAGGAAATCTCTCCTGTCCCAAGTCCCAGTGCTTTGAAGAAAAACCACAGCCACCTCCTGCAGTTTGGCCACCAGGCTCCGCAAAGACTAAGAAAAGCATACAAGGTATTTTTAAGCCTTGGCACAAAGGTGAACTAAGACCCAAGCTGGAGGTTACAAATTCTTCCATTTTTTTTTTTTTTTTTAAGCTGCAGTTAAGGAGCAAGATCAGACAAAAAAGCTGTGCAATCAGAATGCCCTTGTACCAATTCTTGAACCATGTGCTGAAAGTCACTTTAAATAAAAAAGGGATATTATACACAGAAATATTTTCTTCCTTTGTTTCTTCTTATAAGCTGCTTACAGACTTTACTTCAAGAGGTATAAGGATGAGTTATACAAGAAAGCCCATGTAAAAGTGGACATGATATAGCCTAAACCAGCTCACCAATAAACCCAAACCACAATTATTGATTCCTCAAAGGATATCTATGAGATGAAAGGGACTGTCTGGATAGTGCTGCTCTCTGCTATGCCCACTAGAGTCAGGTGAAGTCTTTCAAGTGCCCTCTAGCCAATGTTTTGGTCGTGAAAGCACTGCTGTTGCTAGCTGATCATCCTGAACCTCTGCTTGAAAGTCACTGCTGTCGCACTGCCAACAGAATGGAGCATATCCCTCATGCCACAACAGCCAACAGTCACAGAGTTTGGCATCTTCTTTGAATCCATTCACCTTCCTCAGCTGTTTGAGCTGAGACATTGTATTTTATACTGAAGTGACTTGAGCACAAGCACGTAACTCCCTCAAGGTACCACAGCTGGAGTAAAATCTTGAAACGGCCTTAACAAGGTTTGCTAGAGGATATTCACTGAAGACATGAGAGGTGTCAAGATACCAAAATGCAACCTTTAGCAGCCAAACAGGACCATTTAGTACAGAACACTCAAAAATGCCCTAAAGCCACATGCAAACAAACAAGACACCCCACAGGCTTTGACACTGGGGTATCACTAATCCCTCTGTAGGAAGGAAAGTTTAAACCTTTAGTTTTACTATCACCTTAGCTATTGGCAAATCATGCTAGATTGGAAATGTCATATTTCAGGCAACTGCATATTTTAATATGCAGTGCAAATTCTTTTAAGAAAATTCCATTTTGAAATAAACTCCGTCTCCAAATCTCCAATAGTCTTCTCATCAGGGCTTAAAGCCATTATAGGCCAGCTACAATATGGTGTGTAATACCTGCTGGTTAGGTAAATAGCTAAAAATTCCAAGAAACACACAAGTGATCCCAAGTGTTACAAGAACCCCTTCATTTAGATCTGGCTTAAGTTAGTTCATAGCTCATCCTTTATGATACTCATATATCTTTAGGATTTTGGGAAAAGTTATATGGGATTGAAATAGTACAATAACACAGGCATTTTCTAGAACTGCAACTTGATGCTGAATAATGTAATCTTTTCTTTTTGTAAGTTTGAGAATTCTTGGGCCTGAGCCCTAAAAAGGAAAAGAAGAAATTCTAAAGGTTGAAAACAATCAACTGTTTAGAAAGTCAGTAACTGAGCAGAGATGTTTTTCAGCAAACCTGCAAATATTTTTATATTTTGCAGTCGGCTGGATGACATAAGGAGTGACAAGACAAACATCCCTTCCAGACACTTGCATCTAAAAAAACCCCAAAAGGACAAAGAAGCAGTGTATCAAAATTTCACCTGTACCTGAACTCGGCTCCTTTATTGGACTGAAATAAAGAAACAAAAACATAGGATTTCATCTTCTAAGGTGGCAAAGAATGCACCAAACCACTAATAAGTCATACAGAAGGCAAGGCTGTTCTTGCACTGGAGTGGCTCTACAACAGAAGTCAGACATTTCTGAAATTCATAATGCTGAAACACTTTTGGTCTTTGAACAGAATTAAATAGCTCAAAGCCAGCAAGGGACTGCGTGCTGTGAGATCTTAATAATATGTCCTTTTTGGCTCATTGAGTTTGAATAGGAAGACATAAAATTCAGAAGTAAATGTACATGTGCTATCAAAGGGAGTGTGCATAATGTTTTCTACTGGTTTAGCAGTGACAGTACTAAAGCCCTATGTCCTGGGCAATTTATTAACTGAGAATCTCACATTAGATGTGTACTGTTACAGTAGCTGGCTTGTGACCAGGGAAAACACGCAACAGGGCAGACTGCTCCTCTTTCTTGCCACCATTTCTAGTACATAGCATAGATCTTTGCTGTTGCTTTGCAATTCTTTGACATTTATAGTTGTGTATCTGTTGTAAGAGAACTGGATTTTATAGAATGACTGGCACCCATAGAGACAATTTTTCTTAAGAGTTGAGGTAGGATTTTCAGGACATACCGGAAAGGAATGAAAAGTAAATGGGAAAGATGTATTTAACTGTGAGCATCTTTGTAAGTAAAGGCCTTGGCGTGGGTCTTCTACTTGGAGACTGTCAACAAGTAAAAATACGTAGCTGAGTACGTAGATATGCTATGCCTCCAATCCTGTTTCAAAGTATGTTAACACATACACATCAATCTGAAAGACAACTGCCTAGAAACAACTAAAGATCTGGGGCAGAAATACCACAATAGGGCATTAAATGTGATGCTTTAGATACTTAGTCAAAACATGCAGTAAGCACAGCATGCAAATTATTTGAGTACAGACTCAGAAATTAACTTACCTTAAGCTGACCTATTTCTTTAAATTTATAAACTTCAAATTCCCAGAGTTCTGTGTTTTTGCCAAGAATTTTTTGGCACTTTCTGGAAGGAAGATGAAAGGAGAGAGAACAAAAATAGGTACAGAGAATAATACAAATGTGACAGCATTACTGCAAGGATTCCTTTATTCTTCTTCTTATCATGACATTTACTCAAGTGACTTATTTTGGCAACCATTGCTTTCAGCAGAGTATGCCAGATTCTCCTCGTTTCAGGTCTTAGAATTTTGTTGCACCCAAGATGACTAACTGCTTATTATTCATTCACCCTTAGTGATTAGGGCCATATTAGCTCTCATAGAATCATTGAATAGTTTGGGTTGGAAGGGAGATCAAATATCATCTAGTTCCAACCCTCATGCCACAGGCAGGAATGCCACCCTCTCGATCAGCTTTATGAATGATTTTTTCAAATCTCAGTTGAGAAAAATTGAGCATTTAGAAAGAAAAGCTTATGCTTACACATACATGAAAACACAAATCTTGGGTAATTTCTGATCCTTATGTTAGATACCCATATTTGACAGTTTCGTTTATACCCACATAAAACCAACTTATTTTCTGATGGTCTTACACGTAATAACACACTAATAAACTTAGTTTATCAAAATCCAAAGAAAACCTCAGTTTTGAAAATCTAGTGTGACTGAAAAATCAAGGCTGACTTTCAGAAATATGTATGTCTCAACTCCAGTTCAAGTTTACAATAACTTTTAGGTCACTACAGGCAAGAAAGTACAGGGCACAGAAAAATACATCTGTATGCTTTGAAACTTCAGAAACTCCAGAACAAACAGAAAATCAACATCCCCAAATACTTCAGAATCAATAATTGTTTTTGCTTTTTCCCCATACGCAGACACACTTTATCCAGCAAAGAAGATCTTTAATACTAGGTTACCGAGCAGCCAGGTCATACTCTCCTTTCTCCACTAGGTGATTTACATAGGCTAAGCCGATGTCCTAAAGGGAATAAAAATAAAGAATTAGTTATAAAAGTTTGGGAGTGAACTATTTGACAATCACAATAACTACCGTAACAGCAATGCATATGGCTGGAAAGTCAAACACAGGGCTCTAAGTGGATCCCCCGATTCTCCTTTATAAGTAGGGCCCACAGAACAGTCAACACATAATACCTGCATAGGCCATTCACAGGTTCAAACTGAGGTGCTCTTTTAAATAATTCTCATAAACTCATTCATGCTGAGAAGACTGTGCCACCTTTCCTTACTAAGGATTGTTCAAAACACATAGCTGATCTGTCAGTGCTTGCATTAGTTAGTTCAAAAAGAAAACCACCAGCCATTGTAGAAGGCATGCTCTTTGTCACAGCAAAGTTTGCAGAGAGGGGCAAAAAGTTGGTTGACAATATAAATTCTAGTGCTGCTCAGTAAAGTGCAGGAATTACTGAGAACTTAGCAAGATTATTAGGTATTATTACATACTAAACTTCTCTTCTCAAGGGTTCATTACACATGTCAGTTGTAAAATTTTTCTGGTAGGAATCTAACATATATTAAAATTTTGGCATGGGCCTTCTGCTGTAATCTCAACATTCATGTCCATGTTGACACAACCCAGTGTACTCACTGCATAATTTAAGTATCATATCAGTAAAAGCACATTGTTTCTAGGAAAAAAAAAAGGAGAAAAACGAAAAACGAAAAAACAAAGCTGAACAATGAAAAAGAAGTCCTTGTTTCTTACAAAAATAAACATTTGGGTCTTCTGAGGCACAATACTTTTTTTATCAATATCAAGGACAGTACTGACTGGAGCAGAGTATGAACAGAGGTATGCAACAACTTCAACTAGTCAGACTACTAAAAAAGTCAGAAAAGACTTTATATTCCACTACAGGAACAACCTTTGTATTTTCAACTTCACCATTCTCAAGAATGAAGATTTCTGCCAGCCTCTTTCTCCTACGTACCAGCTCCCCAGTGAGCAGAGAAGACGTATAGTAAAGGAGCTGTAGATCTGGTTGTTTAGGACCTTTGCATTCTGCTCAAGAGGTGCAGAGGAGCAGTGATAATTACTGCAATCCAAAAAATCCCCAAGGCCACCAGATTTGTCAGGTGGTTCAGGTGGTGTGAATGTGGTGTCACCTGGCAGTGAGAGCATGAGTTGTTTTAAATCAGTATACCACTAATCCTTCACTTAGGGCTTAATGCCAACATTTTATTCCCTCAACAAATTCCATTGGCTTTTGTATTAGAGACCAAACTCTCAAAAACTGCTTGTATTTCACTGAATTTCATTGTATTTTGTAGTGTGAACTTCTGCACACCAAAAGAAAAGCTGTGGGGTTTTTTGGTTTGGGTTTGGGGGTTTTTTGGGTTTGGTTTCTTTTCCCTCCTAATGTATTGCTAGGACCCCCTTTAACAAGTTTTTATATCTTTCACAAGGGTCACAGAGCAGCTGTGATGAGTGCAAACTCTGTGATAGGTGATGACATGCCATTACATCTTGATTCAACTTCTGGACTATACAAGAATAAAAGTTTTTTTAAGACACACTGATATACAGCATGCATATCAGTAATTTGGCCCAAAATTAAAAGTTAAACACATCTTCTAACACTTTGTACAGATTTAAATTTAAAGCAGCAGCAGTACTAACAAAATACCAATATGTTCACACTGAGGTCAATTTAAACAAAAACAAACAAGCAAAAACTAAAATTAGTGATGCTTTTGTGGCTATTACACTATCCTCCCTTTTGTCTTAAACACAGATACCCTTTGTTGCTCTGTGAAAGGGACTATAAACATGGGAAATAACTATACATGAGAAAAGGAGCTTAACTATGTAAAATAATGAGAATTGGAAAGCAGAATGAGAGAGCTACAGATGAAACTGCAACTGAATTTCAATAGCATTTAAAAGATCTTCCAATTGCATCTCTCAAACTCTTGATAAATGTACCCTGTCACATGTACCAGGTAAAAGTTTAAGAGAAATGTGTCACTCCCCCCACAATATCTATTAGTGCAATACTGTCTGTTACTTGAAACAACAGTAATTTAATACAAAAGTAAATGTAAACAAAAACCCCATCAGAAATGCAATTCTCTTCTTTTTAATGTCAATAGCACCTTTATAAAATCCAGATCTTTCCATGCTTCACAGACTAACATTCCTGTTCTGTAGCTGAAACCCTAGGAATCGAATGTTAGTTGGAGTATGCCTAACAGTTATTGCCTGGTGTCATAGAGAACAGGGAATTTGTTTGTTGCATCTCACAGCATTCTAAAAGAAGGCAGACACTCTGTTTTAAATAGAAGTTTTGAGACTTACCAAAATCTTGTGCTTTTTTATGGTTTTCTGACTGATCTCAGCTGCCATCAAAGCTTCCTATATCCAAAAGGGAGTAAACAGAGATACTAGCCAAATACACAAACTTTCAATACAGAAAGCTCTAGAACTGTATAAATCAACTGTTTTTCAGAGCAGGGTATTTGAAGCACTAGAATTTCTAATGCCACAGTTGGATGAACAGCTTTGAATTCATACTCAAACAAAAGCAGTCAACCAAAGAGAAAACTACTTTTATTTCCATCTAGGTTCATTCCACATTACTATATTGGGATCAAATCGCAAGATTACAACAAAACAGACAATGCAATCACATTCGATCATTTTCAAATAAGACCCCTTCACTGCCAAAACCTGTGAAAAAAATCAACAGGAAAGGGGGTGAGAGAAGGCTACCTTCCAGTTCCAGCCCAAACGTCTTCTCTAGTCAGAATGATTTATGACTTAAATAGTGTCATTTTCTGCTCTTCTACTTCTTTTGAATGTACAGAAACAAAGCTGGCACTCTTCCAAATAAAAATGAAACCTTTAAGATACATCATAACACACAACTATCTACTACCTTGAATGGCTTTCATAAAGGCACATGCACAGCTGTCACTTGCAAATTACTGGAGTCTTCAGGGACCAAATACTGTGATTTACATAAATTGCAAAACTGCACTCATCATACAAGTTTGCTATTCAGATGCAAAAGCATCCACAGGGATTTAAACAAATCTGCATGAGAAATATCATGATTGTATTAACAAAAGGAATATGTACTGAATGGCTTCCCCACGTTTTTTTTTTCTTATAATGGGTACCCAACAAATAACACATAAGTAAGAATTTGCAAGTTACTTTAAGCACCGTAATAAGCACCGTAACAAGTGTTCTCAGTAAACAACCGCAGGACATTAGAATTCAGAACACTGGGTGCATGTTGATATGGTATGTAAGAATTTATTATTATTATTGTTTTAGGTCTTCAGATATACACACTTAAGCACACCAATATTTACACAACCAAATACTGAGCTGGTTTTTTTTCCAAGGGAGCTGTATACCTTTGTCTTTTAATATTTGCTCTGCTTGTTTGTGAACAACACTACTTTCAGCATGAATACCTACAGTTCAAGCCCATAGTATTTTAGTTTTAAAAGCTTTAACAGCCTAGGTAAGTAACATGGAGCAACACCCAATACCCTAACACAACCACTTTGTTCTATAGTGGAAGCACTATGGAATAGGAAAAAATCTCATATTGCCCACCAAGACCCCCTCCTTAGCTGGGATAGACCTAGAAAAATATCCACATAGCTCATTAGTTAACTGTTCTGCTGCTTTAAAGCCAAAACCCAGCTTTAATAATTTTCAGTGACAGCTAATACATTTCACATCTGATGATGAGAGCAGTATTCACAGCATCTAATTCAGCTACCTCACTTGGCTGCAATTCTGACTAATTGTTTCAGAAGAAGACTAACTCTATAGAGAGATGGAGGGATGTATAGTTAACTCCCACTCTTTACAAGCATTTAGTCAATGACTGTAGGAACAGAAATTATCCAATCCAAATGACCTAAGAAAGTCCATCATCCTACTCCAATTTCCAAACCAGGAAAGTCAGAAGAAAAGAATTATGTTAAAATTACTTCATATTTCTTCTTTTCAAGAAGCCAGTCAATGTGGTCATCTTGGTCCCGCTCTTTAGCCACAACCACATCTCTTGGGCTGATGATATAAAACAGTGATTCACCTTCGGAATACTCTGCAAATGCATATACAGTTTTATTATTATTATATTTTCTTTAAGTAAAGCTCTGCTTTTTAGTACACCCTTGAGGAGAATTTAAAAAGAAGAGATGCAAGGAAGACAGCAAGGCTACTCCTGCAGAACATGCTTGTTTTGGAAGCTGTATTCTGCAATAAATTAGAACTGGTTTAAATGGCAAAATATCTTTCAAAAAAATCACTACGGCTTACTGCAAATTCTGATTCATCCACTATGTGTAAACTTTATGATGGTTTAGAACCCATTGTGATACTTTTAGAGGACTATTACACTACATAGCCTCCAAAAAACTTATCCTTCCCATCAAGGTCAAGGGCATCAAAAGCATAAATGATAGATGCCATAACCCCTGGGGACACAGCACATCATTACAGCAATGCATTTGCAATGCTGTAAGTTAAGGTTATATGTATAATGCATTTTCTTTTACTATAAGCCTTTATTTTTGAGTAAGCTCAAAGAAAAAGTATTAAAAGGTAAAATCAAACACAGAAGATAACTGTTCTGAATAGTTGTTATTTCCATAGAACCCATGAAGAAACACCAATATTCTGTAGGCACAGGAAAGAAAACTACCCCCCATCCTTCATCTGTATCTATATAGACATACAAATACATTCCTGAAGTGATAAGCAACTCACAAAATAATGCTTGTCTTAAAGCCATTCAAAACATTTAGACTTGTCAGATGAACTAGAATATTCATAAACCACAGAATTACAACTGTGGACATCAGTGTTCTGCTTCGAGACAGGTATAAAGAAATCTCAACTCTATTGATAGCAGCACAGATGTTTTTCAGGTCAGGAGGAGATATACGATATTTCTAGTGGCTTAAGGGCATAGATGTACACAAAGAGGTCTGCCAAGTCTATGATTTGAAGCATGATGCCAGAGAAGATGCTTAAATTTCAGATTCATGGATTTTAAAAGCCAGAGGAATGTTTCTGTATAACACAGGCTATATAATCTTCATCAAAGAATTCCACATCAGCTTTGCCATGCATTTTTCTGAGCTACAACACATAGACCAGAAAACTATCCCATCTTTAAAAGATGGCATATGTTGTGAGAGGGCTTCATCTCCCTGTCTGTTACATAATTAAACCTATCTTCTAGGTGGAACTTGCCAAAATCCAGACTCTATTCACTCTGGTTTACCATTCTGGGGTCCGTTACATAGTGACACCTTCGTCAGTACAAGGAAGCTAAATAGCACAGTGCCCCTTTTAAGCTAATTCAGGTACATCTTACTACTGAAATGACATTTATTCAATCTTTCTCTCTAAAAAAGCTTTTTCAGACACCGTGCCACTCATTTCACTATTCTTGAAACCCTCTATCTAAAAAGACCTTCTATGTATTGCATGTTGAATAAGTCTCCATCAAAGATACTGCCTTCCCTGGTACTGGACATTACATGAGACATACATTTCTGCCTTCCCCAGTATGTCTGACTTAATACATGGTATTAAAAATTATGATATTTAAATACACACATTTTCATGTGACCATTTCTTTTGGATTTCCACTCTACATTTCAGCATCATAAGCAGTTACAGTTATTCAAAGGAGATCACATAAAAATGAAAAATTAGGTTAAGTCCTCTCAAATCGAGTCTTTTTTAAACATGGTATGAAAATAAACCAAAACAATATTGGGAACACCTACCCAAATGATAATCTCGACATTCATTTTCCTGAAAGCCTCGTACTGTTAGTGCATCAGAAGAAATCTCCTCACAGGACTCAGGTAGGGGTTGTACAATATCCAGTCTAGGCCTTGCACAACACTCAACAGCCTAGAAAAATGACAACATCTTAGTTCCATCCGATATGATTTACTTTAGCAATGCCAACTGGTGGTCATCTACAAACAAGGCTGAAATTCAACAGCTGCAAACATTCACAAAGATCCATTACTTTGCACTGAGTACTCAGCTGCAAATCATACAAGTTGAAAAGCTTAATTAAGTCAAAGTCCAAGACTACCCTATCTACATTTTCTACTTCAGGTTGTGAATTATAACAAAATACAGAGTGAAAGAGCAAGGACAGATAGAAAGAACACATAGAAAGTGGATTTACACAGCTCTAACCTACTCATTCAGCAGCAGCACCACTTTGGTCTTTTCTCAATTTAACTGTTCCATAAAAAAAACCCCAAAAGTAAATAAACAAAACAGAAAAACTTTCAAAGCAAATCATGAGTTCAATGCTGATCCAATTTGTAGGAAGCTGTTGTTTGAAAGCTGTGAAATCAAGTGTAGGAAGACCACTGTTCTTACAACGGAAGAGTATTTGTAGTAAGCAGTGCTTCTGCTGCAAGCTCAGGCAGCTCAGGCTCCACAGAGCCAAGACACCAACAAAGGAGTTCCCACCACAACAGACACGGTGTTCCTTCCACAGCTATCCAGAGAACTGAGAAGTTAGCAAAGTTCAGCTATTGGAGTTTGTTTAAAAGGCTAATTAAAAGCAAATACATGAAAAAACCTCTTTCCTATGTTCTATTAACATTATATCACCTGAAATTCCCTTTTCGTCTTTCTTTCCTGAAGCAATTAAAATGACTTTAACCCTTATTGGTCACTACCTCTTTTATACTAGCTCCTTTCCTGTGCTACTTTTTCACTAACAGTGGCTTCCCAATTTCCTCGCTCCCTGGCATTTCAATCCACCTTTTCCTTCCCCTTCCTTATCCCATTTCTTTGCTTTCACCGACTCTCCCACACTGGAGGACTACTGTGCCGACTCTCTTGGGAAACGCTGCTGTGACATTATTTTTCTCCTTAATATAAATAAAGAAATAATAATCTGACATTCTGAAGCAGAGCTAGAAGCTAACCCTATTGATTTCAGCAGGCTTGAGCATTTGTTTGGACCTACAGCATTTCATTGCCTAGCAACTTGTGTGCCCAGTTGCTTAAGGTTACTATGGTGATGGTTGTCTAACGCAGACATACTTATCAAAGAGATGATCAAGAGCATCTGCCATTCTCTCACCGCAACTTCAAGGATTTCCTCCACTGTCTTGCCTTTTATTTGGCAATATGAAATAAATGTCGGAGACAGACACAGCACTCGCCTGCGCACAGTAAAAACGACTGACATGAATTCTAATTTCTACCCATCTACGCACAGATCTGGGTGTACACAACTAAAGATCTTAAAAGGAAGGGAGACAACGATGCCACTTGTTCACAATCATGCATTCCACCCTGCAATGACTTATTGCTCAAGTGGATCAACTTCACTACTCTTATTTCTTCTGAGATGCAGTGTCAGCAAGCTCCTAAACAAGATTCTTCATTTCTTCTGGTGCAGAAACAGCAAGAAGAAAGAGAAAAAAGGAAAGAAAAAGGGGGTAGGGGGGAAAGAAGGAAAAAGGAGCAAGAAGGACTAGCTGGAGACCTTCTCTGCCTTCTGTAAGACATAAGGGAACCCAAACATGATTTCTGAAAGGTAAGTACATTAGTCTTCAACATCATCTCCACTGACCTTGTTTTATAGGTCAGAGAAGTTTCAAGCACTGTTCACTACCAGCAGACTACAAATTTTTTCTCAGATATCTGAGTGACTAGTTTAAGGCCCAACTCACAAGTCAAATTAATGTTGTGAAGAAAGTCTGAGATAAAAAAAGATTACCGTTTTGTCTGAGATCTCTTTTACATATGAAAGTATAACAAGCTGGTCGCAGATAGGTGCAAGTCCACTGATGTAGAATTCGGTGTCGAATTGGAAAACTGAAATACAGAGAACAGACTTAAAAAAGTGAATATATATGAACCTCTACCTAAGAAAAACACACAACTGATTTTCAGTGACAATCAACAGCATGAAGCAGCACTTCAGAGAAATAAAGACTCAATACATATAACAAACCCAGTTGGATCAGATGAAAAATTACATTTAACAGATTAAATTACATTAAAGCTTGCAAGAAGAAATGTTTGTTCTCTGGGATATGCTAGAGATGAAACATTTGAAATGCATGTTCAGCCTGATTTTCAGTAATTACATAGAAAAAGGAAACAAAAGCAAACCCAAACTCAATAAGATAGCCAATAAGTAGTACAACTTCATTGGTTTGCATATTCACAGCAAGTCCATGTGGCTATAAGAGAATTGCACCTGCTACATCTATTGGTATGATATATGAAAACACAAAGATCATTATTTATTTATCATCACTTTAAGCATCACAGGAAGATTTACAGATATCCTCATTCCAAAGAAAACACACAGTTGATAGTACCTTAGTACTTTTTCTTGTTCGTAAAACTAAATATATAATTTCCTAAAAGCGGTCTTGAAATCGAAACAGTTAAGTGATGACTATTTCAAGAAAGAAAAAGGGAATGTTGAACTGTATTTACAAAAAGGCTCCGCAAATGAGACACCTGCCACAGACCTCTGCTATTTAGTTTTATTCTGCTGGATTTACAGTGCACCCCTTTTTGCAGGCTTCTCTCTCATGGGGCCCAAAACAGGAATCATCCAAGTGCTTATATTTGAAAACCTTGTAACTATATGCTTTTACAAAAATATCAGATGCCTCATCCTTTTCTCCCAAAACATAGCTTTAGGAGAATCTAAGCAGAAGTAGGAAAAAAAAAGTTTCCTTCCTTACTGCTTAGCACACTACATTACTAATATCTACTGTTTATTTGAAGTTACTAATTATTTTAGCAAGGCAAAAGGAAAATGCAGTGTAATGACACTAAAAATAAAGCTTATTTTCTTGAGCGAAGATAATAAGAAGGAACAGAAGAAATAATCATCCTCCTGGCAAAGGAGAAAAAAATACAGTCAAGTAAAGCACATATTTGACACCTGTCTTTCAATGAATAAGCAAATACTGTTTTTCTTTTAATGACTGCTGACACTTCAACATCATGCGGGGGACCAAAGTACAGCACAAAGACAGAGCACTCAACCCATTCTAGGAGAGAATAGGTTCACATTTGTAATCATGTACATAATTATTTCATTCTAGCCTGCCAGACTGATGAGATCACTTTCACTGTGTCACATGTTGCTCTCAGTGATGATTTTAAACAAACCACATCAGAAACAACTACATATCTTATTCACAGTTTACAATTTAGTATTTGGCATTTTAAAATAACATGGAAGGCAGGAGGAAAAACATGGAAAAGAAAAAACAAAGTGAAATCCATAATACTATCGAAGAATCAGTACAGAAACCTCAGCTTCAAAGAAAGGCTAAGAGAAGGCTCTCAAAGGCATATAAAATATTGTAGTTTGTATTTGCAGAGGAAAACTCTCCAAATTTGTTCTGTGAAACAAAAAGAAACAAACAAATGAAAATCACCACTTCAAGTTTTGTTTTTAAATAGAGTTTAGTTTCCTTGGTTTCACTTTCAGCTTTCTTTCAGCTCATCCTTCTCAAGAGGCCTTGTTGAAATACAATGCTCTAGAGCTCTGCTGCTTGAACAAAAAATAACTGGCATAGACAGTGCTTCTTGACCTGATAAAAACCTCTGATGCAACTAATCAAAAAAGTCTTACTGAAAAAAAAATTACAGAAGTTATAGCTGCACAGATAGTTTAATTTGACTTACTCTCTGGACATTGTGTTGTGATCAATAGGGGGAAAAAAATCCAGCAGAAAGGCACTGCAGAAATGTTGGTAATTTGAAAAGGATCCAAAATAATTAAAACAAAGGTTGTATTGAAGTAAACAGGAATGACTGATATATGGCCATGTGTCATATATGTTTATGCCTGTCATAAGAGAAGATGGAAGATATGCTGACAGTGGATCTACTCCATGTTCAGCATCTGTGTAAGCTGTCAAACAAATTAACAGGAAGCAAAAAGAAGAAACCTGTAAATCTTCTTTGTTGCTCATTAAATGAAATGCATGAAATATACCAAACAACAGAAATAAAACAGTATGTGCTACATTTTTTACCCAGACTCTATAAAGCCACTTCCCCTGGGAATTAAAGACCCACACACATGCAGTGAACTGAAACTAAAAGGAGTCTGTTTAGTCAAACCTCAAAAAGCAGCTCCTGCTTTTCCACAGCAGATTTATAAAGTACAATTCTGGTTACAGTCAGAGGGTTTTGCCTTTGATTTCAATGGGCACAATGTTTCAACATGGCCTTTTGGAAAAGTAAGCAGGAAGCTGAACCAGCATGCAGAGAATTAACAGGAAAATTAATGTATGGAGAAAAAGGAGAACTTTTTTTTTTTAATTCCATATAATGCATGAAAGAAATGGAAAAGCCAACATGCAAGTTAATTTTTAGGTAGGCCACTTCTATGTGAACAGCAGTAAGACCACAAGACACCATCAACTGGCCCAGATTACCTAGAATTATGATGCATTGTTAGTTCCTGGGGTGATGCCACTGTGCATTCCCAAATTACCCTTTAACCAGCTACTTCAGGTAATACATCTGCAAAATCTGCAGTCTTTGCTATAGACCACAGTACAGTATACCCTTAAGTGTTCTCAAGATGGTATCTCCACCACCGGTGCTTTTAGTGAGCTAGGTAACTTATGCAAAACAAAATACAATACAAAATGGGATGCTTTGATTAGCTATTATATTATGGAGTTGCATTTGACATAAAATATAAAAACTTTTCTTGTTTTTTTTTCAACAGCATGTGACTTCAGTTCCAACTAGAGAACAAGAAAAGATCTCACATAAGTATTACTTAAGCTTCAAAGCTGACTTTCTGAAAAGCTCTTTTTTCCACTGAACTGATAAAACTTTGTTAACCAACTGAGAAAATATTGAGACTTGAAGAATTCTGGGGCCTAGAAGTTCTTAGGTTTGAAGAAAACAAAGTCAAAATATTGAAGAATTTTGGCTCGTTTTATGAAGAAATTTGTAAATTATAGGCTTGGCTTGTGGCAAAAGAGATGAACAACAGTATAAGTAGAATGAACTATATAACTAGGTTCAGTTTTTCCTTTTTTTTTTTGTTTTGGCTTCTCAGAGTATAGCAGACTTGCTTTGATGAAATATTTGCATAAATCACCATATGAAGTTAATTTCCTGATCATCATTTAAGCTTTATGTTCTGTCTATATAAAGAGACATATGTTGGTGGGGTAGATCCCAGTATCTCACTTTTCAAAAAAGAAAGTAAATATTCCCATGTTTTCTTTTCAGATTAAAATGTGCAATCTCAATGTGTGATGCTAATTTGCCATGCACTTATGCAGCCAATTCCTCACAAAACATACAGATGTGCTGTTACAAGCATGGCCTTAAAACATGTAATTTTTATCCCAGAAATATGCCTTGTGGGGACTATGGCGGAATGCAATGGGAGACAAGTGCTCAAGAGACATTGCTGCCTGGTTGCTACCTGGAATTAAGATGATACTCCTCAGATAAAATTTGGGCAAAAATAAACTGAATAGGAAGTCTCTAGTCAACTTGAAGTCTTTTACAGACTTCCAGCATTCACCTCTATTTTCTGCTATCACTAACAATCTGAGGCAGAGAGAAAGTACTTCTCCATAGAAGTATACAAAATACAGACAAAGCAAGGAAGACTAGACAATCCATTTCCCTTTGAAGGCATTGTATTAACTGAAAAGTGCTAATTAGCTATTTAGCAACCAGTCTTCTCACAGGCTCCAGTTGAGGAAGGCTTCCCTGTTTGGACAGAAGTTGTGCAGCATTACAGCTGTTGTACTCACTTCAGGAGTGAGCACAGAGGTCAAGCACTCTTCAAGAAGGATCGCAATAGCATTTAGTCCACATTAAGCCTGTAATTCAATACCAATACTTTCTAATCAATACACTACTTCACAGTGGTAGCTGACAGAGCTAAACTGATAGGATCTGCTCAGCTAACATACATTTAAAATAGAAACATTCACTGGAGTTTATCTTTGACAGTGAATGAAGACATACAGAGGTAATGAACTGTAGCAGAGACAATGGAAAAGATTACTGAAGAAAAGCACCATTAATATACTGAAAGATGTACATAAAATTAGCAATGTCACACAGATCTCAGTGCATGAGACCCATATAAGTAATTTATTTTCTCTTATAGATAATCACAGCATTATTTTCTTTAAAATAAAGCAGGTAGAATAGTTCAGTGGTGTAACTTTCCCACATTATGGGCTGTCTGGTTTGGCATCCCAGTAGATACCGTAATTATTTGCATCCTTAGAATGAGTATAGCTATTTCTTAAGAAAGAAATGGAAGATCAGAGGGTACTTTGTTAAACAGGATCCTACAGACCTAACTTGCAATGCAGGAAACACTCTATTTCCTTATTCACTGGGCTGCAAATTTCTGAAGAAACATTTATGATCTACCAATGCCATCACAGTTAGCTATGATACCACTGTGAAAAAACCCCCCACCGCTAAACACAACAAAAGTTATACTGTGTTAAGGGTTTCATTTTTCCTAAGTATGTTGACAAGATGTTATGAATCAAAATATCTGAAGGATATTCTTGCCTTCTGTAAATTCTTTACAAAAGTGTATCAACTTAGGCATCCACTTAGGATATTTGTGGTCTTGCAAAAAAACTATACTGGTTGCTGCTCTAGTATAATACTAGACCTTCTAGCTATGCCTTTGAAAAATAAAGTTGAAATGAAATAGAAATAGATGTTATGTCATGACATACTGCTGTCAAGAAGACCTTCTATGTGACTATATCGAAGGCTATTTTAATTTATACTGAGACTTGAACAAATAATGTCTCTCTTTTTTCCCTCCCAGTCTAATACCCAAGTTCCAATAAGTGCTCCTGACAGCATTTGGCAGAACCACTTCAGTGCTTTGACCTAAAACCAGAAAGAAAAATCTCAAGCTCATCATTAACAGGTTAAGTGATATAAAACACCAGTCCTCGAGAATACAGAGAAGACTGTAGACTAAAAATTTTAAGATAAAAAAGTTACTTTAATGAAAATCTCTATCCTTCATGTCTACACCTAAATAGCCTTATTTTTTTTTTTAAATGAAGTTCCAATAGACAGTAATGTAAGACTAGCACTCTCCATGTAAACACATTAAAGCTGGAGTAGAAGTTGCTTCTGTTCACTTGTGACTAAGAAAACAATGCCATTTAGTTATTTTCTAAAACCTACTCACAGGTACAGAAAACATTATATATATGATCTGAGATTCATGACTGAGTTTTTTCTTGATAAAATTCTATCAAATATCCTAGAATTCCCCCAAATCTTCGTTCGCGAAGCCTAGCCATGACGTGATCCTAGAATTCTACTATTAAATAATATTTTTGGACTATGTAATCTTGAACAGGTCTCAGTTAACTGTCTGGCATGCTACCATCTCTCAGTATCGAGAGTCCTTACAGAAATTAACAAGTCTCCTAGTTGATTTAGAAGCTATTTTAAAATGGTCCTTTCCTGAAATCAGAAACCAGAGTATACAAACACTCATGCCATGCACCATTCCAATCTGACACGAGTCAGATTCTTGCTTGAACACAACTATCTACAATCTCATGTTATTACAGTCAAGGGAGCACCAAAGTTTACAAACTGTTGCTCGCTGTGATCTGCAGAGTCCCAGAGGGCCTGTTTATCTTCCCAGCACTATTTGTTCATAGATACTTCCTTTCCCCAGTAGATGCTTCTGAGGCCAGTTGTTATTTTTTATTTACATCTCCACTTCCCTTCCAAATTTTCTCTGAATTCCACTTTACTTAACAAACATATTTTGTCAAGACCTTTTCCATTCATCAGCAATAACGAAATTTATTCACATCACATTAGCTAGAGACAAATAAGAAAGCAAAGGAGAATATTGAATTCAGAAGCCAAAAAAGGAAACAAAAAGAAATTTAAATTAATTTCTTAGAACTATACCAGAGATTTTAAGAAGAAAAAAGAGAAAAAAGTTACAAGTGTAGTCAAACAACACATAATGAAATCTCCTTACTACTACACCGACCATCAATCATTTAACCAAGACGAAAAACCAAGTTCTCTGAAGGAATCTGTATGAAGGGAAAGTTAAGGCATCCACTGTTCACACAAGTATCTCTGATTTTAGATGATCACAGAACTTAAGGCTCTCTATAAAAAAAACCCCAAACCTCACACCTATGCAAAAGGGCATATGACAACCTCATCAACTAAAAATGAGGTGACATTTATGTTACAACTACGTGTTGCCTTCAAACTGTAACAGTTTTTTCAGGCTAGAATGTGAAAACAGACCTTTAAAGCTTATATAATTTTGAAAATGAGTGTTTTCATACAACCATACCTATTTCCACGTAGCGGTTTGGAAGGTCACGTATTTCACTGGCATGCCGTTCTTTTACTGAGCAGATCTAGGAAACAGAGATTCAGACCATTACGATGAACGAACTGCAATTCCTAAAATGATACTAATGCTGCCTCAATAAGAAAAGGAATTTCTGGGACTCCTTGAACATGCATTACACTATTTTGAAAAACACAAGTTGTGAAACAGTGATGATGCATCACTGATAAAGAAAAACACATGGGAAAGTTGTGTCTGTAGTTCACAGCCCTATAAATATTCTGGGGGAGAAGAAGGATGATGTACCACACAAGAGAAATCTGAAAATACCTGCCCACTATGATTTCTTCATAGAAGCATATATGTGAGTTTGATTTTGGTGTCTTCTCACACTTTGCATCTCATTACCTTACAATTTTAGTAAGAGTTTGCTATTGCTACTCTCAGTAATAGGAGAGTATGTACATATAAATGCAAATAATCAAAATGCTGTGAAGCACACACAAACACAAGCAGGACGACAGATGCCAAACTTAGGACAAACCTCCTCATTTGTAAAACTCTAAGTTTAATGCTCCAAAAGCTTTTTACACATCACCTACCCCACTTTACCCTCCCTTTCCATCTATTCCTACCAAGCACTTTTAATTTCCCACTGTGCAGTGATGCAGCAGTCTGTTATTAGAAAAGAGCTAACAGGCTTGTAACAAACTCATGTCATGTGCTGCTCTGAGAAAATCATAGTCTGCAGCACACAAGTTCAAAATGCCAGTGCCCTGCTGAAAGAGAACAAAACCCAAAGCAGTCTGTCCTCCCACTCCACCTTTTTTTTCCCATGGTTGACCAAAATCATGTGGCTGTTTTAGCAGTCACAACCTCCTCAGCCCCCAAAGCAATCCCCTCCAAAAATACCTCATGATAAGTTGCTCCTCCTTAATGCTAATCAAAAGAAATGAATTCAATAGCACACTACAAGCTTTTAAAAGAGGAAATCTCTTCAAGGCACAGAGGAGCGAAATGTCCCTGACGATTACATTCACTGCATGCTCACACACAGAGATCTGTCTGACCGGTGGGTGTCTGTCACTCCTCCTTCTCATAAGGGTCACTCCAATGACATTTCTAAGGCAGTAGGACTTCTGAACACTGTAGTCAAACCAAATTCTATTTTTTTCGATTGTCTTTGCTTTTCAGAAATAATCCTCTGTTTGTCTGTGATAACAGCAAGCATTTATTACAAAGACAGGTAGTTGCACCTTTACTGAATTTCCCCAGCCAATAATCAGTGTTAAATTATCCTTCCAGCAAAGGCTGCAGGGATACATATCTGGGCGAAGGCTTATGTCGTCTCGAGGCACATTGGTAATTCTTTGCTTGGAGATCATATCAAGTATCTTCACGCCCTGAAAGTTTAAATGCAAGAGAACTTTATTATGTATGACAAACTCCTACTCACCATTTTGTACCTAAGGCAGCCAGAGCAGTTTACAGCGTAAATTTCAGGGTAGGGCTAAGTGTGCTAACAGAAAAAAGTGTTGATACAAAGACCCATGTAACCCAGAGGGTGACAAAAGGAGCAAAGGGATCAGAGTAATTTAGATATTTTAAATTTACATGCCAAATAAAAAGACATAATAAGTGAATGAGTGACAGATTAGCAACTTTAGGCATGAACCAGTTTATTTCATGGGTTGGTGCTACTCCTGGAGAAACAAAAAAAATCTCAGCTTTTTCACAAAAGCCCCTGTAGAGACACAGAAATTTCCACCTTGAAAAGAAAAGAAAAGCAACTGCTCATTAAGATAAATGAATCCAATCTGTACTTCTCAGGAAATGCATTTCTACTCTTATATTAAAATAGAAAAGCAAGCATATTTAAACAATGTGTGGTTTCGTATGCTGTGCTTTTTTCACTGCGTCCTCAGGGAATCTCCTAAACTAACAGAAAAAAAAAGTTTAAAAAAAGAAAGATTAAAGTCATTTGAGAGACAGAGAAAAAAAAAGAGTCATTAATCAGATTTTTCCATGCCACTTAGACAAGGTGAAGCTATAACCTTTTCAATAGCAAAATGGAGATTAATTTCATGTTATGTAATGACTTGTTCTTAGTAATTTAAAACAAAAATCTCCAAAATAAAATATTTCTTTTCTGCTCATAGGGCTTAAAGAACAACTCTCAGAATCACAGAAAAGAAAATGGAAAGGATCTTGAAAGGTCAGTGTCCAGGATGCCACGCTATGTTAGTACTTTTCTAGTGACAAAAGTGATTTAAAAGATTCCTCTGTCTGTTTCTGTTCCCTGCACCGTGAGTTTCTGTGTCCCCAGCTGCACAGATACAACTGTTTGAAAGTCAGAGTCAACACAGGGTGATCATGGTCTAAGCCAGGTTTTGCTGCCTTTTTCTTTTTGTTTAATCACAAGGAACAGTAAGTGGTATGAGGGTGGTTGAAGGGTTTTTTTCACTGAAAAACTATGGGCATGGAAGACACTCCTATTGATTTCTCTTCAGTTAGCAGTCATCAAGGTTTCAAAAACAAAAGAACAACAACTTGCACATGGCATCTGCAAAGTACAGAGCCCAGATCTTTGGGTTAACATAAACAAGGAGCTTATGTTTTGTGTTTTCTATACTTATCTGATAAAATTTCTAATCTTGCTTGAACTGCATTTTAATAAAGTTGCCTTTTATAAATCGTTATAAATCCTAGTACTTTGTCTTCAAGGATCATTTTCAGGTAAAAGTGACCCCATATCACAACTTCTGTTTTTCTACAAGGAAGCAAATCTTACATGGGATAGGCTACCTTTAATGTTTAAAGTGCCTTCCCAACCAACAGTGTAGAATCCTCTATAGTTATAGGTTGCTTAATGTTGTATGGCCAGTCTTCGCAAGCAAAGATTTGGGAAAGGTCTTTACCCTTCGAGCCTGTGCAGTGGATTTTTTAGGTGAGACACAGAGTACGCTGAACTGAGCCCACCCTTTAATCCTGAGGTTCATCTGCCGGGGCCGAGCGAGCTTGGACGGTGGCAGCGAGGTCCTCAGGACGTAGGTTTGTTTAGAGTGACCTTCTCTTAGATGGATGGCCTTACAGGGCTGACGAGCTCCATCTGCCCGGGGGGAGTTTCCCTGACCAGGAATCGAACCTGGGCCGCAGCGGTGAGAGTGCTGCATCCTAACCACTAGACCACCAGGGGGCCCCCTGTTTAATGTAATAAGTTTTAAATAAGAGTAAGTTATTTAGAGTTATAATATTGTGATGTAGTATGCTGTT
Organism: Lepidothrix coronata; assembly: GCF_001604755.1. Lineage (NCBI taxonomy): Eukaryota > Metazoa > Chordata > Aves > Passeriformes > Pipridae > Lepidothrix > Lepidothrix coronata. Next base: position 5,123,555 of record NW_016690183.1, read on the forward strand.
TGTTTAGGTTTATTTGCTTAGCATGAGTAGCTCGATTTTTTGAAGTCTTAGGCAGCAAACTGTGAACTTACACCTAGATATGCTTTTTGTTGGGAATTAATTATTTTCTTCTTACTAGCGGGTATACAGTGCTGTGTTTTGGATTTAGTATGAGAATAATGTTGATAATACACAGATGTTTTAGTTGTTGCTATGTATTGCTTACTCTAAATGAAGGACTTTCAATTTCCCATGCTCTGCCAGTGAGCAGGTGCACAAGAAGTGAGTAAAGGGTCAAAAGGGGCATCTGCTGCCTCTCTGGAGCTGCTTGCTGTGAAGGGACTTAACTTGAAGTTACAGTCTGAGGTGGTGTGTATGTGACTCCTTGAATGGTGAGAGAATGCTTGGGCAGCAGCTTCTCCTTAAACAGTAAGTATGCCATTTGCATAATGAACTGAAAGGACTTCCAAAGTCAACTTGACGAAATGGGAGTCAGGCAGCCAAATGCCTCTCAAGATTTGGTCCTCAGATATCTCAGTTTGTAAAACTTACACTCATTGCCATGGAAGAAGGACAAGAGGGCACAGCAGTAAACAACACGGGTTACCTGAGCATCTGATAAGCAGAATTACATTTTGCCTAAATAACCTCAGAATATCCAAAGTCTAAAAAGCTCTCACACAGTGTGCCCCACCAACCAAAAGGGCTTAAGAAAATAAAAACTAGGTAGCCACACAAAGACAGTAAGAAGCAAGACTACAAAAGATTTTGTCTGATTTTGAAAGAAAAAGGTGTAACACAAAACCTTACTAGAGGATGGAGGAAATCTAAAAAAGGTAAAGGGGAAGGGAAAGGCCAATAACCAAATATATTAATCTTTTGGAGGGCAAGTTTCATTTCATTTTTCCTTGAAAGATAGGCCCTGACCATGGCTTTTCATCTCTGACAGATGGCTCTCAATGTTTTATTAGTATTCTGTGTTCTGATGTGGCATATCATCTCTAGGGATAGCTTCCTCAACTGTCCTATCCATCCCCAGCAGATTCACCTAGAATACATATTTTAATTGTATGGCTCTGAAAAGAACAAAACCTTCAAAAAAGCTAATGTGTCAATCAAACCCTCAATGAAGCTTCCATTCGAATAGTTATTAAAGGTAAGCAAATAAACAAAAGTCCACCTGCAACAATTTTATATCAAAGTTATAAAAAACAACAATGGCTTTAAAATATTTTAATAAATGCTTCCCTTTAGGATGGAATAATAATAGAAGGAAAAAAAGTTAGTGTTTCAGAAGTACTTTCACCACATTTAAAAAAATACTTTGGAATTTAGACATGGTACACACTTAAAAACATATCCCTCACTGCTGAGCTTTAAAACATGGATCGTGACCCATCAATTAGATATACAGTGATAGGTGAAATGCAACACTCAGAATGAATGCAAAGGTTTCCTTTAAAATACAAATTACACTTAGAACAAAAGGCGTCTATTTTCTCCTAAGTCTAGCCTTTTCTAGTGGCCTAACACAACGAGAAATTATTACTATATTTTTAAATAATCTGCAACATTAAAAGTGCACGTGACAATGTCACTTCAGTACAAATTACATAATCCAGATAGTTTTGGGTTTTTTTCCCCAGGGGTGGCAGGGAATGGAGATGTTCTATTATTTATATAAAGAATAGCTACACTGACATTTCTTCCTCAGTTTGCTTCAATAAATTGTACTGGTCAAAACTCTAATGTGCAACAGCATACAGTAATGACCATTCGCAACAGTGGTATGTAGAGCTACTTTTCCTAATTTCTTCAAAAGTGGCAATCATATTGGAGAACACTGACTATCCAGCAGGAAATTCCTGAAGAAATTTCTACAAAGAAATGGCATCTAAACCACTGTCCTTCAATGCCTTTTATACCTGATTCTTCAAATGTATCATTTTTCAATGGAATACATGGAAATAAACATAGAAAAATTTCAATAATCATTGTAACACAGAGATATTTTTGTTCATTTAATGGAGGCGGCAAATACTTACCATATTATTGGCCCAAGCAATTAAGTGTCCTCTCCATTTTACATTTCTTATATTTCCTTCCCCTTCATGTAAAACCGAAGGCTTCCATCTATTCATCCAGCCTCTCTCATATAATAGCAACTATGAAGAAGTGCAACAATAAATATTTCTGTGACACAGAGCTGTATGCAAATGCAGGAAGTATCTTTTCTTCATTATATCTTACTTTTTTTGGACATTTCAGAACTTATGCCTACAGCATTAGTGACAGCACTTCATAAAGTTGTTAAGAAAAGCAGGCCTCCTCACACCTATCCACCAATCTCAATATAGGCTCCTTCTTCCCTCCAAAAAACAGGTAGTCAAAAAAAGTTATCAAAGATCCCCAAGCCTGTGACCTTTTGCTTGGCTCCATGTGGAACTACACAGCCTTTCATAGGGGTCTAGAGATGCTGCGTTGTAGTCCCACACATGCAAACTGCACTGTACCACAAGTGCTGCTGGTTGTAAAACTTGTGAGATTGGTAATCCCAGGTTCTGCAAATAAGGAAGGTATTTTAGAATATCAAAATGCATAGGAGATGTTACGAGATGCTTTGCATCAGCAAAGAAAAACCAAACTACAAACTACATGCAGACAGCCTGAAAGTCCATACCGGCTCCTGTATGTCTCAGAAAGTTGTTTAATAGGATTACATGGAATCACTTTGAGAGATGCAAAGTGCAGCACTTGGAGGGATATCTAAGTAACATGTTGAAGCAATTATAAAGATAATAATCTAAGGTACCAGTTCTGCCAACTTTTTCATGAGTACACCCTCATACAAACATATGCACAACTTGAACCCAAGCTAACACCTTACACTGGAAGGTGTGAAATTGCTGCCTGCAAGGATTTCTACCATGCTAAAACCTAAATGAAGTACTCATGTTGCTAGTATTTCCTATCTAAGATCCAGCTGTAGATGCTTTTTTATACAAGGTTTCCTGCCACTTGTATTTGGATAAATATGTCAAATGCTAGGACACAGGTTATTTAAAATAAGATCTTTTAGCAAAACAGAGACTCTTAATGGCAATTACACAGACTGCCTCTCTCTCCTGAAGCCACGAGATGGCATCAGAAGACAAGAATTTTCTCCAACAGTTTAAAGCAGTAACCAGGTAGGATAGTCTGTTAAGAAACTTTTGTGTAAAGCACGCTGCAGACACCAAACTTCTCACTCAAGCAAAACGACTTCATGTCCTTTACATAGCTCACATGAAGGCCCACCTTTTAGACAGCACAGATATTTTTTTCAATATACAAAAAGGCTACTCAGTTACTCTTAAAAAATATGCTATTTTACAGCAACCATGGCAAGCCACTGAAAGCAGAGGTAACATCTATGCTCATAAGGCAGTGACATGCAGAAGGATTCCCATTAGAAGGTTGGTAGGTAGATGAGACACACAGGAGCTGTCAGCCCATACTATCTCCATTCAGAAGCTAAGAATGTCATTAAAGACTAAGAGATGTGCTCATCCAGACTTGAAAATTACTTTTTCCTAGTTTATGAACCCCTAAGGAAAAGCTCGACAGAAAAAGAACTGTTGCTTGCATGCTTCCTGCAATATCATCCAACAAAGACAGCAGCAAAATACATGGTATCTTTATTGAGACTTACCGAACAATGGTGCAAAAACTGACATGGATGATGTGAAAGGTTAAAACTGGCTGATGTCAATTATATTAATTGAACCTTGAATCTTTTCTGCTTGCGAATGAATCAGGATTTAAGTATTTTTATTACATGAAAGATCCAGAGCGAACTTGGTATGACAGTTTGCACTTTTTTGTTACTGTTCATGGTTTGTGAACATTATGCGTTTTCATGACTGAGTAACAAACTGCAAAGAAAGTAAGTTTTCTGAGAAAGAACTGGTGAGGAGAAAAAATTTGAAAAATCCTGCTTCTGTCTGTGCTCAACTCTAAGCACATGCTTAATCAAATTTTCAGACCAAGGCAGTAGAAGACATCAGGCTGCTATTGCCTATAATAAAGATGGAAAGTGAATATGAATCACTACAACACCCTGAATTCCTGGTTTCATATCAGCAAGTGCAATAGGTCCAACACTGAAGCCAAAGGACACTCAACACTGTGGCTTCAAAAAAAATAACGTAATCTCAAAATGTGCTTTACTAATTTATCTTCAATGGAATTATCTGCATGCTATTGATACACATAATGTGATTTATTTTATTTATATTTATTTAATGTGATAAATACATCACATTTTGTGTATTTAGAGCAATGACATCTGGAAACTGAATTTGTGAACCCAGAACTTTCCTATGTGTTTTGGAACTGCTATCTACTGAATGCATCTCTAAAAATACGCAGACTAATTTACTTCTTAGTCTTCCTTTCTGTCTCCACATTGAAATGTTTGTCATACCAGAAAATAATTTAAAACTTCGAAAGAAGCTAGACATGTAATAAAAAATCCACAGTTTCTGGAGGGGTTCCTCCTACCACCTCTCCCTCTTTTTGGTAGAGGAAAAATATTTTAAGGCTTTATTTCCCATAAATTCCATATTATGGCAGTCAGCATTTACAGTACTTATATTTCAACAGCAGCCCAAATCCCACTTTCTTGCATTCTCTGCAATAGAGTTTACGTTTTTCTCTTTTTTCATTTACTCTCATAAAACTTTCTAGTCCTTTGTTACATACAATACAGTAGTGCACTTCCAGTGTATCCTGCATGGACTGCAATTCCATAATACAGCTAAAATAAAAAAAAATTTGACTTCAAGGGTCCCCACCCACACTGCTTCATAGTACACTGCAATCTTGTTAGCTCACTAATTATTTTGCAAATCTTAACCAGATCATTAAGAAAAGTGACACACTGAAATGTGTGAGACAAGAGGATGGAGCAGGACACTTTTTGGTTTTAAAAACAAGTGGATATATTTCTCTTGGATTAGTGATTACATCTCTGTGTTTTTCACTGACAGGAGATTAACTTACCCCAAAAAGAGCTCAAAACTCTACTTTAGAGTGCAACTGCTAAAGAGAAGAGAGAGCGCTTGGATTTAATGGAGCCTATCATGCAATTAGCATTAACACTAATTACATGTAATCCCAGTCTTTAAACTATGTACAGGAATTCCCAATCCTCTGAACAAAGAGGCCAATGATTGCAGCTTTGGTAGTATCAACACAGTGAAATAATTCAATTCAATTTCATCTCACTACCACTTACTGCCTTCAAAATACTGAAATAAAAGACATCTGTTCTCACAGAAATGTCAAAGCAAACATATTTTTACTGAAGCACTATGCACAGCACCAGTACTTTGTTTTAACATAGCACCTTCTGTGTAAAGATATGAAGGAGTTTTACAGAAGAAAAGGCTTGAAACTTCATTTTCATAGAATCATAGAATCAACTGGGTTGGAAAAGACCTCTGAGATCATCAAGTCCAACCCTTGATCCAACACTGCTGTGGTTACTAGACCATGGCACTAAGTGCCACATCCAGTCTCATCTTAAAAACCTCCAGGGACAGAGAATTCACCACCTTCCTGGGAAGCCCATTCCAATGTCTGATTACTCTCCCTGGAAAAATTTTTTTCCTAATATTCAACCTAAGCCTCCCCTGGCACAGCTTAAGACCGTGCCCTCTTGTCCTACTGCTGGTTGCCTGGGAGAAGAGACCAACGCCCACCTAGCTACAACCTCCTTTCAGGTAGTTGTAGAGAGTGAGGAGGTCTCCCCTGAGCCTCCTCTTCTCCAGGCTGAACAACTCCAGTTCCCTCAGCCTCTCCTCATAGGACTTGTGCTCCAGTCCCTTCACCAGCCTCGTTGCTCTTCTCTGGACCTGCTCCAGCACCTCAATATCCTTCCTGAACTGAGGGGCTGAGAACTCGACATAGCACTCGAGCTGTGGCCTCACCAGCATTGAGTAGAGGGGAAGAATAGCTGCCCCGGTCCTGTTGGCCACACTGTTCCTGATCCAGGCCAGGATGCCATCGGCCTTCTTGGCCACCTGGGCACACTGCTGGCTCATGTTCAGCTTCCTGTCAATCCAAACTCCCAAGTCCCTTTCTGCCTGGCTGCTCTCCAGACACTCTGTCCCCAGCCTGTAGCGCTGCATGGCGTTGTTGTGGCCAAAGTGCAGGACCCGGCACTTGGCCTTGTTGAACCTCATTCCGTTGGAACCAGACCATCTCTCCAGCTTGTCCAGGTCCCTCTGAAGAGCCCTCCTGCCTTCCAGCAGATCAACATGCCCCCCCCCACTTTCAAATTTACTAATGGTGGACTCAATCCCCTCATCCAGATCACCAATAAAGATATTAAACAGAACTGGGCCCAACACTGATGCCTGGGGGACACCACTAGTGACCAGCCGCCACCTGGATGCAGCACCATTCAGCACCACTCCATTCACCGTTCTGTAACTGAAAAAAGTCACTGTAATTTCCTTGTCCTGTTCTTTGTCTGCCTAAGTGGAAAGATGAGCCTACCTTGTTCTGTATTTTGGCATCTGTGTCATCAACTCTCACCTCAGCTAGGCAAGACCACAAAAACCTAAAATGCTACTTCCTTGATTACAAGTGATAACTACAGCTATTTATTGTTTTCAGCATAAAAACAACATTTACAGGCACAGTCACGATTAGCAGATACCACAGAGGAACACAGAACAGCATGCTGCATGAAGACTTACTGTTTACTAGTGCATCTCTAGGAAAACATATAGCAACAATAAAAAATTATCATTTCTGCTTGGAACAGCTGATAGATTGGATGAGCTCAAACGAGGCAGAGAATAATATAAACCTCAAGTTTTCTATTAAAGATGAGCTTTTAAAATTTTGTCATAAAATGTTGTCTAAGGAGCTGGGGTGTGAACAGAGAGGAGGGCAGCAGGTGCAGTCAAGGGAAATCAAGCAAGGAGGCAGAGGCAGACAGCAGCATCAGGAGGTTTGCGATGGCAACAGTGATAGACGAAACAGGAGCTACTGCTGTAGTTCATGGACAGAGAAACTAGAAATTTTGAGGACTTTTATTAGGCTGTACTTTTAATAACTCAACTGCCAGATTCCAGCTGTCGCCTATTCACAAAGAGCTACAGAATTAACACCTTGGAAAGCAAATCCTGCAGTCTTGTAGGCAGAGAGACACATTTCATACCTTTAGATCCTCTTTGCTTGCCACCTCGGGCAATGAAAAAAGTGTTTTACACAGACATTTGCAAAACACACAACTATAGATGACATGCACATAGGACTATGATCTGTTCTCTTTACACAAACCAAATTTATTATAGCAAAAGGAGAAATTTTTTTTTAGCAATAAAGAAGAAATGCACATCCAAATAATCATAAACAAGAAATGTAAGCAAAAAAAAATGTTTATTATGTGAACAGTACATACTATATGTGCAAGGTCTCATCTGCTCAATAATATTGAATACATCTGGGCACTATACATTGCACCAAGGAAATCACAGACCAGTATTATTGTGGCTTGCTTGCTGCTACAGCTTGTTTCCTACTTATGGTAAATTATCCAATGCATGGACAGAAATTGCCATAGTATTTACTCTTTTTTCACTTAAATCAGACCTTTGAGTATTTACTGACTGATATTTTATAGTTTACAAAGCAATCTGCCTTTCTTGTCTGGTACTCTTCTACCCAACCTAATGCCAAACAGCTGACTATCTGCTTTCTAAAAATGGACTGTGCTGCAAACAGCATCCTGACAATTTAATAATTTGTCAAAGTAGTCCAGTTATTATGAAGTACATATCATAGGGTTCAGAGGTAAAGGTCATCTACTTACTCACCAAGCAAAGTGCATCTGCTGACACTAAAAAGCAGACAATTAAAAAAAAATCCGAGACATTCCTTGGCAGACTTGACTTTAACATACAAATTCCACTACCCTAACAGCAGTCACAGATCTCCAAGAATGCTATTTCTCTTCCCGTTTGTGCATTGTTCGCAGTCACTATCCTTTCTCTACGTATGTTGTTGCTCTACTTGGAGTGGAAAGGAATTTAGGTTATCTTGTTTTGCATCTCAGGCAGGAATCATCATTGGTCCAGGCCAGAATTCTGACATTGAAACAGTATTTTTAATTTTTTTTTACAATGAGAAATTTGCCCCAGGTAACACGAAGTTCTCTCTGCTTTTATAACAAACAAAGAATAAAGAGTCTAATGTTTAAGCTCAAACATCAATATGTTTAAATGTTAATTCTGGAAGGATAAAGGGGACAAACATGATCTGTATTTGTAAACCAGTTCTTACAGAATATCTTCTTCAGTCACAGAAACACAGACACTATAAAAATATGGTTTTATACATATTTCCACCATACATACATATTAAAAAACCCCCCATAAATATATTATGTAGATATAGATACAGACAGCTTTAAAGATAAGATTGCTAACAGCCACAGAGTAAATCTGCAGTTTTATCTTGGTTCTTTATCCCTTAAAATGTTTCAGATTAGATATGCAAATCAATATTTATTATACAAAATGCATGTCCTAGGCAAATGAGGAGACCCAATCCTTTAAGATACTGAATATACTACCCCCATAATGGCTTCAGAATTCATTTGCTTAATTTGTGGTGTGTCCCCACTACCATGTTGGGTAAAGAGCCCTCAGAAAACCCTTCATTAGTATACATTCAGCAGAGTGACTCAATCACTTCAGACGACTCACTTTCCTAGGAATTTTACTACAAAAAACTATTTGTCTAGTTATTGATGTTAATCAAAACATGAAATAGGGAGTCTCATTGAGGCCTCTGCTAAGAGAGGAACCTCAACTTGTCCTGCTTGACTAAGTTATCTTTATATAAGATGCAGTAATTTGATATGTTGACTTTGGAACTGAAATATTCTTCAGTCTTCTTTCTTAGTTCTGTCTCTTAACCCTCAGGACATAATCGATACCTGGAGTTTATAATAACGTTCATTTAGCTGATGTATTGGGAAAGACCAGCACTCTAACAGTTAAATCAAGAACACCTTGTTTTCAGCTTTAGCACCCTCATTTACTTGGCTTTTACCCTGTTATTTTCTGAGATTAGACCCTTTTTTAAAAGGTAGAAGGTTACGGCCTTCAATAGTACAGTATTTGTCTTTTCCTTTACTCTGGAGCTGTACTGTCTGCTCTGGACAGACATGCCCTGTTATTTACAATACACGATATTATTATTTCAGGGTTACCATCATCTGCCAAGTCAGCACAATGGTGCTGTGGTTAATTGCAGAGATTGGGAGGAGGGAAGTGCCTCTTTTTAGTGTGGTACCTACTGCTTCTCACTGCGACAGTGATTTCTAGTCAGAAGTAACATTCATTCATTAAAAAAGGGGGCAAAATAAGCTTTTCTAACCCAAAACAGAAGGCAATATTATCTCAAGCTTAATGGAAGTTCTTTACTTTTAAAAACTAGCACTTTAGTAAGCAAACAATTTATATTGGTTGATTAGTTCACAATACAATTTAGAGAAAGAATGCTGTTAAAGGGCTTGAGTACCTGCCTAGTTAAGCAACTGTACAAACATGGTAGAGTTAAGCTTACAACAATGATTTAAACAGTTACGCTAGAGAGTACCACTCTTAAGTCAGCCTTAGGTCAGGCTGAGCTTCTAAGATGGGGCAATTCTCTGTATTACACAACAATTCACCCAATTCACCCAAGTTCTAGACATCTGCCTGTGCTGGAAACTGAGGACCTGCACTGTGCATCCCTGAAGCATGTCACTTACGGTTTTTTCCCTCTCTGTCTCTCTTGAATATTTTCAGGATGGTCTGCAGTGGATCTTTGAACTGGAAAGTGTATTTTTCACACATTTGATATCATTATGAAGAATGGTATATTTCTCAAAAAATTAAGGAGGTGGTAATTTACAGTAGCTCTCCCCCAATCATTGCAGATTCTACTGAGGCAGATGCTAGCTATAAAATTAATAAATTTAATAAATTTAAGCACATCTTAACGTGGTTTTCTGAGATGAGACAAAACAGTGTTAAGGTCAGGGGGTAAGTTCTTGTGCATGTGTGGTTTGGCTTCTTTGTTTTGTTTCACTGTGCCAAAATCTGTATGAAATTCAAGTAGGAAATCAAGAACATCCTACTTTTATTCTGAGACAACAATGATTATAACAGAACTAGAGGGGTTCAAGAAATTGATGAAATTTCTTTCTGTATACATTTATCTGCTCAAATTATCTTAGCAAACAACAAAAAAAAACCCACTCAGCTTTTAAAATGCTAATATACATTATGTCACCATCTCCCAGAACAACAAAACAAAGATAAAGACCCTGCAACCCTTAGGATGAAGAGTTCACACAACACACACTATATTTTTTTAATGTACCTCAGAGGACTGGGCAATCACCAACCATATGAAGTTCAACAAGGAAAAGTGCTGGATTGTGCACCTGGGATGGGGCAACCCTGGATGTTCATACAGACTGGGGAATGAGATGCTGGAAAGCAGTGCCACAGAAAGGGACCTGGGGGTCCTGGTCAATGGCCAGGTGAATATGAGTCAGCAGTGCCCTGGCAGCCAGGAGGGCCAACCGTGTTGTGGGGGACATCAGGCACAGCATCGACAGCTGGTCGAGGGAGGGGATTGTCCTGCTCTGCTCTGCACTGGGGTGGCCTCACCTTGAATAATTGTGTGCAGTTTTGGGCGCCACAATATAGGAAAGATTTTAAGCTGTTTGAGAGTCCAAAGGAGGGCAATGAAGATGGTGAAGGGCCTTGAGGGGAAGCTGTATGAGGAGCAGCTGAGGTCACTTGGTCTGTTCAGCCTGGAGAAAGAGGAGTCTGAGGGGAGACCTCATTGCAGTCTACAACTTCCTCGTGAGGGGAAGAGGAAGGGCAGACACTGATCCCTTTTCTGTGGTGACCAGTGACAGGAACCAAGGGAATAGCCGGAAGTTGTGTCAGGGGAGGTTTAGGTTCTTCACCCACAGGGTGGTTGGGCATTGGAACAGGTTCTCCAGGGAAGTTCTTGCAAGAAGCATTTGGACAATACTCTCACGCACAGTGTGACTCTTTAGGATGGTCCTGCGCAGGGCTAAGAGCTGGATTCGATGAGTCCAACTGAGCATATTCTGTGATAGCAAAAGAACTTTAAACAAAGCTTTTCTTTTAAGCTTGATCCAAAATGAGGATACCCTTACTGCTAACCCTGCCTTGGCGTGTGTGGGAAAGACAGGCAGCATGCCCTTCACCACTGCCAGCTATCAGGGATGAAGTCACTGTGTTTCTGCAAAAGCTAAAAGAGCAGAGATGTGAGGAGCCATGGAGGTCCTGTCCCCCTCCCTGAAGGAGCTCACCCAACTGCACAATCTCCAGACACAGGGAGAGAGAGGTGAGGTCCATAGCCTGAAGTTGTATGCTTCAGCCTCACCTTTGTGGACACACCCTGTTGCCCCCCTACTACTCGTTGGCTTTACAGTTAAGGAAAAGTGTAAACATTCAGAAAAAGCAAATAGAAATAAATCACAGATATATTAGTAGGTGGAATTTAACTTTCTGAATTTTCAAAGAGCATTTTGTTATTTTATAAAGGCTCCTTTTGGAGGAGAGGAGAAAAGGGGCTAGGTTTCTACCACAAGGCTAGAGTTTTTATTTGTTTGTTTTATGAACCAATAAAATCAAATTCCATGTGTCGAGGGACATTTATTTCAATGCTAAATACCTTATGTTAAGATGTCAATTAAAGTTTTTCTGAAGGGGAAAGTTCCTCAGCAAAAAATGAATGTATTAAGAATGAGTATACCATTCCCCAGAGGACAGAATATAAAACAACCTGTCAAGTAATCAAAGATAACCAAAGAGAATGTGTTAACTCCCTGATGTTTTTTTCTGTTCGGCATCAGGTGAATGCAAGCTCTCTTACCACCTGACAGAGCCCTGTTCTATTAATTTCTTGCTTCTCTCTTTCCATGACCCTTTTATCAGCACAAAAAAGCTTCACAAACTGGTGGCTGACACAGACATCCACTGACTGTGCATTATTTTAAGGACAACACCAACTTCTACCAGCCAGAAAAAGCTGTCAAGCTCACATGCCACTTAAATAAATAAAGCACAGTTATGCTCTGAAACATAGTGAACCGTTAATTGAAAATTAAGTTGTATTCAGCACTAGGAGTCTGTATTTCTTACAGACTGCTAGTAAGGGAGAGCCATGGCATTTGGTTTGATGCACCTGTAAGTGAGGCTTGTTCATACTCAATTTATAAGAGAAGGTAACAGAAAATTCCATGAATTAAGAAACTGTTCTAAATAGAACTTTTTATATTTTGACTGAAAATATGCCATGTGATATAAGATACTTGTAGGACCTGGAAGCAACTGTAATCTGAAAATCAGAATTGTACCATACACTAAGAAGACACTTAACGCACATTTGAAATACCAGCTGATCCAAATGGAAGACTATGTACACAGATAGAAATGCTTAGAATGGTGTGAGGTCTACTCTACCAAAAGCTCTGATTGATTCCTTTAAAAACAAACAAACAAACAACAAAATCCATACCATGAATAAGAACTGATGAAAATACTTGGGTTTTTTTTGCCTTAAATCCCCAAACCAAACAAACAAAACTCCACCCCAAAAAATCACCCACAGGTGAAGCAAAAGAAAAATCCCAAACACCAAGATCAACATGCCTTGTAAGGATCAATATTAAGGCACAAACTTCTGCTTCCACTTCAAGAAATTAAAATAGAGAAAATCTGGCCTAGGAAATATAAATGACTTGTTTTTCAGGCTATATACACAGAAGTATTTCTACTCTCAAGCTCAACTTGTTGCAATACATTTTTAACATAAAAAGTGCATTTTCCCTTCCCCTGGAATTAGTCTTAATGAAATAAAAGAAATGAAATAAAATTAATTAAATAAAATTAAATAAAATAAATTTTAAAAATAAATAAGAATGGTTTGGAATACAACACATAATTAAAAGGAAAAAGCAGAAGTCTTTGCTCTAGGTTTTAAAAATCACATACATACCCTTCTGAGCCATTTCAAAAAGCTATTTAAAGGTAGCCAAAGTTCATTACACTAGGACTGCTTACCTTTTTTCCTCCTGTTACAAATTGCTTGAAGTGGGATCTTACAAATTGAGGATGAACAGCAACAATCTGGAGATGAGGGGGAAAGAGAGGATTGTGGATTAAATAAGAGTTTACATGAAGCACCACATCACTTTTTAAACTAGATAACCCTTTGCCAATCATCAAGTATTACAGGTGAATTCTTTCTCTGAAGTAAAGCCTAGTTGTTTCAACATCTGTTTTTCCTAGAAGAGAATTCTTCTAATTACATGGTACATGACAAGTCCGATGCTGAGAACCACATTACACTGAATCTACTTTTCTGCATAACAAGCAGCAGAATTAGGACCAAACAGAACCCTTGCTGTGTCCAAGGGTTACCCCAATTAAATCTTGTCTGGGACCTGCCTAGAGGGCACACACACCTCAGCCCTGTCACAGGACAACACTGCGTATGTCTTAACAACACGTCTTAAACAGTTTCTTTGCCTTACACGTTCCATGTCAAGTTCAGGAGATCCAGCTGTAAGAGCCACAGAGGCTCTAGGATGCAAGTGAGTCACATCTGGCATGTGTGAAAACTTAATGACCTCGTTCCCTTCCCCCCACCCTCAAGAGCAGCTGCAACATGGGAGACCCCAAGCAGCAAAACACAATCATTTGCCCACACAACCTTTCCTCATGCAAGAAATGTTTCTTGCTAAAAACCACTAGATATTCCCTTTTTCAACAGCCAGGCAGACACACATCTCTAAAGCAGAGTAAAACTCAAGTTTTCTCTTCAGACAAGGTACATCAGCATCTCTGCCCATTTGCCTGGTTGCAAAATATTGCCCTCACATTTAGCAGAACCCTCAGAATTTGTATCACAAATCTACAAAGAAAGAATTATGCTGAGATAGGACAATTTCACTTTGCCTTTTGTATTTGAAAAATTCAATGATACTCCTTACAAAACCAAGATGGGCTTTCTTACTACCTAACCAGATCAAAAGCTTTTATATTGAGATAGAAAACTATTTTCTAGTGACTTGAATAACATTGCAAGGAGGTGGTATTCCTCTCTCTCATTTAGACTGAATGCGACCTTTCTGTTATTAAAAGACAACATCACCACAATTACTAAAGATTAAAACAAGCACTTACTTTAATAGGACAGTCAAATGTTTCATGAAACTCTTCTGCTGAATACAATCCAAACACTTGCACCTGAAAAAGTACATTGAAAAGCCAAAAATGTTTACCTAATAACCATTTGACAATTAACATTGAATGTAAAAAACTAATAGCTAGAAGGTTAAGCTGAATGCTAGCAGTTACATCTTTTTTCCTAATGGAAAAGAAGTCAAAATTAACAATTCAGAGATAATTGATACCGCTTGATCTTCTGCTGTGGCATCTCTCTAAATATTTGCAGCAGTACAAAAGTACTTTTTGAATCTTTTTCCTCCTTGTTTTTTTTGATTTTGTTTTGGGTTTTGTTTGTTTTTATTGTGAGGGGTTTTGTTTTTGTTTTGTGTGTGTGTTTTGGTTTTGGGATTTTTCTGTTTTGTTTTTTTTACAAATACAGTAAAAACTGCAAGTTCCTTTTGCTTTAGGCTGATCAAATCTGTTTAACAGATACTAACCTAAGTACAGTAAGAGCAACATAAAAACATTCAGGAGAAGATAAATTAAAAATTCTTCCTTTCTGAGAAAGAATGGTAAGGGTTTTTTTTCCCCTCCAAGCAATACAAGGTTTACATAAGAAAAGAAATTTGTGACAATAAAGCAAAACCGGACTGAAATCCAAGGACAATATATTTCTTGGTATCTCTCCTCCTCCCAAGTGCATTCAGTGCTATTTTGTTTTATTCCATGACCAGTCGTAATGTCTTTCTCTGAAGACTCCTTCCTTCTCTTTTATGTTGATGTATCAGTACATTTAACAGTCAGCACTGAAGTTGTAACCATAGGCAATCAGAATATCTATCAGAATGAATCCATCTGAAGAAGCCTCAGCATTAAATAAAAAAAAAATTGTTTCTGCTGCCAAGAGAATTAAGAGATTTTTTAAATGTTTTCTTGCCTTTAGTTATAAAACAAGTACAGAGGTATCAAGTGTTATGAAATACTATTAGATTTAGATGCTATGACTACAGAATAGGGTTTCTCAAGATTTTTTTAAGTACAACCCTCTTTCGGACTCATGCCTCTTCATTCAATATGCAACGTTCCCTTCCCCAACTCTCAGATGGGACAGTTGACAACTGAGTTCCTGCAGAACTTAGGAGTAAAACAGGGCTGAAGACCTATGGCCAGGAATCAGTAATTAATTTACTAGTTATGATTTCCACAAAGAATAATAACTGGTTTGCTTTTCCATTATGATTTTAAGAGGTTTCTACATGTTGTCACAAGCCGCTGAAACAAAATCATCTCAGGAGGGATGAACACCAATGGTGGAAGAAGAGAGAAAAAACAGCATCCCATGGAGCGATCAGCAGGAAAACTGCATCTGACAGCAAATTTACTTTAGAAGGCTTTCAGACAGGCTGTCATTATTTTCTGGAAAATATCCTTCTTTTCTGGAAAAGGTAATACCTTCAGTAACTCTGCTCTCCATGTTCAACAGATTGGACTCAAAAGTTTTAAAAGAACTTTTAGCCTTATTTCTTTCTCCATCTCCACCATGATTGCTTCAGGCAGAAAAATTAAAAAAAAAAATAATAAAAAAATATAAATCCCCCTAGATAAAGACCTGCAGAACAAAGTCAGTAAATGCCAGTAATAGGCCTCAAAAAGTGAGGCTTAATGGCTTTAAAAAGATCAGTTCTGAGGACAAGAACCCCCAAAATTCCTTCAGATAGTCAAGGAGACAGAGCAAAAACATTAAACTTTAGGTAAACTACAAGAGGAACTAAGCTATCAGCAAGGAACTAAGCCATCCTCGGAGTGGCTCAAAGTTCAGCAGTCTCAGTGAAGTTTAAAATATCTCAAACCATCTCATCTCCCTTTCAAGTTTGTCTCCTGGATACATCTCCTAAGCAGCATTATCAGCTCAGTCCACTACTCATTAGCGAATATACTGCCTCTGACAACGTGCTTTAAAAATACTTCTGCATGCACTGTGTAGGGCTGCGCTACTGATCCAAAGGATTAGAAAAATCAATATTTGGAGACTGTAAGATGTATCACAAAGGTGTGATTATGTAAGCCAGCCAAAGGGTTGTATTTAAGTTGGGCCTGGCTATAAGCCTAGAAAAGCTTTGGGCCGATGTCTAGAGGATTTTGCTTTCTCGGTTTTTGTTTTCATCAGTTGGCACAGCATATCCAATCCAACAGCCTACACAAAATAAGAAGGAGACGAAAGAGAAAATAAAACTGAGAGAAGAAAGAAAAAAAAAGAAAATACATGATTAAAACATAACAATGCAAATTCTGTGGAAGCAGAATCCGCAAACATAACAAAACAGCCCTCTCAAATTAAAACTAATTAAGCAGAATTAGCAACAATGCCCTCAACATTTTCCTAATACTTCACTGAACACAGCCATATGATATTTCTTTAAGATTATGAAAACAAAGTGGAGTGACTTAAAAGGAAAAAATAACTCAGCATAAAATACATGTTATGTTTACTCTAGGGACATCATATAACAGTTTATTACTTCTTAATGTTCTATATTCTTCAGAAAGAAAGTGATTCTTTTGATATTACAAACCTATATTGGATTTATCTATTTCTACTTTCCATGCTCACTCTGCTCATGATGCTCTTAGGTAGCTGGAAAAAGGATTTTGTGATTCCACTACATTTTGCTACTCCTGTCCAATTTTAAATATCCACAACCCACCATTCCAGTGCATCCAGACTTAGCTGTTTCTTTGCTTCCACACTTGGAAGAAGCAACCAACCTTCAGTGATCAAAAGGCAGGCAAACAAAAACATTTTATCTACAAGTCGCATTTCTTGAAAAATGATCAGTGTAATACTTAATGGATTTTCTTAACATCAATGTTGTTACACGCATTAAAGATGACACTAACACATGGAAACAATGGGTTTTCAATAGAATTTATATTTCTTCATGTAAAAAAAGTTACAAGCCAGAGTAAGGGTGAAAATTACACTGCTCTTATGCAATGACACGAGACCTTTAGCAAAACTGGGAGTCAGATCCAGGTTTTTCAAGACAACATAAAACTAACTACATACAAAACTAACACACAAAAACTAACCTAAAAGATCTCCACAGTTCTGAAGCTGTAAGCCTGATTCCCTTTCTATTTATTCAAGCACCAAAATTCTCTTATACCGTAACAGTTCAACACCCAGCAGCGAGACTAGAGGGCTGGTGTTGGTTTTGACTTCTCTTCCTTTCCATGCCAGTGGTGACCAGCTGCAGTTGAGTCCATTGGACAGGAAGATTTTTCAAAGAACCAAATGTGCAGTACAGAAAAGCTGCAAGTAGCTCCCAAGCACTTGTTGGACATATATGACATACAAGTGCCAGGTTTTCACATTAGGTCTGGATGCTGACTGACAAGAGAGTTAGAGAATTGTACAGTGCTTCTGTGCTCTCCTCCCAGCCAACACAACTAGATCAAATCTAGTTTGAGAGTCCAAAAAACCCCAAAAAAGTAATAAAATAAAATATATCAGACAGCAGAACAGATATGAGGAGGAGATTCTCATCCTAAGGCCTTCCCTCAAAAAGACAAATGGTTTCCATCTCTATCAGACTGGATATGCACTCTGCCTATTGCAAAAGAGGACATATCTTCATTAAGTGGTAGAAAACACTTGCATCAATCCAGCCTTGTATTACAGCCCTTTTTTTGCTTAAAACTGATTTAAGAAAACCAAGCTGTTTCACGTTTTCTTTTTCCCCCTTTTTTTTTAAAAAAAGGATTTCACCATTTTTACTTATTTCACCAAGTTAATAAAGACTTTGCAATTTGTACAGGTGTTTTAACTTCTTACATTATCAACACTCCCACTGTAGTAAGGAGTGCTACACTATCCGTCCAGTAATCTGCCATTTTCTTACAGAGTATCACAACACACAAGTATGCATTTAAACCAATTTTAGAGGTGGATTCGTTCAAAGACATAATCCTTTCTGGGAAAGGTTTGTGACGTGGAAAGTCGAACTTCTAAATCACCCAGATCTTTCAAATCTCCAGATGAGTTTTTCAGTGTAGAATACGGTGAAGCATCAATGTCTCTGGACTCTATGAATACAAATATGTTGCATATTGTACTTGTGATACTCCAGCCCTGTATCAAAAACATCACCAGAATTAGCCCTGGCATCAGGACCATATTTGAGACTGTCTTGTATAGCACGTAATGACACACATATATCTACAATAGCTATTTCACTAAATGAAGACAGAGTCACTGTCCTAGTTACAACAGCTGGGACCAGTTCATCACTGTGTGGGTGTAACCCAAAACTGTGTATTCTATAGCCTTCCATGCCATTTCCCAGAAACTGTTGTCAATAGACCATTTACACCACCTGCCCAGAGCACGCCTGACTCCTCAGGCTATAAACTAAGTGTTAAGAGGCCTGTGAGATAGGAGGATGCTCCTGTCCTCACACCCATTGTGGAACTCCCTGCCCTGAGGGAGGTAGTGGGCACTCCTGCCTGAACTGGAGGATATATAATCTTGGAGTCTTGGAACTTTTTTAACCACTCCTGGGATCCAGAGGAAGACTGCAGATCACCGCTCTCAACCGGACTGCAACCACCACTCTTGACTGGACTGCAACCACCACTTTTCAACCAGACCACAACCACCACTTTTCAACCGGACTGCAGTCACCACTCTTGACCAGACTGCAACAGCACTCTCACCAACAGGTTTTTTTCCCCTCTCCTTTTACTTTGGACTCAGGGGGCCCAACGAACACCACTCTGTTTATGCCCCAGGGTGCTGGGTTATACATTTGGGTTTTGTGGGTTAAAACCAACTGTTTGTCTCTATAATCATATTTATTGTATTATTTTGTTAAATTGTGATTCTGACTTGTAATCTCTCCTTTGAGTTGAGTTCATTTCCCCTGCTGGTTTACCTTTAAACTAGCACAGTCACCATTTAAGGTATTGAAGTCTTTTCAAATACAGCCACACCAAAGTAGAGATTATGGATATTTTAATATTTCTCAAATCAAATACATGTATTTAATATTCACTTAATATATGAAAAATGCGCATGGCTCATAGTCTCACTGAGCATAGGTATTTTGAGTCAGTAATCCACAGTCACATCAGAGGAGCCCTTAGATCAACAGCAAGTGCTTGCTTCCCAATACCACAGGAAACACCTAAACCAATAATGCTAGCTCAACATTTTTATTACCTTCCACAATTACTGACCCTTGCCTTATCTTGCGTAGACAATTAGGAAACACTTGTGCTGTTTCTCACAGGCTGTAAAATTCTACAACCCACTCTGATAGGCACTAGTATCCCAATTACTGTGTCAAGATACCGACACCAAGATTTCTCTCAGAAACAAAAGGCTTGGATATACAAACTGGCTGCCTGCCTGTTGAGGAAAATAACTACATATTTGCAATGAAAAAACCCAAATGCATACAGTCTAAAGGGCTTGTTTCCCCATTTTGCCTACTGCAAAATCTGATTTTATTTTTAATTTAAAGAACTTCTACTCAGTGGGATGCAACCATTAGGATTACCAAATTCCTGCTCTTGCAAGTCTACTGTGTAAGAAATGTTCTCCTCTGTAAGTCAGATGGATATTGTAAAATTATTTAAATGATTTTTAATGCACTGTATTTGTATATGAGCATTATATTAAAAAAGAAGCTTCAATACACCCTGTGCATTAGAATTTTATCATTGCAAAACAACATTAGAAAAGACTGCCATCGACTGAAAAAACAAAAAAGACATTTTTATAAGTGGAAAATCAATCACCAAAACCACTAAATGTCACAGCTCAACATTCCAGAGAAGCACTGATAATTGTTAGTTATACACTGCACAAATGATATATGCCCTCAGCCAAGGAAGTAGGTGCCAGTTTTTTAGGAAACTGTACATATATTGATTTTACATTTATTTAATGTGGCTGTTGTAAGACACTTTATTCTTCTGATAAACTATGATTGCTTATCAAAAGATTCTATAATTCAAGAGAAACATTCATAAAATGTGTGAAAATGAAAACCACCAGCCCACAGAAATCATGCCCACAAAATCCAATTTTGTGGATTTATAGCAGAAAGGCATTAAACTACTGTCTTGCAGGAACAGCAGAGTAGTCACTGAAGTATAACTGGCACAGTAATGATTAAGGTGACATGTCCTCCTGCCACAGCTGTTAATCAGCTTAATACCAGTTACATTATTGACATTCTTGTAATTACTTTTTCTACGGCACATTTGTGCAAAATATACTTGACTTTAACTTTGAGTATTCAAAGGTGAGCTCAGTTCTCAAAATGTATGGTCAAAGTAGAGGTGCTAAATGCAGGAATTAACTCCACAGGTATCACAATTATCTCAAATGTAATACTGAGGACTATCTGCTACCTCAGTAAATATATAAACGGATTTGTTGTACCTTGCCATCTTCTGAGCAAACACCCATGTGTTCTCCACTTTCATCCAGGCTGATCTGATTTATCTTCACTGCACTCTAGAGAAAGAAAATAAAGAAAAAAGACTTTTAAAGTTACATCACCAATGACATGCTTTAACATTCCTCACACTTCACGAGATTTACGTGTTAACAGTTGAGTATGTTTACTTGCATGAATCAAAAAACCCACACAGAATAGGTATTTCCATGACAAAGCCAAAAGACAGCCTTCCTTCCAGCCTTTTGCCTAACCCAAAAATTTTGACTTTCTCTTTGCAGTTACCAGCCTAAGGGCTCTGGAGCCAGGCTCCCAGGCCTTAAGCATCTGTGCCTGTATACCACAGCTATTAATTCCCGCTATCAAAACTTAGGATAAAATACAGTGACTTCACCAGCACCAATGCAACTGAAAATTCTTCTGTTTTGGTCTGATAGTTATACTGGCAATTATTTCTTCAAATTCCTTCTCTTGCTTTCATTTTTGGCTCTAATACTGTTCTCAGAAGTGCGTATTAGAAGGTATTGAAGTGCAACTTAGGTGTACTCATTCTTAGACAAATACTGAGAAATACTAGGGGGGCCTGAAAACTGCCCCAATTTAGTAAATTTTCCTTTGCCTATACTTTTGGTTCTAACCTACAGGGTTAGAGAACATGTTACTGTTTACTTAGCTTAAACAGCTATTCTTAAGTGCTGAGAACTAACTTAAAACATCATTTGGGAAACTTGATGCATATCCTCTTGCATACAAACCCCAATCCAATTATATTCAAGCACCAAGATGCTAGTTTCACCCTCTATAACAAACAGCTCATCATTTCAAGCATCACTGAAGGATCTTCACACAAGTAAGTCTCTCTTACACTTTTAAGAACAACTTTTAAGAAATCCATCACATGTTTGTGTAAAAATGAAGTGTCACTGAAAGAGCATTGGAGTTGTACAGTCACACTGGATGTCACACAACTGTGTATGAAATATCACAGGTCCTTATATATGCTATGGCAGTTGGAATTACATTAGAAGTACATAATAAAAAGTCCAGATGGACTATCTACAGGAGATAAACTGAGGTGTTCTCACCCCCTTTGGAAAGTTTTTCCCCATAATCTTTCACACACAAAAAAAATCCCAAGTCAGAAAAAGTAAGCTTTCCTCTCTTCCACTTTGAAAATAATATATGCCCTATCACATTTCATTTTCTAGAAGCTTCTTTCTAATCAAGGTTGAACAACTGTGCTTTGCACTGCAATAGTTCCCTGCTGAGTTGGGAAAATGATGCTACCCTTTTGCTTTCCTGCTTCCTTGAGTGCAGAAGACACTACACTTGGTCTCACTTTGTGTCACCACAAAACGGTACCTGGAAATATCGCAATTACTGCCCACTACAAAGTGGTCTTTCTACTGTGTGTTGTTTGCCAAGCAGTTCACTGCCAAGGGGGAAGTCACAAGGAATTTTTCTTGACTTACGTGCTCCAGAAGTATATTCATTTGCCACAGTGTGGTTGAGTTGCTACATTTCAAGATCAGACACAAGTGCATGACTAGCAGCACAGGCAGCTGGGGAACATGCACCACCCCAGTATTCTCCTGACACATTTAGGGGGGTGTCAGTAGAGGAGTACAGCTCAAGCCCATCAACCTGATGGTGTGTTCAGCATCCTTGTAAAAGCTTGATTCTCAGACACTACACACAGAGTTGGTTAATTCCAGGACTGGAGGATGCTGATATGTCAGTTTTCAGTCTGACCTGCTAGAAGCTTCATAACCAGCATGCACTTTTATTCCTGCCTTGCCTTGAAAAATGCCTTCCTAAACATCTATTTTGCTCATCAAGGTGCAAGGGAAGATTTTTACTCTGTCTAGAGGTGATGGTGGTGAAAAAGCCAGCATGTCTACACCATTCCCTCTGCAAGCAGAAACAACTCTGGCCATCTGAAAGGACCAGCATAGAAAGTTCAGCTGAGTTCATCATGGAAGTGGCATGTTCTTTTTTGTTCTAGGCTGCATCTAAGTTGCCATTGCCACAATTTTCTCACAAAGTTTCCTCTCTTCTTTTACTACTTTGCAATTGCAAAGACAAAAAGTCCATCTTGAATATGAATAGTCCCATCTTGGTACAGGGTCATATAATAAGGTACAGTGTTCAACTGGTCGTGTTCTTCTCATCACTCCAGAACCTAAATGTGCCATTGGGCTGATATTACAGCAACAGCGGATCTAGCAGCATTCCTGTATGACAGGCCTTCTTGGAGGCAGTACTGCAATAAAGCCCAAGACAAAAAGACACAAAACAGGACACACCAGAAGAGCTGAACAGCTCAATCCTACAGTTCACACTGTTCCTATTTTTCTGTCAAATGGCTTTGATAAAATTTGACTCTGAAAAAATGAAGAGAAGAAAGTAGACAAAGTGGACTATGAAAGTTATCTTCACATAAAAGTTAAAGACAAGGAGCAGGATGATGGAATTTATCTGTTGTGCTGTGGTTTGAAAGCCATGTGGCAATAACTTTGGAGATTAAATGTGTGATTGCACTCAGATAACTCACAGTGTCTAGCAAGGCAAAACCTCTCATTATATACATGCAAGATATTAAACTATAACAGGAAGGGCTTCTATAGATATGCTGCAAGCAAGAGAAAAACTAGGGATAATGTGGGCCCTCTCCAGAAGGAAACAGGAGACCTGGCTACCCTGGATATGGAAAAGGCTGAGACTCTCAATGACTTCTATGCCTCAGTCTTCATGGCAAGTGCTCCAGCCACACTGCCCAAGTCGGGAAAGGCAGATGCAGGGACTGAAGGAATGAAGCCCCTAAGCCTACTGTAGGGAAGGATCAGGTTCAAGACCATCTAAGGAACCTGAACGTGCACAAGTCCATAGGACTTGAAGTTCATCTGTAAGTCCTGAGGAAGCTGGCAGATGAAGTTGCTTAGCCATTATCCTTCATTTTTGAAAAATCATGGCAGTCAGGTAAAGTCTCTGATGAATGGGAAAGGTGAAATCTAACCCCTATTTTTAAAAAGGGGAAAGCAGAAGACCCAGTGAACTACAGCTCAGTCAGTGTCACCTTTGTACCAGGCAAAATGATGGAGCAGATTCTCCTGGAAACTCTGCTAAGGCACATGGAAAACAAAGAGGTGACTGGTAACAGCCAACATGGCTTTATAAAAGGGAAATCATGCCTGACAACTCTGGTGAGTTATGACAGGGTTACAGCGTTGGTGGATAGGGGCAAAGCAACTGACATCATCTACCTGGACTTATGCAAAGTGTTTGACATTGTCCTGCACAACATCCTTATCTCCAAATTGGAGAGACAAAGATTTGATGGATGGACCACTCAGTCGATAAGAACTGGCTGGATGGCTGCATGCAAATAGTTGTGGTCAATGGCTCATTGTCCACGTGGAAACCAGTGACGAGTGGTGTCCCACAGGGGTCACTGTTGGGGCCAGTACTGCTCAACATCCTTGTCACTGACATCGACAGTGGGATCGGGTGCTCCCTCAGTAAATTTGCCGACAACACCAAGATGTGTGGTGCAGTTCACGCACTGGAGGGAAGGGATGCCATCCAGAGGGACCTTGATAGGCTTGAGAGGTGGGCTGATCAAAACCTCATGAAGTTCAGCAGAGCAAAGTGCAAGGTCCTACACCTGGGTTGTGGCAACCCCAAGCACATCTACAGGTTGGGCAGAGAAGTGACTGAGAGCAGCCCTGCAGAGAGCGACTTGGGGTGACGGGTGATGAAAAACTGAACATGAGCCAGTGGTGTGCCCTCACAGCCCAGAAAGCCAATGGATTCCTGGACTGTATCAAAAGAACATGGCCAGCAGGTCAAAGGAAATGATTCTACTCCTCTACTCTGCTCACGTGAGATCCCACCTGTAGTACTTAGTACAGTTCTGGTGCCCCCAACATAAGAATGACATGAAACTGTTTGAGTAAGTCCAGAGGAGGGCCACAAAGTTGACAAGAGGACTGGAGCTTCCCCCCTATGAATACAGGCTGAGAAAGTTGGAGCTGTTCAGCTTGAAGAGAAGGTTGCAGGAAGACCTCATAGCAACCTTCCAGTATCTGACGGGGGCCCACAGGGAAGCCAGAGAGGGACTCTTTGTCAGGAACTGTAGTGACAGGACAAGGAGTAATGGGTACAAACTGAAATAGGGGAAGTTAAGGTTGAATATTAGGAACAAAGTTTTTACTGTGAGGGTGGTGAGACGCTGGAAGAGTTGCCCAAGGATGCCCCAACCTCGGCAGTGTTCAAGGCCAGGCTGGATGAGGCCTTGAGGAACCTGGTCTAGTGAGAGGTGTCCCTGCCCATGGCAGGGGGGTTTGGGACTAAATAATCTTTAAGGTCCATTTCAACCCCTTAACATTCTATGATTCTAGGACGATATCAGTGGGGAAAAAGGTGATTCCACATTATTTGCATTTTTTCCACATTCAAAATTGTGCACAATACTTCAGAACAGTTTGTTGAATAGAAATTTGATGGATGATACAGTATTTCACAGCTGCTTATATAACTAGCAATTTGTTACAAGCCTTCTGCATGCCCAACACCTCTATCAGTTGCTTTTAACTTTTCCTTTCTCCTAGTATTTATTTTCCCTTTTGTCTGTACCATACACAGATGACAGTCAGGGAAAACAACTAAATTCAACTAAAAGCAGATGTGTTCACTTACACAAACCTCCTGCTAAGTTCCAACAGGAGATGCTATTCTAGATGATGTACACAAGGCAAAGCAAGCACAGAGTAATTTTTTTCAGCACTCAAGTCAAACTGGCACATTGAGTATTAGCCTGTTCACTGACTTTACAAGTCAGAACTTTCTGCCAAGCTCAGAAAGTGATGATAGACTATGAACAGTCCAGGACCCCTAGCATTAGACCAAGTAAAACCACATAATTTCCTTATGATCAGAATGATAGTTCCACTATAAAAATGATAATAATACACATTGTATTTCTCAAGCAACATAACTGAAATCTGGCAATAAGGAGGATCCTGTTAGGAATGGAAATACACTTAAATGATTAACCTGGGAACAGCTTCAGAATTTCATACACTGTGGAAGTACTGGCAAAGAAGGAAGAAATGCCTTCAGCTGAATTTCCATTAGCTGCAGTTTTCTTTCTGATGGAGACATGCTTGGAATTCTGCACAACATAAGTAAGTTTGACTGTTCAAAATCAATAATGTCAAGCTGACACTATAGAACAAAAAAAAATGTTACCTTAATGGACGAAAGAGAAGTTTAGGGAGCAGGAGAGAAAGCTAGCAGACACCTTGCATATAAAGATCTAAATGCAGGCTTTTGCAAAATCTAAAATTTAAAGGAAAGGAAAATCAAGTATCTAGCAGCAAATGTACCTCATGTGATAATCAATTACCTCATGTAAAATGCTTGAAATAAATGCTCTTAGTATGGATTATATCAGCTCTTCAATTAGGAGTAAATTCACCACCACTCAGAGAGCTTCTTTTAATTGTGTTCTTTGTGGCAACTCCCTCTCCCCTGACACTCATCATCAACCCACCTTATACAATCAGTCCCCCAATGGTGAACCTGAGAAATCAATCTGCTAATGTATAATTTGTAAAGCTCCCCCGACTAACAAATGGATAATTGATTCTTTCACAAATGCTGCATCGCAATGGATATGAAGTGGATGAACACGAAACATAAGACTGGATTTACTCCAATTCTGTGAGAAATGCGATATTTACAAGCTAGGAATCTAAATGTTTTAATAATTGCCTGTGACTTCATGCCTTTTAGCCATGGTTAGTAGGCAAACAACATTCATGTTAGGAGTGTGAAAAGCAAAGCAGTGTTCAGTCATACTTACAGCAAAGCTCATTTTACTTCAAGAGCTTCCCATCATTCATGTAACCCCCTTAATCAGCACTTTCATCCATTCTTTAAAAAGAATTTTCAGAAACTTTTCCTAAATTAATTCAAACATTGTTACTTATCTATGTATACACATACGTACATATCCAAAGAAGAAAAACACCTATAGGTCTTGTCTGCTACAGTAATATCAATCTGGATCTGCATAATGATTATGTAGCTGCTTTCCACAGTAAGGCGAACTGTATGTACAAGTTGAACTGTAATTAAAAAATTGTCTCCTACAAGTGCCTATTTTTCATTTATTCATATGTTTCATCTGCATGACATTCACACAAACAAGCATGTAAAGCTCCAATGTACACAAGTACAATCAATCAACCCACTGTTTTACATATTAGCCTACTGGAGTAAGGATGACCATTCTTATGCTTGTATTACTACCACCATGGTGAAGGTATCTAAGCCCAAATACTGATTTGTAAACAGAATCTGCCTCAGTCATTGTCATAACTAAGCTAAATTCCTTGCGAAATACAATCCTAAGCCTTTCTCTAGGTAGGACGAGGAACTTTCTTTGAATAGCACCTCAAATCTTCACCAACAGCTACGCACAAGTGTATTACATGTTGTTTGTCCCATCTATTTTGACTTCAAAACACTGATATTCAGAGTTTTCTGATACTGAGGACTATCTTTAAAAAGAAATTGAACTCATGCCCTTTTCTCGCCCCACATGCTGCGGTGTTGCGATGATTTACACATATTTTGCATATTTGTAGAGTTTTATTGATACAACAGAGGTAAAAGCAACTCAGAAACCAAATTCTGATGCTGTATCATGATTTACCTATAAAAAGGTAAAAGTATACACATACCTATGTGTTTATACGTAGCTGAGAAAGACAGCACAGTAACAGAAAAGCTTAAATTGAAAAGGCATCTGTAAATGTTTCAGAAAAAGCTGTTCACCACTGCCTGCTACAGAAGTAGTACACTGTGAATTTACAACACTTAAAATTCATTTGGTGAAAATTTACTAATATCCACACCAAAGAGGTTTAGTTCAACAATACTAGCAGAGAAATTCTGATGAGTGAGGATTCCTGCTCCATTGCATTTCCTATAACACTACTGAATCTGTCATTCTTCAAATGAAAAATGGGAGATTATATTGGTTAGAAGAAAAGGGAGGGGGGAAAGCTGGAGAGAGTGACAAGGTCTGGGACACAGAACAATAACAACATTAACTTTTATTTTGTCTGTGGGAAGACAGACCTTGCCTACAAAAACAAAGATCTCAAAAGCTTGTCTAAAACTAAAGGAATATAAGGACAAGAAATCTCTCATATACAGTCTAAGACAGTGAGAAAGACCAAAAAGCCTACAGTGATTTCAGTGTTTTCCACATCAGTGAATATCTTCATCTTGTTTGTCAACTGCAGGGACTAAGAAAAAAAGGAAAAAACATTCAAGTTAAAAAAAATAACAAGGGATCTCCCAAAATCTGTAGTAGTTGCTAAATAATCAGAATGCTTGTCTAGGAATGATGGACCTATTACTGAAAACAAATCTATACTGAAAGCCTACACTGCTTCCTAGCAGAGTTTAACTGTTAGCTAATTCCTGATGGATCTAAAGTAGAATATCTTTTCTGCTAAAACACTTGTGTGGTAAGGAGATATCCCCCTGGGAACTCTGTGCCAAAGTAAACAAACTACTCCCATTTCCCTTCTCTCCCCAGGTCCCCTTTACTATCCTCTGTATAACTGTAGGGGGGCCCCTGGTGGTCTAGTGGTTAGGGTGCAGCACTTTCACTGCTGTGACCCGGGTTTGATTCCCAGCCCCCTGGGCAGATGGAGCTCGCTTAGCCCTGTAAGGTAATCCATCTAAGAGAAGGTCACTCTAAACAAACCTACGTCCTGAGACCCTCACTGCCACTGTCCAAGCTTGCTCGGCCCCGGCAGATGAACCTCAGGATTAAAGGGTGGGCTCAGTTCAGCGCACGCTGTGTCTCACCTAAAAAATCCACTGCGCAGGCTCGAAGGGTTAATGACCTTTCCCAAATCTTCGCTCGCGAAGACTGGCCATATAACTGTAGGGCTTCAACAATGTTATGTCTTAAACCTGCCTCTACTTCTTTGTTGCTATCTGTGTATTAAAGCCATCTGAGAATATGAAGCAATATTCCCCATCACACACCCATAGGGAGGGCTGATGAAGGTCTGCAGGTGATACATACACCCTCCTTGGAAGATCCAGCAAACCCTCAGGAGAAGACTAGTCCAGGCAATGTGGAGGTTCACCTCACCAGTTTCTCTAACTGCTTTCTTTTCAGAAGAGTTCACCAAGCACAATGAATTCGTGGGAATTCACCGTTCAACATTAACTTTCCACACAGGCTAGTGAATTATTAAATGGGCTTTGAAGAAGAATCCCCAAGACATATCTAAACCTCTGAGCATGAAACTTAAGGGGCACTTTCACAACTTGTTTCTAACAGAACATCACCATTATTGTCATTAATGTATTTGACAGGATTTTGTAGAATTCCGCTCTCAAAGTAGAAAGTATGAGATTTTACTCCATTTCTTGATAAGCCAAATTTCAGAGACATGACTGATGAAAAAGGCCAACCAGGTCATACAGTGCAAGTTTTTGTCAGGACAAGTTTTCTTTTTAGAGATTATTTTATTGGTGCTTCAACCAAACAACTTTTAAAGAAGCAAAAAGGCTCTTGACTATTCTTCTCAGGGTCAGGCATTGTTGTGCCAACACCATTTCCAGGAAGCTTTTCACAACAGTCACGATGCTCATCCCTCTCTCTGACACAAGAGAGAGGACATCACCATATGGAGCCTAGCAACTCTGTTTCTCCATGCATTCCATACATAGCCTGTATTTTCTTCACAGATACATAGTTTTCTTTTTTCTATAATCTCCTGAAAAACTTGCAGTAAGTACTTTTTGCAGTTATTTTAGCTCATCAGCCATTCCACTACAGACAATGATCCAAATCTAATGGCCACTGAAATCAGTGAAAAGATGTCTCACTGAAGGAATCAGACAGATGCAGAAATATTACAAGGGAATGAATTCCCTTTCCTGGATGAGAACAATGTAAGAGGTCATATTTCTGGCGCAGTTAAATATTACACTGGTTGATCAATGTTGAAGTTCAGCCAATAGCTACAGCTCAAGTGTCATTTTCTATGTAAACATTCAGTTATCAACACTGGTATAGATTGGCATAAGTCAGAGCTACATGCAATAACAAACACATTTTCTGATTACTGAAAGCATTGTATTCTCTTTGGACATCAACTCTGGACCTTCCTTTATTTGCAATTATAACATCTGGTCTCATAATTCCACCAGAGATACTCAGCAATAGTCAGTGTTAGGTGTCTGATTCTTGACAGGATCCTAAAAACATATGCAAACCAAAATGGAGGGAGAGGGAAGCACTCACACAAGTAGAAACTAGGTATCATGAAATGTTCTGTAACTTACTGTAAGCAGCATATTGTATGCCATATCCTCACTGTGACAGTAAGATAGAAAACGCTAAATGTGAAGATGAATTGATTTTGTGCAAGTTCCTCAATGCATTTACATACAAAGAGGCTCTATTTCAATACCAGTGAAGTATAGACTTGATTGCATATCATAAACTTTATTTAAAGTAGATCAAAAAAGCAAACAGATTAATTCCCTCCTCCATCTTTACATTCATCACATTTCACAGCTCCTATTCATAAAAGTGCCGAGACCTCCAGTAACTAGACTTCAATTAGCAGCCAGTTTAGGGTTACAGTGGTGAATCTTCCAACACCAAAATACCAATTTCTGGCATTTCTTCTACTTTTATTTCTGTGTCACAGGGCACTGAGTGAAACTAACTTCCTCAGCAGCACCACAGTGGAGATGGCCAGCTTGACATTAGCTGTTTTTCTCAGCAGCCGTTCTGACGGCATTAACACCTGAGATGATGAAATCTGGACTGTCCACGTTTACCATTCCATCAGGAGTACAATAAACTAACTGCTATACACACTGTCATGTCTTTTAAAACAAATAAGTCTCATCCTTCAGAAAGGAATCCTTATTAGATTTATTAAGTTCATTATCAATAATATCTTCTTCCATGGGAGAAAATATTTAGTTTTGCCTTCATGTTTTGTTCATCATATTATGCCCCTGTTATGTCATTATGCATTTTTAATAGTGCTCTATTTTTATTGTAAATGGAAACAAAGGACTGTAGCTTTATCATTAATGTCAACTTGTATAAAAACCATTGTTCTCCAGAACTCAGTCTTTCTAACTAAGAAAACATTTTCTAATGCAAATAATATTTTATTAATGCCAGAACTCTTAATAATTCTGACAGGAAACTGCTATTATTCTATATAAGCACATAAGTGCCTGCATTCCCTATAGACAAAAATGCCATGCAGGTATAATATCCCATTTGAAAGGAAAACAGCCCTACGAAACAGCAATATACTAGCTTCTTAGGAATCAAACCTTTCCAAATCCTCCTTGTGCTTTTAAAGGTAGTTAGGGTTTAGAAAACACACATCTGAGTTATCGATCTTCTATGAAAATATTTAATCAGTGCTACGTGAAACTAGCTGTTTCATTGCTGCCAATAAAACTTTAGAACAACTTGGCACAGTGGTCCAGCTACATATCAGCAAAGAGCATTTAGGGCGGGTTGAGACAGATGTGACACTATGCTTCTGAGATGACTGAAGAAAGGAAGCAGTGAATCACTGAACTGTCTCATGTCAATCCACATCACCTGGTCAAACCAGAAAGTTCCCAGTAGGACAGAGATACCCCGGATGGTAAAAATCTGTGGTTCTTCAAATACCAAAAAGCAGTAAAAGATGGAACAACCTAGTAGCAGCATCTAGTCTTTCTTGTCAGGGATTATGCCTTCTTGAAGGCACAGAAAAGTATGTTCTTTATTTCACAGTTGTTTGGAATGTGTTGGTAATCTTTCGAAACTATAGGAGCCAATCACACTCTAGAAAAATGTTGCTTAAATCACAGATCAAAAAAATATTATTGTGCATGGTTGTTTAACATGTCTTTGAAATTAGAAACTATGTTTCTGTGTTTTTCTTAAAAGCAAATTAACTTTGTTGCCTAATATCGTTGTTAAATTATGCTGCTGCATAGGGCAATTTTTTAGAGAAATGGTCAATAATCATTGTAAACACAAATTACATTTTCTAAATAGTCACAAGATGTGGTATACATTCAAGCAGCAAATTTTACTAAACCTGGATGGTGAAAGAGTTAGAAGGAAAAAAAAATTGTTTTGAGGATTTGATGTATCTTAATAATGTCACAAATAATTTTGTTCAAAAATGTTTGAAAGTGACACATGTAAATTCGCTTAGCAGGATTAAAGTAAGAACCTCTTGATCTTTCACAAAACTAAGAGTCAATGAAGTTTGGAGAAAAAAACCACTTTGGAAACCGCCCCAAACTATGTTGTATTAAATGTATTAATGTCCTTTATGTTTAGCATTCTCCCCTTATGAAATATTTTCCCCCTAGAATATTCAATACTTTAGGTTTTTTTCGAAAAAACACATAGAATATGATAGCATTCTACCAAATCAAGAGAAAGTGAACTATTTTCTATGTCTAGATTCTTGTAACAAAACAGTATTCAGTCACTTTACCTCATTAAATGGTGACATTAACAGACTCTTATTGAAATCAGTGACGCTGAAGAGGGCTGCTAAGGTATCTAAGGTACTTGCTAAGGTACATTTACAGTTGGTCAAGAAATGCAACTGACAGACAACAGGATACCCACTGTGTAGAAAAGTGATTGATACTGGAGTACAAAATACAAAACTTCTTCCTATGCTTCTATTTCCTTTCCTCTCTCAAAAAAAGAGAGGAAAACAATATGCATTTTAAACATGATGAAATTGTAGAAGGATCATTCCATCTAAGGATGAGGCTGACATCCTTTTCAAAAAAGGTACATGGGCAACATAGTTGCTAGTGACGAGTTCAAAACAGACGGCAGAAACAACTGCCATCCCAGATGCAGCTGATAAAATATGCAGGCTTTATACTTTGATGGAAATTTATTAGATCTACAGCATCCATGTTACTGTTTGCTACTTCACAAGCACACATTTGACTCATATGAGCTAACAGCATTCAAGAAATTAATGACTGGATCACACAAGACCTTCTGTAGCTGAACCCATACTTCCAACTAAACTTTTTACATTATTCTGCACTAAGCTACAGAGTTATTGAAGCTACAAGCTTGAAAGAATAATTGAACGAAACAGTCATTCTTGCTCAATTTTGAGCTTATAAAAATTAATCATACGTGATTCTAAAATTGTTTAAAACTCCCATATTTCATCCATACTCTAAACAACACTTCTAGTAATAACTAATGCCTTCCACGTCCATCTGATCTCTTTGGTTAACTAAAAATTTAAGCAACACTCCCTTCAAAGGAAAGTCAGATACAGTGGTACAAAGATGATGTACAAAACATGTATGAGGTTGTTTTTTCTTGTTTCAGTTTTGTCAGATAAGAAACTTTTCTTAGATCTATGAAATAATGACCATGACACCACAACTTTTGCTGGTGTAGGCAAACTACCACAGGTACACCATGATTCCTGCCAAAGAAGTCTCCTAATCTTCAATAGCTCCATGGTTCCCATTGGAAACACTCCAGGTCACAACCAACCTAATAAGCACGGTACCAGAACAAACATCGTAAGACATACTTTCCAAGCCTTTATAACATCCAAAAAGCCAGACTCCAAAGGTCATCTGAGTTATTCCCACAACTACTGTAAAAACCTTTGGATTTCCAAATCATCTGCAGTTAAAATGAAAAGACAGGTAGACAGAAACAGAAGTGCTACTAAATTGCGTGTAGACATTAAAGTCTTAAGAGCAAAATCCCAAAAGATGACACTTTTATCCGTTTTTTCCATTTGAAAGAGCTAGGGGTTAGCTTGAAACATGTAAGACACAAGAATGCACCACCCGTTTGGGTGGGAGGTCCCATGGAGGGGAAGGAAACTTGTCATTTGCACAGACACTTGCTTCTATCAAAACCTTAATTTTTATTTTTTTTTCTGGAACTTACATTT
Source organism: Lepidothrix coronata (assembly GCF_001604755.1). Lineage (NCBI taxonomy): Eukaryota > Metazoa > Chordata > Aves > Passeriformes > Pipridae > Lepidothrix > Lepidothrix coronata. Next base: position 5,157,293 of record NW_016690183.1, read on the forward strand.
ATAGTAGTCCTCTTTGTTTTGTACAAAACACAGGGTTTTTAGCTTCAAATTTAACAGGCACAGTGATACCCTGCAAATACTAGCACACAGCTACTCAGATTGTTGTGTTGCTTCACTTCATCTCCCAACTAAGTTTTCTTTCATAGGCTGACAGTGACAACTAAAATGATGTAGTTAAAAGTAAAAAACAGAGAATTTTAAGTAGTCTGTCAAAGTAAGTGACATTTATATCATCTTAGTCTTAAACTCTCATGCAAAGTTCCATCCAAAGCAACTTCTTCATTATACAATCAAATGCTAAAAGTAACCTTCCCTATTGAAAGATCCTGCATTATCTCTCGCAACAGTTAGTAGGTTCTACATAATTTCTAGTATTTAGTACTTAATGCACCCATTTTTTTGTTAGAAGTACTTTTTTTCTTGTTAACAAACTCTTGCAAAGGGACATGAAACCTCTGACATTTTGTTTGCAGCCTGCTGATTTATCAGCAAAATCCACAGGCCACAGACTGACCTTCAAGAAAGGTCTTGCTCCAGAGGTTGGAGAGAGCTATAACTTTAATACACTCGAAGGCAACAATACCACCACAGAAGGAACTCCCTTTCAATTTTTCAAGATAGCAGAGATGACCTAGTGATTTTGGATTTCCACCACTCCAATTAAAAAACTATAAATAGTTAGTTAGTTCTACAAAATGTGAGACAATCAAGAAAAAAGGTGGGACCAGGAAAGAAATACATGGTAAAAAGGAATGCTGTGAGAAGATTTTGTTCTTTCTGAAATTCCAGCAGCCTTGAATAGCTCACAAATATTGCATGCTAAAAGGACTTCAATTTCTTTGTACTAACAGAAGCTTGAAAACACAATTTACATTGTTTTCTGGAATCATGCATCACCTCTGAAACACCTGCAATGCATTAAACATTTAAATCTCTGCTACTTATAAAGTAGGCAATCTTTCCCCTTCTCACAGACTATCACTGGCATCAGCCAAGACTTCTTACCATTTTTGCTTTAAGCTTGATGTTTATTAGAAGACCAGAATGGGGACGAGTTTTCTTGCCCTTTGAAAGGTTTTTGATTTGTTACTTAACTAAACATGTTTGCACAGCTTTCTTCATATCTACAAGTCTTTAATCCACAAGATGTCAGTTGAGGCAATAATTATATTAATAAATTGTAGACAGTCTAAGAAGAAAAGAAAGATGGAGAGACATGTGGAATTAACGTGCTGTGAATCAGTCCTGCATCATCCTTTGTCACTGGCTTTTTTTCCCCTCTTCTTGTTGCCTTTTAGTAATAATTTTCAGTGCATTTGACACATTTCATCTCACTCAATGCACTGAACCCTAATACAAGAGAACACCAGTTTGTCAAACATACGTTATTTGAGGATGCATACCAGTTAATCTTAGGCAGCTGACATAGTCAAAGACAGCCACACTGGCAAGAGCTAAATACACACCAGGCAAGGAGAGAGGGATTGCAAGAGCATAAGCATGGCTGCTGAGATACTAGCACCACCCAAGGCCAAAGCCCCCAAATTCCTGTCTCAATTCTTCCCAAACCACATCTCTGACAACAATTTCAAAGCACACATTTCCACTGCTTTTGACAAGAGGAGTTGCAAACCGGAAAAACTAGTCGTCCGCTTGACACAGCATTCAGCATCAGATATTGGAAGAGTTGGATGAGAGCAAGACTTTATTCTGAAAATACTTTTTAGATGTTTAGTTTCACAGAAGCCTGTGTGAATATTTATGGGTCAAAGTCAAACAGACAATTAAGCCTTTGCAGCACCAGGGCCAGTATTTGTAATCCAGGATACCCACACTAATTTGCTGCTATGGACATTATGGAGTACAGTTGTAAAAGGTTTTTTAAACAATAAGTGTGTTACAATAGCAGAACTTCTAGGGATGCCAAGCTTTACATTTTATTGTTTCTTACAACTGTTTTTAGCTCAACTTAAAATGTCAGATGCATTCAGTCTTCAATAGGAGTGCCATCATTCAAAGCTTGGCCATTTTGGAGCTTATGCAATATACTGATAAGTTTTCTCCCTCATTTTGCTGCAAATGCTGAGATCAGTATCTATTTATGTTTTACAATTTGGCTCAAAGGCAGATGTGAATCAATACAGAAAATAAAGGATTGATTATAAAGGTAAAATTCTTATTTCTTCAATTTCCAAGCCCATTTATACTTTTGAACATGGTTACCTGGAATTAGGAAAGAAAAATAGAAATAAAGAGGACTATGAGAGCAGTAATGGTATTTTCTACATATATTTAATATGAACTTGCTATTAAAATGAATTTATAAAAAGGTTAAAGTAAAAACTTCTTGCTCCATTCTGGTTTATTTCACATACTAACTGTATTTCAGACCTAGTGGCTTTTAAAGTTTCCCATGTATGGTTTGATTTTGCTAATTACATATTTAACAGATGTATAGAAAAGTAATTAATTTTTTTATTCCCCAACTTTGCTTTAAAAAAAATCCCAAAACAAACATCACCACCACCTCCCACCCCAAAAAATAAAGATAAAGACCCAAATGTTGAACAATTCCTTGAAATACATAACTGATTTTTTCTGGACAAAGGGCTTCACACCGTTACCCTTAGTACTAACTTCTGCCATGTCATAAAACAGAAAACATCTGCTAAAAAGATGCTTTCAAAAAGAAAAATATGTAAAAGACACTCCTCAGGTACACTACTTACTGCAAACAACAAAAATATTTCAGTGGTAATATTCTTATTTTATTTACTCGGAACAACTTTTATAGACTACTAATTTCCAATGATCAGTAACAACGGATACCATCCCTATTAACAAGTTCAAGGTAAAACCACATCTGCCATTCCACCAATGAAAAAGGTTCTCAGAAGGAATTTGTTCATTCTGGACCAGAGAAAACAACCAGCAAAAATACCACTAGAGAAAACACTCTTTGCCCTGGCGCATTTACAAGGAATGCTTTGTACTTATATGACTTCAGGAACTAATTCACGTTCTTCTCAAGAAAGGGTTAGGTTTTATTTGGGATTTACTACATGGCAATACTCTATTGTAAATTCCTCAGGAGGAAAGACAATAAACAGGCATTTGTAGGAGAGAACAGAAGAAGACTCCACTGAATGTTTTGATAATGATGCTTCTAGTCTGCAGTCCAACATATTGAAAAGTTCAGGTTAGAAGGAAGATATTCTGACATACCGTAGCCAGTTCAGAATAAACTGTCTACAGGTTTTTCTTTGAAAAACTTTTCTTTTAAAGACAAGTGGTCCTAGAGGAAAATCATTCTTCTTCAAATTAGGAAAAAAGGAAAAAAAAAAGCAGCACTGTTTCCACCTAATCCATGATGCAATCTGTTGCACTGGAGACATGTACATTACAAAAAGAAACATAAACATTAATAATAGAATCCAAGAAACATTTCTGTTTCTTGTTCTCCAGCTTAAAAAGTAGTTTCTACTGAAACAATAGTTTTAAAAAGAAATCATTGCCATCTCTACAAGGCGACACAGCACAAAAATCTTCATCCTGAAGCAGGCTAAGTTTGGAAAAGTAAGCACCTTAGAGCAGAAAGTACATTATATAGCCCAAACTTAACTTCATCCTAAGAAACCACCCTCCCAGCAGGCACTGATATGACTTTTAATTAAGGAAAAGCAAAGAAAAGAATAGCAGATTTGGGAGGATAGGTATAAAGAGGATGCAGGAATTTTGTTTTATAGTCTTTTGCAGACAACAGGTCCCCTTGTTCCTTGCTCTACACCTAGGCAGTGCCCTAAGCCTTTACAAAAAGAAGATTTAATCTCTTGGAACCAGTGGGAGAGAACAAGGCATTGGTGGTTCACATAAGAAAAATAAAAATGAACTTTTCAAAATGCCTTACACAGACTGGAAGAAATACAAGTCTAAGACATTAGTGCCAGACTCAGTAGAAAATCTGCACTTCATTTGAGTGAACCTCTGAGTCAGTCTTCTACTGCAGCAATGGAAGAGAAGAATTCAGGTTCACTTTAATCTGACCTGCCCCAAATAGAGAGTTTCTCTTACTTCGCAGAGAAACTCTATCAAGTAGCATGCATGAAAAGTAATCAGAACGCTAACGGAGACACCAAAAGCTTTTCCTCTTTTGAAATGCAGTCAGCATCTCATTTGCAGGACTGACAAACATACAAAACTAAAAGAAATAGAAGAACATAATTAGCTTGACTTTAATTAATACCCAGTAAGGTCATTGACAATCTGACCAATATTAAACCTAAAATCTTCTCCAAAAGCTATGCCTAGGAGTCTGTACTCCCTCTACTCCCCTACTCATAATTAGATTTTTCAAAAATATAAACAAAATCTCTCACCCCTCCCATGCAGCTGTGTCAGCTTTTAGCATACACATTCTCTTTGCAAACATGCCCACATCTTGTGATGGTTTCTCTGACAACTCCTCAGACTGCTATGAAAAACCAAAGCTTGGCTACTAGATTTTGTGACAATGTCAGGAGAAAAAAAATTGCTAATTCTCTTCAATCCAATTTCCAAGGAAGACAGGGAATTTGCAAATAATCAACAAATATCCACAATTAAAAGGAACATTTAATACTCTAGAACAGAGTTTAAATTTAATGTTTCATTCATCTTCTACTACCAGGAACCACAATAAGTCTGCTTCTTTTCCTTCAATCAATAGAAACCCGTGAAAATTCAAACTTCAAAACATTTACAAAAATATTAGCGTTATATATTTGCAACAGATAAACTGAGCCAGCAAGGTAATCAATCAATTTTGAATTACTTGTGGTAACTAGCTAAAATGATAGTGCACACACTAATAACTGGCAACACTCACCTAATGAACAGGTTCATGCCTTATGGAAATCACAAGCTTCTGGGTTACATTTTTAATAACAGCCACTTACAATCATAAATATGTATTTCCTCTTCTGTTTCATGAAAAAGTTTATTATATGTAAATTGAGATGTGCTAATCACAAAACCATCCAGCATAACTTCTTTTTGCAAGGACCATACACTGCTTCTTATGTTACGGAATGCATTAGTATAATTTGAGGTGTAACAAGAGTGTTTGTTAACTTACTCATTTCTGTACATTACAGCATTTTTACATCCCAGTAAATGGGTTCTGAATAATGCCATACTTACAACATCAAACTTCTGTGTGATGTTCCCCTGGACATCAAGTAAATAAACTTTGCCATAATGTGTTCCCAGTGCCAAAAACTGTAAAAGAAAGAGACTGATTACACAAACACAAAGACACCACAACCAATACTACAGCAATGCTAAATGAACTCCAGGATGTTTAGCAGATTAATGATTAGCAACACTGTGGAAAAGAAAAAAGCCCACCACTTTCTATGGAGAAAGGTTATTTTAACTATACCTAAAGAATAAAATAGGGCTTCAAGCCCATATTACTTTGATAGTGCAAGTTAGCTGTCAGAATGAGTCATGAGGACTCTCATCCACTGACAACTAATGGTGTGTCTGCAGTCTGTACACACTGGCTGATGGAGTGTGGCAGCAAATTAAAAATGCAGTGTGAAAGCAAGGCCAACAGAGATCTGAAATAGTTCCTAGAAATAGTTTCTGCAGCTTTGTTTCAATCATAATAATTTCCTTTGAGCTTTATTTTTAACTGTCCTTCGTTATTAACGTGAAAACAAAGCATTCAAACACAACAAAAGGCCACCAGTAAGCCGCTGGTAAAATAACAGCTGAATTATGGAAGGTTTCTGACAGTGCATTTAGGCACACAGATAACCACTGGGTTTGCTCTCCTTCACATAGCAACACCTAAATTGAATACTCTCAAGACAAATACACTTTTCCACAGGAGTTTCATTCTAAAAAATAACAGCAAAATAAAGCAATGTCCACACAAATTCATGCTATCACAAAACTTATTTTGATACAAACAAGAAGGGAATTGATTCTGAGAGATCTGCTGTTAATTGAACCATGTGAATTACACCTAAACTGAAAAGGAAGAACTTTGGTACTACTTGATTTATGACAGAGGTTTCTTTTATTTGTCCCCTCCCTACCCCACTTTCAGCATTACTCAAATAGTTTAGGCTACTCAATTCTCTGTATTTCACTGCACGTGAGCATGCTTCATTGCAACCTATAATGAAATGCTCAAATTTACAGGCACTGCTAAGCGTGTCAGTCAGGCAGCACAATCTTTAAAAAATAACCTTACAGAAAGTCAAGGTTTAAAAGGATTTATCAAAATGCAATTGCTTAAAATGAAATTTCAGTTCAGGCACTTAAAATATGAAGCTACATTAAAAGGAGTCAAGAAAGGGAAAGAAGGGGTTCATTAGAAATTCATTCCCTGCAATGCCTTTCACTCCTGCAAGGTTGCCTTTTTTCAGGAAGAAAAAAGTCCCCTGGGTAAAAAAATCAATACTGGTTAATAAAACATCAGGTGTGCAGACATAACTAGGTATGACTATTCCACTGCACAGGCCTGCTTGAATGCACCAGGTGCCATGACGATTAGTCATCCAGTGCAGACAGCAAGCCTGGTGAAAATATGATGCTTTAGCCGCAAAAAGGAGAAAAAATAATCCTGGGAGGAAATTAGTCTGAACACAGAAGCCAGCTTTCAGGATTCTCAGCAAAGTTAAACTGCTTTAATCAGAGACATATTATACATATTATGGTATAATTTTGCTAATGATGACACTTTATCAAGGCTTTTCCTGCTCTTGCAAGGCAAAAAACCCCAAGAAAACACAACAAAAATGAAACAGAAACACCCTCACAAAATCTATAACCCAGCTTAATTTTTAAGCTCTCTGTTGTAAGAGACCTATTCCTAAAAGACTGCAGTACCTGGCTTCTAACAATATTGATCATTCTCATAAATAGTGTATCCAGTTTGCTGGAAAACTGAAAGAGCTGGGATACTTCAACAGTTTTCCTGTATTGTCATGTTTTGTGACACAGATACAGCAAAAGCTGTATCTGTGCATATACTTATAGAAAAATCCAGTTCAACTCTCGGCTTTCAGAATTTACCTGAGACTTGTGAATAAAAAGTAACAGAAAAAGGCCAGAGACAAAGAGGAAAGGCTTGCCAATTTTCCAAATATCTGTGTAATTCTAAGTCGTCAAAAACATTTTAGAAAGACTTATTGTTTTCATTCACACAGTTAAAATACAAGCTTCATCTTAAGAGCCTCTTGAGCCATGGCAACAGTCCTCTGAGGAAAAGAAACATAGCACAAGTCAATCTAAAAATATAGCCAAATAATAAAGATAGATCCCTCAACAATAACTGTTAAGGAGTTATTACTGGATATGAAAAAATATACATTCAGAAAATAGCTATTCTGTTTTACATACTAATAGTTAACAAATCCTTAACTCATACTTTCAGATCTCTTCAGCATGCCTCAATATTTTAAAATGCTTTCCCATATTTATAAAAGAGAAGAAAACTCATAAAATACAAAGCAATTGTTTAAAGCACTAAAGAAGCATATGGAGTTTCCTTCTTTTAAGAATAAATGAATAATTCTTCATGGAATTTCTTTACTTTGCATTGTCCAACACTTTCTCCCTATCATTCTCTTGTAAGTCACAAACCTTAGCATGTGCCTTTCCTCTCCTTGTTTTTAACATATTGAATCAGGGAAGGGGAACAGGGAAGTGTTAGTACGACACCTCTCAAAAAAAACTCCCAAAAAGCAACCAAACAGAAAATATTGTAATTACTTTCCTTCTACACTGTGTCAACATAAACTCATCCACAGATGAACATATGCTAAGTTCCTGGCATGATGAAGTCTGTCTTCAGTGATTCAGGCTGTACAAATAAGCACATTATATATCAATTTCCTTCCACAGGAAAGGAAATTTAGGACTGTATTCCAATTCTAGAGAGATCTACTGTTAACTGAACCATGTGAACTGCTCATTTTATCACTGAGAAAATGTGGATCATTCAATACAGGGTTATGGTGAATTTTGTTTACGTTGTCCTGCACTGCAAGTCTAGATTGGGCATCACTTGTACACAGAAATATACTGACGTATTATAAGCACAGCTAAATATATAAAACCAAGCAGAAGTTTTATCTCAGCCACAAAGTCACGTAATACCTTTTCATGCACTGTCATGCAGCTGGCTGCATCCTTCTGGAGAATTTCAGTCACTCCATTAGAAAGCCGTTCATACTTCAGCTTAGGTTCTTCTTCACTCTCATCTTCCTAAATTTTTAAGAGTGCAAGGAAAATAGAGCAAGAGAGAAAAAACAACAAAAACATTTAGATGTTTATTTTAGATATAAACAAATTAAAAGATACCCCAAAACTATCACACAGCAACAGGCGAAGATGGATCACTGCTATCTCTTCATAACAGCCATTACAAACAAAAGCCAAACTTTCACATTTTTATCATCTGAGGGGGTTTGGGTTGTGTTTTTTTTGTTATTGGTTTCTCTTTTTACTCCAAAGTTCTGGGTGCAAACAAAGACTGTATAGCAGCATATCAATTCAGCTGTAAGAGGCACTTAGTTGATATCTAAAAAGCAGGTAAAAAATGTACATGTGTACTTTATTACATAAAGTTAGTAATTTACAATTTAGAAGTAAAATACAAAAAGGATGGATATGAAAATGAAGGATGATAAAATAAAGTGTGCCACTGTAGCCACAATGAACTGAAAGCTGAAGCATGCAGGTTACAAGAAACTTCACGACCTTTACAAGATGCTGCACCTCTGTAGGAAGGATAGAGGCAAAACGCTGTGAACAAAAATAAAAAAGAATCCACTAGGAATAAGTTACTTGTATAAAACCCACCGATGGGTTTATGTTAAAAAATAAATAGTACAAACATGTTGTCTGGGAAAAGGATCTGGACACAGCATGTTCCTATGAATCACCTTTATCATGTGCATGTTAGGATCTTTTTCTGGTAAATACTGAGGCTTTTCTCTCTTTTTCTTTTCAAGCATGTTAGGTATTATCCCCCAATCACTATTTAGATGCAAAGAAAGATGATGGTTCAATGGGCACACAGTGAAAAGAAACTAAGCTAAAAAACCCAAAAATAAGCAGCAAATTTATTCATCAAAGAACACTCCACATTTATCTCTTAGGAAAAGAAAATCCAAGGTGCAAAATAGCTCTCTGGTCATAGGCATCTCTCTGTAACAGACGGTCTTCTGAAGTACAGTGCCAAAGAGAGATTCCATAGGCTTCAGTAAGTCTCAGTCAATACTATATGTGAATATATACATATATATGTGCATATATACACAAACCCATATATATGAGCGAGACCCTTGGTCCTCACTGGGAAACCGGCAATAATATTCTCCTACACTCACAATTTGCTCTAATGAACAGATCAACATTGAGTATGTTTTCCACATAAAACGTTGTCTCTCATTTCTAAGCAACCAGAATACAACAACGTAGGGCTCTAATTAAAGGAGTGCCTCTATTTCCCACCAACCACTGCCTTCCAATCCCTAAAAATGCACAAGGTTAGCTTATGGCAGAAGAACTGTATTTGTGCAACATTTATAGCTAATGATGTGAAAAATAAATCTGGAAGAAGGACATGTTAACTGGTTAATAAAATATATTTTGTTTAAACTGCCTTTGGAGAACTAAAGTCAGTCTTTCCCAAGTTAAATATTATGGCCATTTACCATGTGTGATACCATCATATATGGTAATACGTACACAACCTCATAAAAAACACAAAAAAGCCACACATTCCTATGGAAACACTCAGTATTTAGCCCCATGCTTATATAAATACACTGCAAAGAGAGTCTGTTTTAAAATGTTTTTTGAGAGTTTTATGACAGAATACAAATGAGATTAATAAAGGGATGTCAGCAGTGCATGACGTAGGAGTCTGAAGTGAGGTGTCAAAATGTCCACCAAGAAACAATTTTATTCAGTAAATCTAGCACTGAACAAAGTTGTTACTAGACAGAATGACAATGTCAAATTACAGGGCTGTATATAAATCAGTCAAATTCCTTCTGCCTACAGATCCTTAATAAATGGCTACAACGTAGAGGGAGGTGGTAAAGTCAAAGAAAAAAGCATACATGCGATGGAAGGAGGGCGTAAGGAAGTATGTGTCCATTTTACACAATTAATACATTACTTCATTTTAAACATTCCTTACAAAGATTACACTTGAAATGCATGGGTAATCATTGAATAAATTCATAAAAGTAAAAGTTGAACTCCAGTCATCTAGTTTTTATAAGATCCCACATGTTGGTGGGGTCTGGACATTCAATGTGCAACCAACATGAAAAGTTAATTTTAGTCTCTTGAGTAGTTTGCATAAAATCATTCATCTGTGGACCATTAGAAAAAGTTACTGTAAATAAGTGAAAACTAAGTAATTTTTCTTGCACATGCACATACAAAAAAATATATATTTTCAAAAGTCAGTGCACTGAAGCATTCTGCTGGTCTTCAAAATAAGTAAATAAAATGAAAACTTCCAAATATTAGGCATGATGATGTACCCATTTCATGCTTTCTTGACAGAAAGTAAAAGTCAAGCTAAAAGGTGAATTGAAATGGAGTTGGGGCACTTTACTGTAAACAAAATGAAATGAAAAAGGTGATTTGCAAAATTCAAGATTTCTCTACTGCTTCAGATATATATTAAATGCATTTGATGATCTCTTATTTAGAGTATCAGATTAAAATTTAATAATTTTAAAGGTATTTTTCTATCAGGAAAAGCTTTTATGCAGTATGAACTTCTAAAGTAAACAAAACCCACTGTTAATAAAAGCATATCAATAATTTTTTAAAAATTTTAATAATCCTTAAAACCCACAAATAAAACCATCAGCAGCCTGAGCTGAGTTGTCAGTTAGCTGTGTTTCTATGACAACCTAGAGGAATAGTACAAGTCCTGACTTGCAGCAAAGCTAAGATATAAACAGAGTTACATTTACCCCATACAAGAGAACTCACAGCTTTCCTTTTTTAAGGGAAAAAATAGTAAAAAAAAAAAATCAATTGCTGAACTAACATGGATTTTTACTAAGTGTATGACACTTTATATTTAAAGTCTTTTAAACCATCCTAGAGGATTCTAAACATTTGAAAATAAATTTTATAGCACTGCTTTTTGTACCACCACTTAACACTTCTCCCATATTTTCTGCCTAAAAATACTCGAAACAATACTGAATTTTGAGATTCTTGACAAATGTATTAAATGAAAAAGAAATATATACTGTACAAAATGTATACTCCATACACGGCAGCCTTAAATTCTGAAAGGGAAGGAGACCCACAGAGCTGACAGGAGGAAGCTACCTTTGTGATGTTGTAAAATAAATAATGATCATTTTTCAACCACGTGAATGCTAAACTAAAACTCATATTCCATTTAATGTTCTACTTGCATTTTAATGCTAAAGCTAGCAGTCAAATAGCTAAAAATGTGTTGTAAAGAACCTGTAAAGAACAGGTATCCATAAACATTTCCCATTGAAAGCACATTTCCAATGGAACGAAATACCCTAATTAACCTTCAACACTAATACAAACAAAGGCCTTCCTACTAAGAGCTGTTCCATTTGTCACTGTTAAACACTCCTGAACTGAAAACGAAGTCCTTTGCCTACACTCAGCACCTACACACTACCGACTCCTCTTCTGGAGCAGATTTACAAAACTGAGGAGAGCTGCAAATATGCATCAACCTCCCAGGAGGCCAGTGCCACTGCAAGGAATGCTCATCTGCCTTTCTAAACACAGATTCACAGCATTCTTCAGATATTCTGCCCTGTCTTTCCTAGCTTTGCCTACAGGAACTACTGCAGTGGAATCATGAATAGAAAAAATATCTGAAATCGGTCCTGGAAAATTTCCAGAAGGAACCTGTGGGCAGTTCCCAGAGTTATTCCATTAGTCCACATTTGCTCCTGCAGCAGAGGATCTGCCCACAGGACAGTCTGTCACATGAACTACATGGTCTACTGATTGCGGATACTCTAATTATGTTACGGGCACTGACAGCAAAGTGTCACGCTTCCCACACGATTTGCCCTCAAAGTTTTTCAAAGCCTTTATGGAATTAAATGGTGCATAGATTATAAGGCAAGTGTCCTTCCCCTTTGCTGTGCATCTTCTGTCCACTCCCAGGTAGAATTCCAATTACTATAGGTGGCCATTCCAGCCTTGTTTATGCCTGCAAGTTTTGAACCTGCAAAGCATTTAAACTCCAATACAAAGATACCTGAGGTCCATCACTCAAATCAATTTCAAAGAAGATACACACACACCCTACTGCAACAAGGCCCCAGTGTCACAGGCCTTCCTAAAAGGTCATGACTTGGCGGGAAAAAAAACACATAAAACAACAAAACCCCCTACAGTTAATTTTCTTTTTTTTTCTTCATGCTTTCTTTCAAGTTCTCCTTGACTTCAGAGATTATAAGAAAAAAGTTAAATTAGCTCATTTCTTCCTGTCCTGGTTCAGGCCAGGCCAGGGCTAATTTTTGCAGTAGCCAGGAGGAGGCATGGCTAGGACCTGGAGGTTATTCTATACCACCTCATGTCATTGCCAGGGTGGCAGGGGCAGGAAAACCTCTTCCAAGAAGTCTCTTCCGAGCAAGCATGGTGGAGGGAGCAGTGGGGTAGTGAGCAAGTGGCACACGTCTTGGAGAGTCACAGTGGGAACACCAAATTCTGGAATACCATTCCTAAACCATAACATCTCCTAGCTTACAGGCCATTCAAAGTGCCTCTGTGTATCTGAATACTCAGTGTTTAGAACACATTATAAAATCTCACTTAAAAAAAAAACAACAACAAACCCATTCTGCTGCAAAAGTGCAAACCCAACATTACTGCTAAAAAGTGAGAAGAGACTACTTGGCAATTTGTGAGAGTAACTTTTCTTGATATTTAACAGAGGTTAGACCTTTGGAAACCCATGCAGAACCCAATACGAAATCAGCATTCTTATTTATTTAAACAGTCATCACTATCACACACAAGAAAAAATTAAACTGATTAGTTAGAGCTCCAGAATTATTATTTAACAGACTACATAAAAACTTCCAGTAGGACCAAAGAAACCAACTCAAATTATTTTTGAGTTAAAATGAAGGTTCATAGAACATCCTCAGTTATGCAAAAATGAATAAACGCATCCTTAGCGCTCTGCTGGAGGCAGCTTCACTTCTTACAGAAATTCAGTGACAAATATAAAAAGAAAAAGAAAACAATATAAAAAGACCTCAAGCCCCAGAATGAAGTCTCCAAGGATAATTACATTCTATACATATACAAAGCACAAAGTGCAGCAAAATACTCAAGAACTCAGTTGTCAAGACACTTTATTACATTTTTTGGTCTTGACATCTTGACTAGATCCAAAGCATAACCATATCCGACTGTTAATTCTTTTACAGAAATTATGTCTTAATCAGGGGGTTGATTGGTTGTCTCAGTTTTAATTTTGAGGGCCTGTGGGACTGTGGGCTGGAAAGGATCTTTCTACTATAAATCCCCTAGCTGACAGGAGCAAAGGAGTACTTACCTGAGTGGCTGGTGTCCTGCTGAGAAGCAGAATGGGTGACTTCTAACCAGATTGCAATGAAAGGTACATCCTCAGTGGGGTTTTACACCACCATCCAACCCTCCAGCAAACCCTTCCTATCACCAGCATTGCCTGAGAGGGCAGGACTGCACCACGAAGGCTATGCAAGCCCCAGTTTGAACAAGGGGGCCCAACAAGTACCTTACAAATTTAAGGATAACTGTCACAAAATTGCCACAAGGAGAGACAAGTACTACAACCCAACAAAAGATACAGATAAAATTTTTTATTTAAATCTTCATCACATTACTACACCTGGGAATTGTACCACATGGGTCATAATGCCTCGTTCGGCCTGATAAATTATGACTATTTTCAGACTTTATCCCTTCCAGTTCAGCTCTCAAACCTCTGTTAGGACCCAACTACCTCAATTCATTAAAGGTCAAGTGATACTGAACAACTGATTTATAAATAAACCTGATTTGCTAAACTGAATAAAAAAATCCAGCAAAAAAAAATCTACTGCAAGTGAAAATATCACATGCAACACATGACATAACACATGCAGGAGGATACTTTAATACTCTTAGTTTTAGAAAATATTAAAAGGCAAGCTGTAACAAATTCTTAATGTCTGTTGATGAACTTAAGGAAGTAACACCACAATGTCACAACACAGTTTGGAGATCCCTTTGACTTCCACCCTTGATCATGTCAAATCCCTCTTTTGAAAAATAATTTAAATAATCACTATTTCTGATAAAACAGCTGTAAATTCACAACAAAGATTTGCCAAAATTTATGTTTGCATTGTTGCAAAACCAGTAGCGTATTGTTACTTTGTACAAGCAAGAAACACATAAAGTATGATTTAAAAGCTCATTGGGTCCTTTAGAAGATAGCACCTCAAAGTTGTGTACTAAAGCTCTCCAAGCAGATCTGCCCATATGTGTTTTTTAAAAAGAATGCCATATTCTCAAGTGATGCAAACATCTCACCTTCCTTGCTGGCCAGTTCTAGGTCTTACCCTGCCCTCTTTCAAAAGAAAAAAAAACAAATTTAGAAGAAAGCAGAGGAAAGCACTCCATCTCCCACAATTTTGGAAGATATATACACCTGTGCTGAAGAATCAAGTGCCACAGAGCAAACAAAGAGAATTATTGTAGTAAGATGCTACTCACTCATTCACGGCTAGGCTTCGCAAACGAAGATTTGGGAAGGCTCTATCCACATTTGTTACAGGCACGCTGGTGGCTTATGAGGCCAATACAAGATAGACATATCCGATTGCAAAAGGCAGAACAGAAAGATTCCTTAGATGGTGTATTCAGCAGAATACGATTCTTTCTGCGTTGTCTTTTCTCCTCAAGGGTGATCCTGCGTGCATTCTCAAAGGAAACGGCAGCATTGTAGATGGCATGTCTCCAGGCCTCCCGATTGGAAGCCAGAGTAGACCAGTTAAGATGATCCATGTGGCCAAGGCTGAGATGTTGTTTCAGGGAGTCCTTGTATCTTTTCTTCAGGACTCCTCTCTTGCGGCAGCCAGTAGCAAGTTCACCGTAAAGCAAGATCTTAGGGAGGCAGTGATCTTTCATCCTTGAGACGTGCCCTGCCCAACGCAGCTGTGTTCTCAGCAACATGGCCTCAATGCTTGTGACAGCTGCTTGTTCAAGAACAGATGTATTGGTCACATAATCTGACCAGCGGATGTTTAGGATTGAACGGAGGCAGTGTTGATGGAAGCGTTCAAGGAGACGCAGGTGGTGGCGGTAGATGACCCATGATTCGGAACCGTATAAGACAGTAGACAGTATTATGGCTCTGTAAACACTGATCTTGGTGCTTTTCCTCAAGTGTTTATTACGCCATACTCTTTTATAGAGTATTCCAAAAGCACTGTATGCCTTTGCTAACCTGTTGTCTATCTCCCCATCAATCTTACCATCCGAGGAGATGAGGTTACGTAGGTAAGTAAACTGCTGGACTGATTTGAGCTCTGACTGGCCAATGGTGATATGGGTATGATGAAAGGCTTCCTGAGGAGCAGGTTGGTGGAGAACTTCCGTCTTCTTTAAGCTGACTTCCAGCCCAAAGAGCTCAGCAGCGTCTGCAAAGCAGGATGTTAAACGCTGCAGAGCTGCTTCTGTGTGGGCAACAAGGGCAGCATCATCAGCATAAAGCAGCTCCCGGACAAGATGGTTTAAGGTCTTGGTGTGGGCCTTCAGTCACATTAGGTTGAATAGGCTTCCATCAGAATGATATCGAATGTAAATACCGTCCTGATCATCAAGGTCTGCTGTGGCCCTTTGGAGCATCATGTTGAAAAAGACTGTGAATAGGGTAGGAGCGAGAACACAGCCTTGTTACACACCATTCTTTATTAGAAAGGGCTCAGAGAGTGCATTGCCATATCTGACTTGGCTGTGTTGATCCTCATGGAGATGATCATTTTAAGGAATTTAGGGGGACAACCTAAATGTTCCAAAATCTGCCACAGACCTTTTCTGCTCACAGTATCGAAAGCCTTGGTGAGGTTGACAAAGGTTACATAGAGACCTTTGTTCTGTTCCCTACACTTCTCTTGCAGTTGTCTGAGGACAAATACCATGTCTGTGGTGCTCCTGTTGGCTCTGAAACTGCACTGACTTCCTTGTAGAATTCCTTCTGCAGTAGCGGGTATTAGTCTGTTCAAGAGTATTCTTGCCAGGATTTTGCCAGCAATGGAGAGCAGAGTAATACCACGGTAATTTGAGCAATCAGATTTAATTCCTTTCTTCTTATACAAAATGATGACGACTGCATCACGAAGGTCTGATGGTAGCTCACCTAGTTCCCAACAGCGCACCACAAACTCGTGAAATTTGGTATGGAGTGCAAGGCCCCCATGTTTCCAGACTTCGGGTGGAATTCCATCAACCCCAGCTGCCTTGCCAATGCATAACTATTACAAAGCTCAACTTCATTGTTACTGTTTCTCCATCCCTAGGATATGATTTCTGGACTTATGTTCCTGTCTCAGTGATAAAGTGAGTACCTACACTATTTTCAGGATTAGGATCCTGACTCAATTTCTCTCAATGCAATCAAATCTCTAACACTCAAGGAATGCCAAGAAAAATTCAGACTAAGGCCTTTAACCTTCAAAAGCCCAGTCTGCTGGGCACCACCAAAATTGGAACACAATTTTATTGCAAGCTGTTTTTTTATTTAATGTGCAGAACTTAAATATTGAGGACTTTACCAGTTGCTTCAGAACCTCACTGAGAGAACATAAACCTCTTTTCCTCCATTATTTTCATATCAAAAAGTCTGTTCCTACAGGAGAATTTTAACAAAGCAGAAAAAAATAAATTGGTTTAAGAATCAGAATAGCAAAGACCATTTCACCTCGAAGTCACTGGTTCAAAAGTAGGTAGAGCAATAGTGAATAAAAGCTAGAATCCCATTCAAGTTTCCAACTTGCACAAGAATTAATTTCCATTCTGCAACTACTGCTACACAAGACAACAAAAGGCATGAAGACTGAAATTTCCAAACCATGACAGCATATTTGTGACTTACGCTGCTAAAAATATTTTCCCCTAATTCTATGGTGAAAATACAGTAATGTTACCTCAGTGAAAAATGTGCCGTGAGTAACCTCCCATCTAGTTCCTTTACAATTGTTCATAAGGCAGATCAGCAATGCTTTCCCAGTACACTCAGCTGCAAAACTGGTAAATATGGATTAGGATGGTAAAATTTCACACAGCAGTTTTCTGTTCTCCCCATGCATTTTCCACAGGGATTTATTTAATACCGTGGGAAAATGCAGATATACACCAGGAGCAAGGAATTAAGATGATATGGCTGCCTGTGCATATGTATCAAAATGAGCTGTATTTACAGTATGAAATAACACACAGATGAAAGCCAAAGCAGAGAGCATTTTATTTCCTCACAAAACTGTTGTGGCCTACAGAACATTACACTATATTTGCACAACACCAATCGAAGATTCAGTCTTACAGGTTTGAAGGAGCTGGGCACCAGCCAAGTTGTGAAGCGTAACTAACACACAGATGACATACTGCACGTGAGCAATCATAAATGGCATGTTAAAAAACAAAACAAAACAAAACAAAAAAAAAGAAGTAGTAAAAAGTCCATATAGTACAATTTGGTTTCATTTCAATTTCCATCAATTTATTTTACTGGTAGTTTTATGCATGACAAAGAACACCCAAAAACTTTAAAACCCACTTCAGTGTTCAAAAGCACAGAATCAGTCCATCCACACCAAGTGCACTATATAGAGGCAGCACAGGATAGGCTGTTTTATCTTCCATGTCCAAATCCAATTCCAATTCCAGCACAGAAAAATCCAAGCATAGTTCAAATCTCAATGAAGCTATGCATTTCTACTTGTACTTTCCTTTTGCTGAGTAAGGAACTTGGGCAAACATTTGTTTCCCCTGTGGACACTACTCAAGCAGCCCAGTTGCCACCCTGTGATCTACTGCATATGAAAACACGACAGTGCAGTTTTAGGAATAGCACTTTTTAAAGTTCACCTTCCCACCACAGGGGAAGAGCTGAATCTCCCTGCTACTTTCTTTTTTCCAGCCTAGGCTGTTATTCTACCCAGATGAATATATTTAGTGTTTTGGAAAAGCCACATCTCCATAATCTGCTAACGGTAGCTTTGCAATTGCATTTAATTTATGTAGCAGGCACAGCAGCATTTTTACTTTTTATGTATTCAACAACACACAGATAGAACAGGCACTTCTGGTTAATATTAATACCTCATTAAATGAAGTATCTAATTTTCACTCCAAACCAGAACATCTTAAAAGAATATAGCAATAATCCGTTTTTTCCTGTAAGTCAATCCTCTAACGATGTATAATGTTAGTTACTAGTCACTGCAAACTTGTTTTTCAAATTAATGTATGAAAATATTCCATTTAAACTTCAATAAATAATTTACTATGCTCGTCCTACTGACTCAAATTGATAAATTATTTGCATGTTACATTTTCTCATCAATAGGGAGAAGAACTTTCTATTTGGAATTTATGTAACTTTTCCTTCCATTCTCCCCATTTAAAAGGACAATTTCATTTAAAGCCATGCAGAGAGAAGCAATCTTTCTCCAGATTGCTCAGGAATGTTAAAGAGAATACGCTTTTTGAGAATTTTTCTCTCATTATACATTTTTAAAATAACCTAGTGTAGAACTATTCAATAATAAGAAAAAAAGGCGTGATGAAAAGAAGAACTTTGGAAAACATCAGACAGGAGACAAAAAAAGGCAACTTGGACTGAGATACAGTAGCCAAATCTACTTTTCAATCATCAGTGGTGATGCCCCTTCAAAAGCTACTATCCACAGAAGAGCTTACCTCTTCCGGCCCAATGCTCCACACTGTATGTTAAGAGAACATTTTGATGGAAATATAGTGTGACAAGGAGCTTTTTTACCAGATGCTTTATTTACTTGAAATGATTTAATTGCTTTGACCTAATCCAGACCCAACCTACAAGACTAAAATCTGGAGTGCAATGAAAAGCAAAAGAAAATATCAAGGCTTTTTAGTTGTGTCTTTTTAAGGTTTACGTGTTTCTTAATTGTGTTTCTGCTCTGATCAGTTTTCTAAACCTTAAAGAACAAAACCACAACCAATTTCAGTCATAAAAGTGTATCAAACATGGATATTTCTAAAGCATCATAAATTGTTTGAGCACTAGATTAACCAAAAATTTCTACCATACTTTTCTCTCTACAAACTCTTGTAGAAATTTTTAATACAGCATCTAAATAACTGAAGAATGAACTAAATGAACAAACATGCTCCTTTCACAGGGTAACAGTGATCAAAGAAGAAAAAAAAAAGTTAAGAAGAGGCCATATAAAAATGGAAGTGGTAGAACAGAAATGTATGCAATACTGATGACTAATACATTCATGTTATCTAGCAAAAAAGCAGGAATGCAAATATTAATGCAATTTTTTTTTAAATACTATTTTAATAACTCTTTGCAGAATATTACCATCTGCACCCACATGGCTTTTCTTGGTGGTTTAGTTCAACAGGCAAACAATTACAAACAAAAAAAATTTCAAAAAAAAAAACGGTAAAACTCCTTACATAATCAAGGATCACTTCTTGGGATATAGCACTCATTTTATTATTCCAGGGACATTTGGAATTCACCATTCTTGAAAAGGTGCTTCCTGTAAAAAAGTTACATACTGCACCAGGGCAATCTGCTCATAGCCCCAGTGGTAAATCAGAAAGGAGCAGAAAATTTTTGAGCCAGTTCCAGGATGGTAACTTAGCTTTGATTCCCTCCTCAAGTAGAAAGGTTTTGATACATGATTATTTTAATTTTATCAGTACCCAAATGAAGGGGGAGCTTGAAACTCTCTCTTCTCACCTTAGTGGAGTGTGAGGGGCAGACTGGCAAGAAAGAAGCAGAGCATAGTTAACATGTACATGACGTCTGAGGTAGAGACAGAAGCTGTAGGTCCCAGAACCACGAGGAATAGTTCCAAATATTTTTCTGCCACATGCAAAAAACCTGAAATAACTATTACTAATTTAAGCAGACTAGCAGTTTTCGAGGGTGCAACATATGCCTTTATGGCTACAATTTAAGTCTCAATGGGAATGTTTTTTACACTACATATATAGTGAAAATAAAAATAACACTCACCTGATCTCACAAGATTTCATAGAGTAACATAGTGAATGTTGACTCAATTTGGCTCTTTAATAAGCTCTCTTTTGAATTAAGAGATACAAAACCAGTTCCTCTCTTCAGATAATGCAAGTGATTCATGGGTGCACTTCACAATACATGCTGTTGTGTGCACTACTGTACTCTAATTATTCCTTGTTTAAAATTAAAAAAGATCACTTGTTTTAAATTAAAATAAAATTTGTTTAAATCAGTAAATCACTCCACAACAGTCCATTCTGTAATATAATAGGGTTCTCTGATTACAAGCAAAACTTCCAAAGACAAAATTACAAGCTGAGCAGCAACATCAACTTAAATGCAAGAAAAATACCACTGCACATCCCATATTAGCACCTCATTGCATTGATACTGAAGAAAGCTTAACTACTTACTTATACAATTATTAGCATCATCTTTTGCTAATTAGCTGGCAAAATACAAGTATCTGTCTGACAAAAAGCAGCTCAATTGAAAAAAGTAAAATTTTACAGAAACAGACATATTGCAAGGAAGAAGAATAATTTGAAAATAGATTCAGGCTGTACATAATTTATGAAGATTTTTCTTTTCCTCTACAGTTTATAAATAGCCAAAAGTCAGATTACTTTGCTGTCTATTTTTAAGATCTCATCAAATGTGACATAGCTTAAGGTGCTGTAGAATAAAATTACATAAGGTCATGAAACTACATTGTACAAGGACTTTTCAGCCAAACAAACCTGCTCAAATTCAGCCCCAAATCTAGCATATCTGATGATTAGACAAGGTTGGGAGAAATACAGCAAATATACTTCTGAAGCACAATTAAAAAAAACCAACAAAAACAAACAAAAAACCTCCAAACCCACCAAAACCAAATGCCTAAAGCCAGAAGATACAAAAAGAAAAAAGAAGTCTAGTAGAATTACTTAGCAAAACAAGTAGGTTTTGTCCTGAGAATTAAAAGACTGTTAGATATACGGTTTCCTCACCATATCATGGAATAATATATAGCGGTCTGTCTATAAGAAGGGAAAAAGCTCATAATAACCCATATCATATATAAGAATATGAAAGAAAAGTGCCAATTGTACTGTAGTTACCAGGAAAGACCTATTGCCATTGTACAAGTGCTACAAGTTCTACAAGTCTTACAAGTAGCTACAACTATTCTACACTGAAAGATCTACTTAACATCTGAACAAATGCACCATCTCTGCTAATTAATACCTTTGCATTTTACACATTCTGACTTAAACAGCTGAAAAGTATTAAATACTTACACAGCCTTAGATACTCAATTTCCTAGGGAGCAAGAGCTGGAACCAAACTCACAATGACAACCTTTTAGATGACATACATTCAAGACAGTCAATTTTTGCAGACTCTCACATTTGAAGCTTACTATTAAGCTCTACCACCAAGGCTGTGCAACTAAGCATCCCGGCATTTGTTAAAGAGCCTGTCATTCAAAACAAATCAAGCAGGTAGAAAAACAGAATTAGTATCTTAATTGCTAGAAGCTACTAAAGGAATAATAGTAAGAGAGTTGCTGCATGAAACAGAATCAGTTTATAATTCTTTACTAAGATAATGGCACAGCAGCATAAAAACATCAGGAAAAAAAATTCGTATTTTGTTTACACATCCAGTTCAGACAGGGACATCAAAGTAAGGAATTTTAATATTGCATTCTTCCATAATACAAAATACTTCTATAATGTAAGTTGGATATGTGTCATGTACCCTTTGAAATCAGTAGGAACAATATTCAATTTTATAGGAAGAATTTAAATTAAGTGCAAGAGCAATTGTATATGTAAAAATCTTATTACTATGGTAAGATGCCCACGAAGTCCATGCCATAAATACAGTATTTTCTAATTGGTAAAACTAGACAAAAGGCTTCAGGATTCCAGTACCACCACAATAAAATCAATCCCTGATTCTTCAAACTATGGGCCACGCCAAAAAAGTAATTAGAATTTTATGATCACAAGAGCTAAGAGTAAAGCCATCAATTTGATCTTATCTCTGACCATATGTCATATAATACAAGCAGACACTACAGACTGGACTTAATACTCAAAGACAATTAATGAAAAGCATTTTCACAGACATTAGAATGACAGTTGTTCTTTTGATCCAACATCTACATTCTCAATACATAAATTTCCTTCACGTGAAATTAACGTTAAAAATAGACATCGACTTTAACAAAGGTCTAGTTGAAATTTTAGGACTTTCAATTTTGTGAAAGTTTTATGATGCCTATTTTTACTTAAGCTAAAAACTAATAAAACCCCACCAACATTTATGATTAATTCTGCTCTAAATACTTATTTACTACCAGCTGCAATGTTGAAAGGCCATTAAAAATGCCACTAAACCAAGTTTTCACTTGCAATCGACTTTAAAGAAAGAAACAAGTAGGTATCTGTGTTCACTATCCTGTGAATGTCAAGCCTTGAAAATATTACTATTCTACTAAATACTGAGTTGTTGCCCAGTGATTGTCTTTGTGCACTTCACATCACAAAGCACTATCCAGAATGAAAGCATTTCACACTGGGCAAAAAAGTCTGGTGCAGGTAGCTGTTCCACACAGCAATCATAAAGGGCCAAAGAAATCCCTGCTTCTTAGTAGTAATGCCCTACAGTGCCACTGACACTCATGAATGGCAGAGAGAAAAAAATTATTGCACAAGAAAAAAAGTCACCATCCTCTGCAAAAAGATTTTTTCAGAATCCACCACTACAGTCTCTGCAGTATTCACTGGCATGGAAATTAAGACTTCTGCCTGCTTAATGCTTAAACCCAGATGTCAAGCATGAAGATTTGTCCCTAAGTAAAGAATAGAAAATCTTCCAAACAGCAAGGTCATTGAAGTTTTGTAAGTCTATGAGTCACTTTGACTTCAATACATAATGGGTGAAAATACTCTGTCAAGGTAATAGCTACTTCTCTGTGTCATCTGTCTTTGCTGGTGGCCACAACTGAAGCTGCTCAGCCACCCTTATTTCTTCCTTCTTGTAGCCATCCTAGACCACCTGATGTCAATTACCTCTTTCTAGATATTTTATGGTTCCTTCAATGATGGCAGGTTTGGAGTTAGTACATTACTGTTCAGGGACAAATTCTTGAACCCTCTGCAGCTCCCTTCCTCTCTTCTCCCTCAGCCCCCCATTTCCATCACCTACAGCAGGGTAGGCAGACTTCGCCAGATCATGAGACAATTTTTGACAGTATATCATCTCAAGAACAGAGTCTATAGGACATGATTAAGTCTAGACTGTGAAGGTATTAACACAGTAACTACCTCAATGTAGTATTACTGCATATATAATTGTACTGACAAATTTTCATTTCATCAAAATAGAAGTGCATACATTGAATTTGTCCCCAACATAACTCATGTTACTGTCATGGGGCAATTGTGGGGGTTATTTTAAAGATAAAGAAGCTTCTAATAGCAAATCACGGCTTTGTTTTACTAATTTAAGCCCAGACTAATATTCCTTGCTACATAATACTGGCCAAACTTCTAAAAGCAAATAATGAGGTAGTATTTTTCCCTTCATACAGACAAGAAACTAGCACTGACACAGACTCAAGTGTGAAGCATTTTAAGCAGGGTTACCTCAGATTCATCTGTTGATTCCTCATTAGACCTGGTTTCCTGAAAAGGACAAAAAGGACAAAGGGGTAATTAGGTAAGTACACACATAACTGAGCAGTATTTCCCTTTTTAAAAGTACTTTTAATCCTTTATTAAGACACAAAAGACAAAGCAAAAGCAACTCAAAATTTAGTTTCCTTCCTGTCCATTCATACCCGGTTTGTTCTTGCACTTGCATTCACATGCCACACTGATACTCAGGGGCAGCAGTTGACTGTGACACTGCTGTCAGTTACCCTAAAAGAGTGATTGGATCATCTGAGAATCTGTCTCTGTGATAGCTTCCCCCCTTCCAGAAGTGGTAGTAAGTTTTGCAAAGAAACTGCCCAGGTCTTGACCTTCAAGGCAGAATAGCATTCTCCAGTTATCCGTAAACTAGCTTTGCTATTCAACTACGCAGCTTTTAATAGGCTTATTTTAAACTTAAATAATTTCAAACTATTTTCCACAGAAATCCAGCATTTAATGACTTTCTCCTTTTCACCCCATGTCAGTGCAAGACATATGGCTTTCTCCTGCCTTTGAAACAACTGTACCTTTAAAACATCTCTCTTTGGCAAGACAATGATTCTTACTACCCTACAAAAAAAATTTTTTAAGTTAACTCCTGCTCATCTCTCATCTGTTCACTGAGAAAATCTGCTGATGCAATGCCTCCTCAAAGAGGTCAGCAAAATGAAGATTTACTTAACGTATTTATCTTTATCAATAGCAATAAACGATTACAACTAATACACTGGCAGTGAATGTAAGCATTTCAACAATAAAATATGATATAAACAAAGAACAAGCTAGAGAGAAGGCAGCATTTCAAATCTTATGATGTGGTCTTTGGACAGTAAGATTAACAGGTACAGAATTTCACCAGAGAAGACAAAAAAAAAAAAAAGACACTATTACCAACAGCTTAGAGAAAAATGGAAAGGGAAAAAAACCTGAATGCACTGACAACCAGTATAATTTTTTGTTTGTCACATTTATTTATTTATTTTCCATGTTTATTAAATGCCCTGATTGTGAACTCTAGGCAAAAAGCAAATGTCTCCTTTGCATTAGTGAGGGCTCATCTTGGTGCCCATAATACATCACAGCAGATGGGACAGAAGAAAAGCAGCACCTCTACCTGCCACCGGAAGCTTAGTGCCCAGTGTTACCATGACTACTGACATCTGTTTCCTCCATTTTACTCACTACAGCCAGGCCCACCTCTAAACCACATATCCCATAGAAAGGTTATCTGTGTAGTCTATACTTGAGACATGAGTTGGGAAATTGCAAGTATGAAGAACATGGGAGTCAAGGGAAGTTGGAGTAAAATCCTGGCATCCTTTCAAATTTAGGTTTGACTTTGCACGTACAACTATTTGTCTGTCAGTCTCCCAGTCTCTAATCACAACCTGTAGTCACCTTTCAGGAAATTAGAAGTTTGTTACATAGAATCTTTGTGCATCTTAAATTCTACTTAACAATAACCAAATCAGAACTAAGCATTGTGGTGTAATGTTGCCAGCCTATTGGATAGGCTAGAGTAACACACAAAGTCTAATGCAAGCTATCACCCCATTCCTAATAAAAAAACTGACTTTCTCTCTTGAATACCAGGAGTTGCCTCCTCAACTCCTTAATAAATCAAAACTATTAGCACTACTGTTTTGATACATTGATATAATTCATATAGATTGTAATAATATAATTTTTTTTAAAAAAGTAACTTAAATCAGCTCTCCCAAACAAATTAAGCAATTACAGTTCTGGGCCCCTCAGTTCAGGAAGGATGTCGAGGTGCTGGAGAAGGTGCAGAGGAAAGCAACAAGGCTGGTGAAGGGACTTGAACACAAGTCCTGTGAGGAGAGGCTGAGGGAGCTGGGGTTGTTTAGCCTGGAAAAGAGGATGTTCAGGGGACACTGATCACTCTCTATAACCACCTGAAAGGAGGTTGTAGCCAGGTGGGCATCGGAGTCTTCTCCCAGGTAGCTATCAGTGAGATAAGAGGGCACGGTCTTAAGCTGTGCCAGGGGAGGTTTAGGTTGGATATTAGAAGAAATTCTTTACAGAGAGGGTAAACAGGCATTGGAATGGGCTTCCCAGGAAAGTGTGGGTTCTTGGTCCCTGGAGGTTTTTAAGATGAGACTGGATATGGCACTTACTGCCATAGTCTAGCCATAGTCTAGTAACCACGGCAGTGCTGGATCAACGGTTGGACTTGATGATCTGAGAGATCTTTTCCAACCTGGCTGATTCTATGATGCAGCAAGTAACATTTTTGCTGGGACATGAGACTTTCTAGTGCAGCTACACCACCTACATCCACCCCTTATGGTTCCAATTGCTTTGGCTATTCAGGAGAACAGAAATGCATGTAAAGCCAGTTACAAATTTTCAGGATGAGCTCACAATCTAACACCATGCAGACAGACCAACACACGTGCAGGGAGGAGTTAACAGCCCACCTGCTGAGACTGCAGCTGATATTTACACCCACCTGAGTCACTTAACTGAGCTGTAAGCAGTTACGTGCAAAGGCATTCCTGGAAAACACTGGCCTACCAATTCGGGGCACACCAGAAGTTGATTCCAATAATCAAACCGTGTAAACTAAGCAAATATCAATCTATTTTTATTTAGGATATCTACTCTGGTATCCCTACTGTATTCACAAGGCACTACAACCCCAGATACTAAATTTCATAAAAGGCACACAAATAAAGGTAAATGCTGCGTGGCCTTTGTGTTTAACTACAGAAAATAACATGCAAAAATTCAGAGGGAGCCTTGGCTTAGGAAAGAAATGCAGAAACCTTATTTGTTCCCTGACAAGAACTTAGCTGAAGGTGCTTAGAATTGACACTTATCTACTAACCCACTTTGCTAGCAACTTATGATGAAAAGCTTTTTCCCTACATTCTCCCACTTAGGCAAATTGGAACAGTAAACTGTAGTTATGATTGCCCTGGAGTTTTGTTAGGTTCCTTTCTCTTCCCTCCAAATACATGAACTGAGAAGATTATCCCCCACTTCTACTTTTTAGTAGCCTTATAACTGTGAAAAAAGAAAATCCCTTAACAGAGATTTGTAGACAACTAGAATCCTAAATCATGTAGGAATAACTGTCACTGGTAGGTCTCAGACTCCAGGGGAAAATCAGCCAGCTGCACTTCAGCCAGCCGGCAAATGCTGTTTTTCAAGTAGCCTAAGAATGGGGAAAGGGAACACAGATGAGGAAACCACAGAAATGTGAAGTAATCTCCTACCATTATTATATTTCATTTAAACAGGTCCAACATAACTTCTCAATAAATTCTTAAGTGGACTTTCCAAAATGGTGGATATAGGGTTTTCCCTTCCCTGCCTTTAAAAACATCAAATGCCATCTATATATATATTTAGGCATTTGACGCCTAAATAACTTAAAGCTGACGGAAGGGGAAAGCCACAGAACTCGAGTTTTAAAGAAACACACATGCACAATGCATACATCCCTTCCAAAAGAGATGTGCACGCTCCCCAGAGGAAATAAACAAATAAGGTAAGTTTCCTACCATAGTCCAAAGAGAGCAAAACACAAGCTAGTTTAATCTCTTATATTATTAAAGAAGACTTGTCAAGAGGTGGTTTTATCCTGAGAACTCTTTCAAAGGCTGCCACACTTAAAAACGTACCAATCCTGGGAAAGAAGCCTCCTGTAAGGAATCCAACCCCTCCCAACAAAACCCCGACAGCAGGGAAGGTGGAAACGACCTGTCAATCTCTAATTTAGGCCAATTCCCTTGGAGTAATTCTAAAACTCTCCTTCCTTTAGGTATTCGAGACAAGACAAACATCCCACAGGTTAGCTGTCTGTCCAAGTTCTGGCTCAGCAAAGAAACACTGAGAACATTTGTGAAAGGGCCGGCAACTGCACTTCTTGCTTTACTTCTTTTTTTTTTTTTTTCCTTGGGAAGGAGCGATCTAGGCACAGGGAGCTTTAGGAGAACATCTCCTTTAGGAAACCACAAATCGCCAGCACCGAACTCCTCAAATTTTGTCGCAGGAGAAAAATCCCCAGTTGAAATTAACTTGGTCATGTCACCCATGTCCCTTGGTAGGCAAACCCTCCAGTTCTTTAACATTGGCTCCACAGCGGTGCCAGCTACACTTCTAAACCTTCCCTCCCGGCCAGATCCAGGTTCCGCCGCCTCCATCTTCTCTCCTGCGCCCCCGCGCAGCGAGGATAGCCAGAAGGATCGCCCCGCCGCCGGCCCTACACTCTCAGGGCGGGCTTACGGCCTCGGCCTCTGCTCCCTCTCACACGCGCTGTCCCTCCACTCCCATGAGCCGCCCCGGCCCCACGCTCCGGCCGCCCCGCTCCGCGTCGCTGCGGCCACAGGGCACCGACAGGCTCTACCTTCTCCTCGGCTTCCGCCATGGCGCAGCCGGGCCGCTGTCATGTGAGGGGCAGGAAACCGACGCGGAGGAGGCACTCTGGGAAATGTAGTTTCGGGGTAGGGATGTTTTCCTCTCTTTTTTTTTTTTTTTTTTTTTTTTTTTTTTTTTTTTTTTTTTTTTTTTTTTTTTTTTTTTTTTTTTTTTTTTTTTTTTT
>NW_016690183.1:5187719-5277317 GCF_001604755.1 Lepidothrix coronata
TTTCAGGGTTCATTTTTTTTTTTTTTTTTTTTTTTTTTTTTCTTTTTTTTTTTTTTTTTTTTTTTTTTTTTTTTTTTTTTTTTTTTGTTTTGACATCATCAGAGGTATTTTGTGGCACTTTTTAAACTGGAATGAACATTAATAACAGACCTTTTAAGTACCAAGAAAAACAGTGTAAGGAAAAGGATGGCAGATCTTGTAAACTTTGCTATTATAACAGCTAACAGTGCACCTTTGTTCATTTTTTACAAACAGAGCAGTCAAGGAACAGCTGTGCTTGTTTTCACTGCACACAGAAGTGGTATAAACAATGTGATTTACTTATAGGGTGCTGCATATTTCCAGCAGAATGGTGCAAAACTAATTCTTTTCTTGTTTACACTTAAGGTACAAATTCAATCTGCTGTAATTATGGGTTTTTATTGTGTCAGGAATAAAAATTTAATATGTCGACATCTGATTCTGCCACCCCTCCCACACTCATCCTCCAGAAGTGCTGAAAGCCATCAAGAAGAAATGACATCATTAGGTTTTAAAGTCTTTCAGTACCTCCCACTAAATACTCAGCATCCTACAGATTTGGGCCTGAGAACATCCCAGCTAAAGCGTAGTTCAGCATAAGTGGAAAATACAGCACTGCCTAAGGGAAGTAAATGTTCTGTCCTAGCCTTAAAACCTAGTCTCTCTGTGTCTGTCAGCACACAGAACTGAAGTTTGGATTAAGTCAGTTCTACTAGAGGTATAGGTTTGGGATTCCTGGCGAGATTTTTAGGTAGAGCATTTTGGCTCTGATCCGTCTTGCGTGATGGGCTGGCTCTACTTTATCATTTAGTTTTAACTTGGTTCACCAAAAATAACACCCTTCACAAGTCTTTATATAAATATTTTAACCATACCATGATGGCTTTAATGTTCTTACTGCCTATTTTAATGCAGAGCTTCCAGCTGATAGGAATTCTGCAGGACATTTCTAACAGGATGCTGATAACTCTATTCAGTTTGAATTTTAGAAATTCAAGTCTGTCGGGAATTTCTGGTTTATTTTTCACCATAGAAAACAGAATTAGCATTGAAACCTGGATCTTGACCAACATTCAGATTTCAAATAGTTAGAATTTTTATCTCTTGCTTTAACACACTTTCTCCCTGACCGCTGTGAAACATAAGAAGTAGCAGTATCCACGCCAATTGGTATATTACTGTATTTCAGTCTCCAAGAGCTCTCAGTTGCTTTCAAGTAGGATTGATTCATCCAACAAAATGTTCAGGTGAATTATCTCTCGCCACTCTCACCACCACTTCTTCAGTAAAAAAAAAAAAAGCAGGGTTGTCTCTAAGTTAATAGCATTTAAAAACACTATACTGGATAAAACGTAGCTAATGCTGACAATACAATAGAAGTTCAAAGATTTTCCTCTTTCTGATTGTTTGTAGAAATAAATTTGCAAAATCTTTTCTTTTTTTTCCCCCTTTGTGATCAAAGAATTATTTCTGTGAAGATACTTTCAGTTTGTACTATAGCTTACATAATTATAATCTTGAATATGTTCAGGAACAACCCTTTAAAAACAATCCTATTTCACTTGCTAGCATTATATCATTTTGCAGTTGTTTACTTTTTGCTTCCTAATCCCTCTCTAAAATTTGTTTATAATATTTCTTACTGAACAACGACTATAAAAAATTTTCAATGATAAATGTAAAACCTAGAGTACCATGTGGGCATCATAGTAAATGCCTTCTTCAATTGGCACTAAAGATGACTGCTGTTTAATTTGGAATATCACCAAAAAGACAAGGTAAGAAATAGAGGTATTCATTACCACTATGTCCCACCACTGCAGGGTATTTAAATTAAATTAAATGATCAGCTATTTTTATAAAAATGAGAAATATCAGAAAGGTTATTATGAATGGTTTATCAACCTTTAAAATGGTTGATCTTTATTTCCTGAGATTTAAAGACTTTTTCAAAATGCAGTGAATTATTTTCAAATACTTCAGGAATAATGTTTTACTTAGTCTTTTCTGTCTTCCTATGACCCTCCCTCCCTGTCTGGGTTTCTTCTGCTCCCTTTCTTTGTCTTCACTCTCAGGCATGCTTTACTGAAAGATGCCTTCTTGTGCTGAGTAGAACACACAAAGAAGATGAAAAAATTTGAAGAACAGTAAACAACATAAAGCCAGTACAATTATCTATTTATTAAAGGTAAACAAGGGCTATAAATAAAATAAGGGACTGTCTTAAAAACTTTATAGTTAAATGTATAAAGAGATTTGTAGAAAAGGAGCAAGTCTGAAATGGAAAAATTATTATACTATAAGAAAATTCCATAGATTTGTAGATTATGAAGCCAGACAGGAATAGCTCTGTGATTTAATCTGAACTCCTTCCTAACATGGGCCATGAGATTTACCTAAATTAGTTCTTCTTTGTACCTTTTTTTTAAAAAACCCCATACCTTGACATAACATTTCCAATCACACAGAACTCCCTGTATTTCTGGTAAGTCATTTCAAGGGCAGTTTTACTCACTGGTAGAAAAATATAGAACACAAAAGAAGCAGTCAGAACAGTGGTCCATATAATTTAGTGCTTGATCTTCAATGGTGGTGATAAGAGATGCTGTTTGGGGAGAGCATGTACTGAGCTCCACTTCCTTGTCTTACCTTAGCATCTACTGGAATAGAATTAGGGATGATAGAAGGCACAGCCCTTCTGCCATCTGTTAGTGAACGTGCTATTGATGAATTTGTCTCATTTGGACCTGCTGGTCCTGCTTGCCTCCAAAATCTCTTAAGACAATGAAACCAAAAAGCCACCTACCTGCCACTTAAAGAAGATCTTTCTTTTTTCCTGTTTTAAGCTGCTCTGCTGTGGCTGTCCTACCAGGTTTGATAAGCACCCCTTAGGTCTAATAATGCAGGACTTGGTACATAATGGGTTTTTCTTATCCCTATGGCAAATTTAAGTTTGCCTTACCTCAGCTTTGAGCCACTCCATTATGTCCACTATGGCATCATCCATCAGCAACTTTTGGAAGTTCTGTATTAAAAGATTTCCGTTCCCCATGTGAGTACTTGTATCCTAACATTAAATCAATTCTTAGTTATTTGTTAAGTCAGATAGAAAGATGCCCCTGATTGCTTCACATGTTTTACATCCTACTTGCTATACCTCAAATCTGTTACCATCTCTCTTAATTTGTGCTTGGTGGGACATGGCTCTATTACTTTAAACTAATGAAACATATTAATGTCTTTTATATTTATTTCATTATTGTGAATAACTCTACCATTTACAGCTGTGATTCCACTTATAGGATTCCTTCCCCTTCCTAAAAGAATTAAAACACTTCTTGTCTTTAATTCTTCTAAGGTTGGCTTTTTTTTTGGTGCTCCCTCTATTTTGTTATGATTCCTAGGTTTTACTTTACAAATTTAAAAATTTAAGTT
Organism: Lepidothrix coronata; assembly: GCF_001604755.1. NCBI lineage: Eukaryota > Metazoa > Chordata > Aves > Passeriformes > Pipridae > Lepidothrix > Lepidothrix coronata. Next base: position 5,191,176 of record NW_016690183.1, read on the forward strand.
ACTGCCACTGATTTTTTTCTCTTTGAAACAAAATATAAAGATCAATATATATATATATATGTATATATACATATACTTAAAATAAATGCTTTCATGTCTTTCTCAAGGATATTTTATGTTTTAATAATAATGGCCAGTCTTCGTGAGCGAAGATTTGGGAAAGGTCATTAACCCTTCGAGCCTGCGCAGTGGATTTTTGGTTTGTTTTTTGTTTTTGTTTTTGTTTTTTTTTTTGTTTTTTTTTTTAAGGTGAGACACAGTGTGCGCTGAACTGAGCCCACCCTTTAATCCTGAGGTTCATCTGCCAGGGCCGAGCAAGCTTGGACAGTGGCAGTGAGGGACTCAGGACGTAGGTTTGTTTAGAGTGACCTTCTCTTAGATGGATTGCCACACAGGGCTGACGAGCTCCATCTGCCCGGGGGGCTGGGAATCGAACCCGGGTCACAGCGGTGAGAGTCCTGCACCCTAACCACTAGACCACCAGGGTTTGCTGTCTTGTTATAGAGTCCTCATTATTCCTTTAAGAGTTTCCACTTCACATTTATATGTTCCTCCTAGCTGGTTATTCATTAGTTTCATCTTTTTAAGGCAGCATTAATGTTTGTTTCTAGTAAGAGTCACATTCCATTGTGGTTAAAGAAGTCTTAAGATGTTGTTTGGTCCAAGAGTCTCAAGAACACACTTAAATTTAATCTCCATGTTCATATTAAGTTTTGTCAGTTTTTAGCAATTGTACTTCCTTCGTATGTATTGAGAAGTGTTGTCTCTAAGTGAGACCAGTTCTTAAAAGAAAATAGATATTTAGGTAGGATCCCAAATCTTGACTCTAGGATTTAATAGTTTTATTAACATTTCTGGAATTTGAAATTGAAAATCCAGTATTCTAAGTTCTAAAACTTCAGTCTAGGTTAAGATAATTTTTATAAATTATCTATCTTACAATGTGACTTTATTAGAACTCTTTTTCATGTTCATTATGATCAACTGGCATAATGGAGTCCTTTTCATTACTGAATTATCAAGACATTTCTATCTGTATTCTTGTTATAGGTTGCACCAGCAAGAGAATCCTGGTTCCCAAGGTGATTGCTGCAGGCTGTCTTGAGGCATTGCTTTCTTCTGAGTTTCCAATTTTAAGTACCTGAAATGATGTGAAGATAGTTGTTCTGTTGGTCAGGTGGGTGCCTTGCATTATGCTGAGATTTTTCCTATCTAGGAAGGAGACACAAAGAAGCATGCAAAGGCACAAAGCCTTCTGGGGTAGCACTGGAGGACTGTCTCAATATGGAAGAGCCACACTTGATGGGATCTGCCCATAGTATTATGTTGACAGCAGACCTTGGGACAAACTGTCACAAAGGGCACTAATTTCCTCACTGCAGAGAAGAACCTGGATGGGATCAACCACATGCATAGTATTGGTGATCAGGGCAGTGGGGCACTAGAGAAAAAGAATTAGCCAGGCTGACAGTATGAACTCATACACAGAATAATTTTGTACTCCTATTGTCTTTCTATATCTGTGATATTACCCAGGTATTTTGGTATTATTTTCCTTAGGCTGTTACAATTGCATGAATCTCAGTAATATACCTCTACTTTCTCTCATACCACAGCTGCTTCCAGATATTGGTCATGGGTCACCAGAAGATGATGTAGCAGTAAGTTTCACATCCGCTCTCTGTGGTGTGTGTTTCCTTTTAAAGAAGCATCATCCCAAATGGTTTACTTAAACTGACATGTTGCAAAAGTCTCTCATGTCCAAATCTTAGTGACATTCTTCTATATAAACTGTATTACAATGATACACAGTCATACTGTCATAGTTTAGGAGTAGTATTCCCAATTTAGTACTTGCACTAAAAAAAAACCCCTGCGAGGCACTCCCCTCTCTCCTCCGATGGGAAACTAAAAAGGCAGAACAATTTACTGGAAACAGCAGTGAGATAAGAAAATGAACAGTAAGAGCAACAATATTAATAACAAAAGTATATGAAATGGAGAGTAATTCAACCCCAGGCGACAATGAACAACGGCAGACAGCTTCCCCTCTCATGGGGACCCGAAGCCACACCCTTCTTCTCAGCAGCCAGAGTCCCTTCCAGCCCTGGCTATGATGTGAGATGGTGCCAAATAACAGAGTCTGGCCATGCTCCCCTCACAGCTACTGTAAAAAATTAACCCTGTCCTGACCAAAACTAGGACATATAACTTGGATATAATTGGTCTACTTGTATTTTAATTTAAAGAAAAAATAAGTTTCAGGGGACAATAGAACAAAATTAATAGAACACAAGCCATTTGTATTTTGATCTCACATTTCATGCCTGATGAATGTTTTTCCATTATTATTTAAGAGACTTTCATCAGAAATGTCAATGCAACATTTGTTTCAAGTACCTTAGAGAATAATTTTGCAAAAACAGTGAAGGAACAGATTACTGCATAAATAGTGACATTTTCATGAAATACAATCCGGAAGAAAATGTAATATATTTATGTACATATTGGATATATGGGTTGTCACTTGAATATGAAGCTTCTTTGTGTTTTTCTTGGGCTGCCTCACTCGCTGTGTTGTAAAGACACAGTAAATAAGTTTGTTTATGCCATATCTTCTCACTGTTAAAGATTTGTAGTTCTTTTGGAAACAGAAGTGCTATTCTTTTTTAACTTGTTATATTTTGCGTAATTTCATGATGAAAAAAACTACAGATGAGATTCATTTTCAAAATAACCCTCTCCCTCCATGTACCAAAAAATAAGCTCCCTGAAAATAATACTTTCAGAAGCAGCTGCTTATCCTTGCTGCCAGTGAAGTCGTTAGGAGTTTCATTATTGATTTTGGTAGGAAAATATTTAGACCAACGTTTAAAGTTTTTGAAAATATCAACCATCTTTCTTCAAATTATTAATATATAAGAAATAAATATTTAAATAGTGGCATATAGATAAAGAAAAATCCATTTTCTTTACAGCTGTGTTGTATCTTTCCTTTGACTCTCAGGAATCAAATCACCAAAGCCTAGTAGATCTCTCTTCTATTCCTTTTCTTCACAAGTGTTATTTCTGATAATTATTTTCCCTGACTTCTTCTGATCTGTTACTGAAGGTTTTTAATGGAGACAATGTTAAATAGATAATTGGAAAATCTATTGTGTATTTATAGTGAAAAACACTTTTCTTCTTCTTCTTCTTGACATACACTTAACCTCAAGAAAATAATACTTAGCTTTCCACTCACTTAAATAGTGTACATGATGTACAGAAAATGATTGATCGGGTTATCAGAGTTCCTGTCTCAGGAATACTGTATGCTTTCCATGCATAATACCCTGGTTATAACCATAGAGTATACAATGGTAACATTCTGAAGTGCATTTTTAACTTTGCCATCTTTGTATATATGTTTTGTAATACTGCTTAGTGGAGATCCAGAGAGGGGAAGAAGGAAATAACTAAAAACATGAAAAAGGTGGAGCAAACAGCAAAATAAATTAAGCCACGATTAGATTCCTGCCAAGGAGAGAGCTATTGATACTGCCATTTGACAGTGGTGACATAAAATTCTTCTTCCACTAAATTGAATAAAGGTTTTGCTGTTTATCAAAAAGGGTTAATACTTCACCCAAATATTCCATATTCCCTGTTAAACCAAGAACGGAATCATTCCATAGGTATGAACAAATGAAATTAGAGGCACATAGCTGGTTACAACAGAAAAAATGTCCCTGTATTTTCTGGTGATGCTTTCATTCCCAGTTATTACAGCATAACTGAATGATCTTAATTTGAGTATAGATCCTGTAGACCAAAACATTCAATTAAATGTGTCACAAGCCTGTACAGCCCCTCTTACTGCTCCTACCACCCTACCAAGATCATGCTCTGCTTTAGCAGAGGTGCATAACAGATCCTGGACAGCAGAATAAACCTCTGATTGTCTCAATGAGCTCCCCTTTCTTTCCAGTTGTGTATGATATTCACACAAATAATGATTTACATTTCAGACCCTTTTTATGCTCACAAGGAACTTAAAAAAAAAAACAGAAAAACAACCCTCAGTGTAACTAAGGATCAGGCCATCAGTTTATTGCCATCGGCATTGGACTTGATGATCCTTGTAGGCCCCTTCCAACTCAGCATATTCTGGGCCTTTTAATGTCAAATTCCTGTACCTATGAGACAACCTCTCCATTTACTTAAAACGCAGTTCTCACTGTGTTCTGTTTTCTGATGATCTAATCATAACCTAGCTTAGAAAAACTCTTCAAACCAGTTCTTTCTTTGATTACATCTTTGTCGGTGTGTATCAACCCACTTATTTGCACAGCTTTGTTTTGTTTGCCATCTCTTCCCATACTCCTACATCCCCTCAGGATTTGGCCCTACTCTATGTAGCTGAGGTCTGATGGTTCACCTTGGAACAATTCTTGATTATGAAGCAATATCAGAGTCAAAATCCAGGTTCCTGGGGTGCAGGGTAGTGCTTGTAAGTGGTAATATACTGATTATTTAGCTGTCTCCTCTTACCTCCCTCCACCTTGGAGCGGAATATCTTTTTAGTCAAATACATTCTTAGTGAGTTTTATTTTGGTGTGGGAAGCATACTTAGCTCTGGTAATTTATTAGCAGCTTTCAGCAAATTCAAATATCAGATGGTTGAAGTTATGTTATTCAAAGGCTGTGGATTTAAAAAATGCTGTACAATCCACCAACCTCTGACATGAAAACAAAACTAATGAAACTTTAACAGTCCTGCTGAAGTCAGTGGTCCCTACTAAGGAAGTGATTCACCTCTAGAGGTTTTAAAAGGTATGAGTGTTTTATAGAAAGTAGGCCACACAGCTTTTAATAAAATGTTCCTACACAGCATTCCTATAGCATGTGGTTATAGTATAAAAATGTTAACAAGATGATCACTCTCAACAATGGATGTGGATAAATACAGCTGCCACATGGCAATAATAGGACAATATCCTCCCAAAAAGCCATTTTTTGAATTTGAAATAATTTTTTTTCATTCTTCTCATTTTTTAGCCCCCAAGAAGGTATTTTGTGGATAATGACACTTTTATGATCTGTTGAGTTGAATATCAAAGGGCTCTACCCATCACATGCTACGTGTGCATAGCAGCAGCAGAATGCCATTCCTCACCTTCCCACTTCATTTAAGTAGATTTTTCATACAGTGCTAAGAAGCAGCCTTAATTTTATCTGTGGCTGAATTGCTGCCAGCAGTGATAGTGACAGGTCACCAGCAAAACTTCTCCACAGTGTTCACTGACAAGACAGGAAATACCCATAGTGCTTGAAAACTGTTCTCTGTTTTTCTTCATGGAGCATGCATGAGGAGCAACTTCCCAGTTTGCAAGTGAAGAAAGTGAGGCAACTTAAGAAATTTAAAAAGAAAATATCTGTTTTTGGATTCCCAGCCTTATGTTTTTCCTAGAGCACAGCCCTTCCACCTTTGATTGCCTACCTCAAGTATAGCCTTTTTCCATTAAGCAAATACTGATTTTGTCGTCTTGCTTGAAAGCAGACTACAAATTAACATGGCTGGTTTTGGTTACTTCATTTTTTGTAAGTCACTTGAGAATAGTATTTATTAATTAACTGCTGTTGCTCATCCAATGGGCAATCACAAGCTTTTTTTCCCATGGTATGTGTTAAGCAGCAGCTATTGAGAACACTCCTCTGTGACAGAGTGTCAGGCTTTCTCTTTAACTGTTAAATATCATGCAGACAATCCAGTCGCAACACTTAAACCAGATTATATGATTTACAAGAAACAGGACAGGGGCACTTGAAATTCTTGTTATTTACTTTATAAGGATCTAGCTCCTTATTAAATTTATTTTAAAAAATTATTTAAATTTATTTTAAAAACGTATTTATTAAATTATTAAATTTATTTTAAAAACTTATTAAAATTAGTCATTTATATTATGGTGGTGACGACAGCATACTACTTATTTTTGAACATAGATGAGAAGATACAATTCTGTCAGAAAAAACCCCAGACTTCTAAATAAACACAGGATCTCATTTGAATTGTCTAACCCTTGAAGTAGCTGAGATTAATAAGAGATAGGGACGATCAAAGGGTTATAGAAAAAGTTGCAAGTGAACTGCCATGATGAGAGTTGGTGGTGGCAGGTACAGCCCACTGGGATTTTGGAGGTTTACTAGTACGTCTAGCATTAGTTGTGAAGGATCAATATACAGATCTCCTCTGTCAAGCAATACATAACATGTTAGTTCAGAGTTTAATCATAAGGGGAACAAAATTACTAGAGTAATAAGCTTAACTATTATTTCCTAAGGCATCCTCTGTGAGAAAACTTTATTGAAATTGCAGAAAGGGAAAGTCATGGAAGCTGACTGCTATCCTCTCACTAGTGACTATTATATAATTAGATATTACATACGTATTTTATATATATATGTAGTGACTACTACAGTGACTAGTGACTTTTAGTGACTGCCACAGAGTCACTAATGATAGGAAGAGAATTGTCTCATTGTTTATACCTCATTTTCCCCATCAATGAAACAGAAATAATGAAAAGTACAGATTGTTGTGAAGTATTTTGATATCTAGTGATGAAAAGTCCTAAAAACTTGAGGCTCAATCCAAAGCCCTTTGAAGACCTCAGAAATCCCTTGATTCAGCTATCTTAATTTGTGTTTGCCTTTTCCTGCAAGTCACCCACTAGTTTCCCAAAATTTGGAAATGTACCACCCAATGCATTTCTCAAAGATGGAAGAATATATTCTCAAGTCATCATGATCATTATCTTTGAGTATTCAGTTTGAATTTAGAAAACAGGAGTGCAATATATGCATTTGGATTGTTTGTAATATTTTACAAGATCAAGGCGAAAACTTAGAAGACGGAGAAGTAAAAACCCCAGCATGTTTTCCTGACACCAAAGAACGAACTCTGACAGAAACAAGCTCTTTTTTTTTTTAAATCTTTCTTTTCTGAAGGTAGATGAAAAAGATCAGGAGATACTATATCTCATTAGAAGTAAATACAGTCTGTGGGAATCCATACTAAATTTACTGGGTTGTATCCTCTAAGAAGGTATTAGGCACCAAAAGGCAGATAGTTACATTAAAAAAAAAAGGGTGAAAGTATTTAAAAGTTGGTGTTTCATTTTTTTCAATGTAATAAATGAAATGGCACAGACTTTTAAAAAAATATTAAAATCTTTCAGTGTGATAGGTAAGGTGAGAGAAGGTTGTAGGACAAATGGCAGTTTTGCTCATTATTCAACAAAGCTCATAGCAAATGAAATGTGTGCTGTAAGAACATACTTTGTTTTCTTTTTTTTAATGGAGACTAAGCAGCTTATTTTTCCTAGAAGAGAGATATTACCTCTATGAAGAAAACATTTTTCCTAATCAATATTTTTTTAACCTCTGTGTTATTGCTTCCTCAAATATATTTTTTTTTCTTCATGATTGGTCTATGTACTTTAATGAAAAGTCTGCAGAACAGACACATTCTATTGTTCATATTAAAGCTTTCAAAGGTTATTAGCTGTGATAGGGCATTACTTGTCTCCAGTACATTTTTCTGTGATGTATCACATTCTTAGGATGTATGTGTGTGTTTATATATAATTGGGAGTGGAAAGAATTAGCTGTTGGCAAAGCAGAAACATCTGAACTCTGGTTAAAGTCAAAGATCCAGAAAATGCATGTTCTTTTCTTGCTATGCCATATGTTCCCTGCATCTTTTATATGCCACTTGGCTTCTTCATGCTTCAGCTCAGGTACCTGTTAAATGGTATTAATATCATAGGGACATTTATGTATCTTTCTTGACCACTTCAGAAGCCTGGTGATTACTGGAAACTTTTAAATTTATTTTTATTAAACTTCATGTGATGTAAAAATAATTTAAGTCTTCCATTTTCTTTTTTTTTCCCATTTTTAGAATAGATAATATGCAAATAATTTTAAAAGTGATTTATATAAACCCTTATCCCAGCTAGTCATTCTCCAGAAGCCTTTTTCTTCTGCTGTATTGTTAAATTCTCAGGAGTCCAAAACTCCGTTTTGCTTCCATCAGGACTTTGACTGTTAGAGATCTGTTGGAATTAGCTGAATGCTATTTCTTTTGGAGACCAGATCTAATACTAGTCAATGGGTCTGAATGTATACCTTCTAACCAGATGTAGACCGTACATCAAAACAGAGCCTTAGATGTTTTATTATTTCTTGAGCTCTGGCCAGAACAGGATGATGAACACTGTGTTTGAAACTGCTGATGCTATTGAAAAAGCGTACAATAAAATCTTTCTTGATTACCAAGCTGAAAGCAAGATTTTATAATAAATGGCAAATCATGATCACTTGCTTTTCTATGTCTGTCACTGATCTTATCTGGAGAAACTTGGACAACTGTTGCCTGATTATTGGGCTCAATTCCAGTATGCTTGTAAAATTTCAGTGTTCCCTCATCCTGCTCCCACATTATGAAAGTTCTCTGTGAACTTTGCCTCTCAATCCTCTTGCAAGGTGCACTCTGTCCTACGTGAGTTTGGGTGCACAATTTTAATTGAGCCTATAACACTCATCTAAAAGCAGATAGAAGCCCAGTCCCCATCTCACTCATAAACATTTCTAAATAAGAGTCATGTCCTTAACTGTACTGAACCCACTTATAATTACTAATCAAGATGAATCCAGAAAACTGATTGTAGTACAATGAAGATGAATAAATAAGTCGGAATACATGATATAGTAGCATGATAAATCATGAGACTGGACTTGATCCTAGATGTCTTTTTCTAATATATCTGTTATTTTTCTCCCATTTAATTTTTTTTAATTTATTTTATTGATTTTGGGGCTTTTCCAAAGTGAATAATCTTGCTTTAAAATATTCACATAAATGATATAAGGATACTCTTTTTGTGAAGTCTGAGTTGACAGCGGGAAGTGGCTGACATAGCAGTGAAGAATGTGACATTTCAACTTAATATCTAAACTCCTGTACAAGTTGAGGCTGTTCAGACTACGAGCTAACCCTCCCTATTTCAAATTCTTGTTTCAGAATTATTTGTATTTAAAATTCTGGCACTTTTTCTTATGTTTGAGAACATGATCCGGTGCTGTTAAGAGTACTACATTCTCATCAATTTCAACAGATGTTGCATCAGAACAAAAGAGAACATACTCAGTGGATTAATTTTTCTCTCTACAGATCCTTAAGTTTACTTAATTTTTTAGAGTTTGAATAAATCATCAGGGAGGAAGAAAGTATCTCTAGTGTTAATGTCGGGGCAGAATAACTTCATTAGCTAAATGTACAGTATCATTCTTCACGGTGTGTTGAACACTTCGTGGGATTCAGCAAAGGAAAACTGGTAATGACAGATCTTGTTTTATAAATATATAATTAAATCTGTAGTAGAATGCATTCTTCCAGGCTAGTAAATGGATGACAAAGCATTTCATATAGGTATCAACAGCTATCTTAATGAACCTTATCCTCCCAAACTTTACAAAACCAGTAACAATTCTAGAATTCTTCTTATCATGCCTTTCATGTCACATGCCAGATTCGCTTCTCTGCAATACAGATGACACATATTATGTACATCATGGTTAATGGCTCAAAAATTAGGTTTCTGATCTGGTAACACATATGGTTCAGGAAATGTAAATGGAAGGCCCTTAGCATTAGGAAGGTTAAGGCTTCCAGGGGACTGTACAGCACTACCCTAAAAAGCCCTGTTTTTTAATTATATGGTACACACCCTTCCACTTGTACTGCATCTGCTGAACACACATGCTTATGTTAGATAGGTGGGCACAGGTTCCATTACAGCCATGGTCATGATGATTAACAAATAACTTAAAGATTACTTTTTTCCGTTTTTCTGCTTCATCCTTCTTACTGCTATTTCTAGTATCAAACTGATCACCCCATTGCATCATAAACACCAGTATGATCCTTTCAAAGTTTTATACAAAAGCACAAAATCATGTCTGCCAGTGAACTAATACCTAAGATACAAGGTTACTGAGATTAGCATCTGTTTTCTTCTAAGACCTTTCTTCCAAGCAAACAATGCATAAAGTGCCTTCAAGGTCAAGTTCAATAGCAGGAAATCTCTAGATGACAGAAGTGTATAGGATAACTGATACAGACACATGCTGGAGAATCAGAATCTGCAATGAGTGAACATCCACCTGCAGCTTTTCCCTTTGAATCATCAATATAGGACCACAGGAAGATTCTGTTGTTTCAGTTTCTCAGGAATTATAGGCTGTTTCTGTGTCTTGGTGGTACATTAACCAGAGACTGAGCAATGCAGATGCATATGAAGAATCTCCTTCCGACATGCTGAGCTTTCAAGATACATTGCCACCTCATTGAGTTGGGCCTCATAGGGAGATATACTTGTGGCTTTTCTAAACTTAGATATTTTCTGAAATAGATGTTATGGAGTAGCTATTCCAAAAATCTCTATATCAATATACTTTTTTCCCCAGAAGAAAATTGTATATGCAAAGGCAGTTGAGGAGGGGGGATAGGGGAGCTCACTAGCCCAAGAAAATATTTGTGCTATAGCCAAATATTTTTTAGTAATTATGTTCTGGTTTAAACATCCACAGAATATGTAGGCAAATCCACAATTTAATAGAGCTTCCAAAAGTGTTTATCTGCCTTGCTCAGAGATGAAGGCAGAAAACTCCTCCATCTCCTGGCTGTCTGGAGCACTCAGTCTGCCTCCTTCTCAAGCTTTTGACACTTCAGACCCCTTCCCTCCACCAGCTTCTAAGTCAGGTCTGATAAATGCAGCACGGACTATGCTCCAGAGTAACATACAACAAATGTATATCCTGGAGCACATCCTGGTGATGCAAAAGTCTGGGAGGGTTTGTGCTTTGCTGATCAAGGACTGGAATCTCTGCCCTATTTCTATATCATGCTGTAGTACTATTTTTCTACTTGTTAGTCAAGTAAGACTGGCAAGATGGGTCTTTCTTTTGGGTCTGATCTAAAGTCCATTGAAGTCAATAGAAATAATTCCTATGAAGTTTCACTCTGACTAAGGTTTTACCTCATTAGATTTTTAACCTAAGTAAAACAACCCTGAAAACAATTAAATTATAATTATTTTTCTACCTTTGTGTCACTCCCTTCTGCTCTTCTTCCACTCAAAAAATCCCCAATGCAATGGGATGAGGTAGATTTTGAGAATTAAATTTTAGAATTGCATTCTTTACTCCACCATTGCAAAATGCAATTTAAGCTTCCATGCATAGAAGTGCATAGAAAGACACTTTTAGAATGTATGTCTCATTTGTTAATTTATATTAAAAACTTTTCTGGTGCCGTATCGCTTCGGTCTTGATATTTTAGATCAGAAAGAAGGAACAGCTCTGCAGCAATACTGACTAGCACAGTCTCACTAGAGTAACATTGTAATGCAGGTGAATTATGAAAACAGATGGTAGCTAATGGCAATTGAACTAAAATAACACCATTATTAATTTAGAGGCATTTCTATAGAACTCTACCCATAGATCTCAGCAATTTATAGATAGATTTTTAAACCGAGGACTCTATTTTGCTGTTCAGTCACAACAAAACCAGAGCACAGTCCTGGCAACTGTAGGCAGCAATCTGTGCTCCATCTGTTGTACCCTACATCAAGCCAGCTCTGCTGCTTTTGTCAGCAGGTGAGATGATGCCATTGTATGTTGAATAAAGTATGCTTTGCTGGAACACGAGCCCTTACCACACTGCTCAGGAAGCAGAAGGACTGTGGGGAAATACTGTTCCTGTAAGCCAGAGAAATGCTTTCTCTTCTTTTCAAAAGAGCAAGAGATCCATATTCTTTGCCTGATAATTTCTCAGCAAGCTTCATGAAACACAGGAATAAGGAAACCACATATGACTGAAAAGATTACACTGGTGAGTTGGGTGGCTAGCTGGGCCCATTGATCTGAACTACTATGGGATGTTGAACTTCTACTGACTTCAGCTTTAGGCTATATCTGTCTAGATGGTGATATACTCAAAATCCATGAAAAATGCTGAAATATTAGCTTTAGTAGCCTGATGCCAGGTACAAGATTCAAGCATTGGAACAGGCTGCTCACCATCCCTGGAGATATTTTAAAAATATGACACTTTGGCTCTTAGAGACATGCCTTTGTGGTGAACTTGTCAGTGAGAGGTTAACAGCTGGACTCAATGATCTTTAAGGTCTTTTCCAACCTAAATGGTTCAATCTCTGGACTTGCATTGCTCTGAGAATTTAAGGTCATGTTTGAAACAATGGAAGGTCTTAAGCCTCTATATTTGTAAACATAAGTTTATTGCAGGAATGTCAATTATGACACTGTGCTTTGTACATGATAAACAAGCAAAGAAGCAGAAACAGAAAAGCAAAAATTCTGATCCTTAAATGAAAAGTGATTAAATGAAATTCACTATTATATTATGGAAGCAACCTTGGTAGTCATTAAAACTAAGACACTTCTGGAATTAAAACATGGGTATTGTTCTCAGGACAGAAAAGATCATGATTCATTTTCTGAAGTGGCAATAGAAACTTTTTTAACTATTTGCAGTTTGACTTCAGACATCCATTCTATAATTCTTTTTTCCCTTGGAATGCTCAGTACTAAATGCAGAACTGGAGCAGTGCTGATAACAGTGTTTTCTGCAACTTCTAACCAGATTCTAGAATGTGTAAAAAACTAAAATAAATCTGAATCTTGCTGTTAAGCTGCTGCAGAGATAAGAAGCAATTATATGAGACAGTTTTTCTGCCAGTAGAAAGAGGTTATTTAAATTTTTCTTTTGCCATTTACCTCTTTACTTGGTAAAAATAATTACTTTATCTTACAAGCATAGAAACTTGTTACTTACAGACTGAGAAAAAATAATCACTTAAACCTAAAAAAATGTACAATAAACAAATGCATTAAAATAGATTTTACACTCGGTAAAGTTAAAATCTTGCAATTGAAAATCAATATATTTCACTAATGCTGGTAATAATTAAAAAACAAAAGTTCTGATGTTTTCACTCTAAGGCTTTTGTAATTTTAATTTCCTTACTGCTTCTGGGTTTTGAATTATTACTTTATCTGACTTTTTTCTAGTGCTTAAATACTGCAAAAAAGGCAGCAATATAAATTCAAGGAACATATTATTTTACTGTCCTTGCTCTGTTGTGCTTTTGTATTAGCAAAATCTTTGACAAGCAACTGGCATGATTAGACTTTTAACTGGTTCAACACGGACTGTGATCACAAATCCCACCTTTCAGTTCAGGTGCCTTGAACAGTAACTAGACTGCATAGCTGCGATTTATTTAACCCTTCAATGCTGACAGTACTGGAACAGAAACATTAGACAAGATCATCTGTGCAGTCTCTTTCTTTATTTACTACGATATCAAATGTTGGGATATTTTATTTTAAATGTCCTGTAAAATAGTTAGAAGGTGGGCCACAGCTTGTTGTTGCTTAAGTGATGCCAATGCTGTCTTCTGTGTCTTCCAAAGCAATAAATTACAGAAACAAAAAAAAAGCACAGGTCACCCCCTTTGGCATTTTTCTTAACTAGAGAAGTTTATTTCTACCTCAGGAGACTTACAAAACTGAAGTGTTTGAAAATCAGTTATTAGCAGCCCGTCTTTCAGATGACTAATATTAGCAGTGCTGTCAACACAGGTTACAGAACCTGTTACAGAAACAAGGACTGAATTCCTTTCCCTGCCTCTCAGCCAGCTTGTGAGTCCACCAGATCATTACAAGTTCTAAATGAACAGTTCTGTGCTGCTATTCAAACCCTGAATATCTATGTGTTTCTTGGCCTGTTATAAGATTGTTGGTATTCAAGGTACACAGTAATAGTGAGGATGATTATACATAAGGCTCTTCATGAACGTATCCTAGAGCAGACTTTCATAGAAGTTGCAAGCACTAAGTGAATTTGACAGCACTTACTTGAAGATCTGAAAGATGTGATGCAATATTTTATATAATCAGTCATTAGAAATATGTTTTATATTTTTTTCTAATGATGTTCTGCCTAACAGAATATATTTACTGTACTGGTAAGTCTGAAGCACGAACAAAACTGCAAGTCCCCAAGGTGTTCTGAAATCATGAGCCAGTACTATAAGACTGGCTTAAATTAAAGAAATGATATGTACATACGATTATTTTCTCTCATTTTTTCAGGCCATATAGAACAGTAAAGTCATGTTTTCAAGTTTTCTCTTCACATATCAGTATTAAAAGTCTAAGTTTTACATGAAATCGGAGATTTTTCATGCAAATAAGAATCCTGGGAACTGGAATTTTGAAGGGAAAGCAATGACTGCAAGACTTCGTAATTACATTTGTCTGTGGGCCATTCAGCCTTCCTGAAGAATATACTTCGCATGAGATGTGTTTTCAGCAGTGGTTACTCCTGGTTGTTTAGCAAAGTAAAATAAAAAAAGGTAAATGTAAAATGATCCCCCTAACTTCCTACAATGAAGAACTTGTTTAGGCTTTGCAACCACACACTGTGTTCCATACCCCTTATCTTATATCTTTGGCTTCTATAAAATTCTGTGGTAGCAACTTCCATAATTTAAATACATGCTCTTTTTAAAAGTAACGCTTAGTGTTTGTACTAGTTACTTGATCATACCACTTGCTTTTGAACTCATCTTGTAATGAACTACTTGTAATGAACCCACTACTCTTTGTTCAAGTTGTCACCATTATGCATGGTTTTGGTCTTGTCTTCTCAGTTTTGACTGGTCTAATTCCTGCTTTAGCTCATACCTCTGGAATCTGGTCCTTAAGAGTCCCTTACTTCAAGAAAGCATTAGTGTTTATTGGTACTCAGTTGTATTGAACATAATTCCTCAAAAATCAATCATCCCAAAGGCACAGGCATTGTAACTTCAATCCCTTGTAAAGAACATGATCAGTTGTAAAGGTATGCTAGCCAGAAAACTATTTGTGCACCACAGTATTTTTGGGGGAGTGGAAAGGGGCTGCAATTTCTTGCAGATAGATTCTGAAGTGACCCTGTTCTGTTATTTTTATATTCCCTCTTTTCCTCATCCTCCAAAAATAGTTGGAAATAGTGTCAGCTACCAAGGTAGTAGAAAACATCAATAACTACTTGTCTCGGTGACTTGTGACAGAGGACTTGGGAGCCACTTAGTCAATACCCTAATGGAGATGCCTGTTAAAAATACACTGTTATCTGGCTGGTAGATAAAGAAGATAAAAGAGGAATGTACAATGGAAAATGTTAGAGAAATCAAAATGCCTGAAAGAATACACAGGAACTGAGGCAATAGGGAAGAAACCGAAAATTTTCAGCAAACCCCAAGCAGTTAAAGACTTGAATGTCTGGCTGTGGTGCTGGTTCCACAATCCTTGCAATTTTTTTCTGTTTTCATACAGTGTACAAGTGAACTTATGATGGTGTTCTTCCTCTCATTTCCCTCTTTTTTTTGGCTTTAAAAAATCATATAAAAAATAGGGGAAAGAAACAGTTCATTCTGCTGGATTTTAACATGCCATTTTTATGGAGATCTACATTGTGGAGGCAGAGATAGCAGGGAGATGATGTTACTGTTATACTAGTCAGGGTCACTAAAGTGTAAACAAATGTATTTTCTCCTCATCAGACCTCAAAAGCTTGGAATATTATTTGGAGGAAATAATATAGGGGAAATTAGCTCAATTTCTGTCCCAAACATCTACCATCGAGTTTCCAAGACTCAGGTCTTTTCATTCCTTGCTGGTTTTCTTGTCCAAACTGGACCTACACAGATGTAAGACCTAGTAGACTCATTACTCTCTACGCAGAAGCTCAGAAAGAAGCCAAGTGATCTTCTTAAGATAATCATCTATTAGCTCTGAAACTTAGACATTCTCTCTCAGCCTCCAATCTTTCATATTATATTGCCAATGACTGCTGTTGCCCCTTTTCTTCCTGTCCAACTACCATTCCTTCAATTGTTCAATTGTCCATCTTGTATTTCTTTGCCTTCCTGTTTTTTACATACCATTCTTCCAAAAGTTTCTCTTTAATTTTTCCTTCTCCCTCCCCTCAGTTTCCTATTCACCACTTGCCTTCCAAAATTCCTTCATTTAAAGATCCTCTAAAGAAACTTTAAATGAGATATGTTATAAACTAAATAAAATTTCTGGAGATAGATCCAATAAATTCTCACAGCTGCCTCGGTTTAATTTGGCTGAATGTCTTTCCTTTTTTCCACTGTTTAAATAATGAGCAATCTGGATCTGAAGTTCAGTCTCAGAAGCTGAGTCTCATAATGAAGTGATATAATGAGGCCAAAGTTCAAAATGGTGCACAGTCCTGATCAAAATGATGTTAAAATTTGAGATCCTTGTTTTCAATGACTGACAGCAGACACCATTCTGTGTGGGTTTATTGTGTCTACGTACTAAGTACTGTGCTTCTGCAGTTCTGCATGAGGCTTCCACCACAACCAGGGGTCTGACTGGATCCAGTGTAATGTCAGCCATGTGGCAATGTAGTTACACCTCTGTAACTGCTGCCTTTACATTTAGGTACCTCATTTTTATTAGATGTGGTTGAAAAAGGGAACCTTTTGTCATGGGATTTATCTCATTTTTTTACTATTTCTTTTTTAGATGTTAAACTTCTGAAAGTAAGAATTTGAGAGAAAATAAGAGAAAGTTGAGCAGTTCTTTGAGAACTTGAGTGAAGAATTAATGCACAGTTTTTCAGATCTTGCCACATGAGAAAGGTTTGAGGTCTTGCCTATTTTAGGCAGTAGCTGCAATAGTGGCCAGCAACTAAAAGCACACAAGAAATTAAGGAAAAATCCATTCAAGTGTACAATCTGGTTCATGCATGGTGCAATAATATTAGCATAACATTTAAAAATTATTTTTATTTGTATTTTGGATTTTTTTCTAATTATGGGCACCTTTTCAGTTAATGAGCAAATGAAACTGCATACAAAAATTCTCCTTGTTCTAATTCTGCTGCTATGATGCACATTTTACAGCTATAGTTCTTAACTACAGCAAAACTGATACACGTTATTGTAGGAGTCTCTATTTGATTACCAAATCCCAGTCAGGCAGAGTCAGGTCACAAACCTCCAATGGACAGATATATGTGAGTTTTTCAATCAAATCTGACAGAAATTAATTTGAGGCTAACATTTCCCTTTGAGATGCCTTCTGTGTGTGCTTGTGCACAAAATACAAGCTTTTTTTCTGCTGGAAAGTCTTAAAGAGCACCTTGATTTTAAGGGAATAATTTTTCCCTTGCTGAATAGTAATAGGATTTGATATTATATAGGACAAGATCTTTGAAACCTTGATTATCCCACTAGAGAAAATAGTTGCATGTAAACAGGTTAAAGCCATAACATTCTTTTTTTTCTGACTCTGAAGATATTTATATTTTGGCTTTATTCTGTTTCAGATATTCAATTTTATTTCTGTAGCATCAAATGCTAACATTATTCAGTTGCTATTGTTTTCTTTGATGTCTCGATAACAGGTGCTTATTGGATTGGGGCAAAACAGAGATAATGACACATGCAGGCGGGTGGGTGAAGCTTTGGGAATAGACAGAAGATTACATAAGAGTGACATTCCATTGCCAGGGAAGTATCTAGATTCAAAATATAGGCTAGATCAAACAGACATGCTGTACGCTTGCTTTGGCATCCAGGCCTCTTTCTGTGCTGACCACCAGAGTTGTGGACTGCGCTATCTCTGTCCCCTCTCAAGAGCAGGGATGATCCTCACAGGAAGGTTTTTCCATTTCAGCAAGATGAAAGGAGAGGACCATGACACTCTTCTTCTTGCTGCTACCCCCATCTTTTCCAATATGTTAAAAAAAGACCCCAACTTGGAGCATAGCAGAATTGCTATGTATGTGATAGCAAAGATTTGTGAGTCCCAGAAAAAAAGTAATTTTAAGGACTAGAGAGATCATTTATCTTACATAAAGGTAAAGAGAGACAGTTTCCTTCACAAAGTGGAATACCTTGGGAAGGTAGTTGAAAGTGACTGTACTGGGTAAAAGGATCTGTACTCTTAAGCAGATGGGTCACACCTTTAATGTCACCCTGTCATGCATCACCTTCATGAACTGCTGTCTCAAAAGGAAAAGTTCTTATCCTCTGACAAGGTGAGGTTGGCTGGAGGCAGGAGACTGTGAGGGAAAACAGGGGTCTCCCATCACAGTCTCCTGGCTCCCATCAACCTGTTATCCATCAGAAAATTTAGTGGCTCTATGTTTTCTTACTGATTATTGTGAAACAGGCTAATGACACTGATCACTGACAGTTTGATGTGGCTAGATGCAGAGAAACACAGTAGCCCAAAGGCTAGCACACTGATGACTCAGAGACTGGTAGTGATGAACTCTAATGGATTCTGAATTTCTAGATTCTTTCCAGGTGTTTCTCACTTCTTCTACAGTGTATGAAACAGAGAATAAGAATTTCCAAGCAGATCAATAAAAGAGTGGTATACAATGCTTTTAATGATGGTAATGGATTTTTCCAGATGTTATTCTAAACACACTGACCATCATTTGCTGTGATCCACTGCAGGAAGCAGAAAGATACCAAGGTAAATCCCTCTTTTTTTTTTTTTTTTATTCAATCAGGCTTCTTGATGCTTGGGCCATATGAGTTTAACAGGGAGGAGCTGAGGGAGGGCAGGTGCTGGTGAAGAGCAGGACTCTTAGCATGTCATACTGCTAAGGGAACAGACCTGCAAATGAATGAGATGGCAGCCTCACTATGCAGAAGTGTGGCACAGGAGATGGTTCTGTGAAGCCTGAGAGCAGAGCTCTTGAATCCATCCACAGAAATTCCTGGAGGCTGAAGCTTGTGGCATCTCTTTTCAGCTCTCCAAAGAACTCAACCAGAACTTACGGAAGCTGTTATGTTAGATATTTTTAATGTGAGGAGTGGAAAGAGAATGGGAAAAGACATCCAAGAAACAATCTGCAAGGAATTTCAATAAATAATTTTGCAAAATTTTTACAGCAAGTGTGTAAAATCTAGTCTTTAAAGGCTTATATACTTTTATCATGGCATCTTTAACAGTCAGGAAGGTTTTCCTGAAATAAACAGAGAGGAGTCATAATGCTAGTAAAGAGAATCTATGCTTTTAAAGTTATCTGCTATCCTTGACCTGTGAGGAAACTTGTACTGATATTAAGGGCCACTGGAAAAACTGTAATTTTTAAAGGGACTACTGAGAGGTAGTTTAGGTTCTAAATGTTTGGAAAGAGAATGAATGTGTGATATTGTTATATCACATATATTTTATATTCTTATAAAACCTAATGATTATATATAATGGTAATTCTATGGTGTGAGTTCTTATCATTCTCCTTTCAGTGTTTTCATGTCAAGTACTGAAGCACTGTGCATTAAAATTGGCACAAGAAACTGATTGAAAATAAGAGTAGTGTATTTTTTGCCCAATCTGAAAAATCATAGTCTATAAACTGAAAGCAAAATAAAAATGAGAACTACTCTGAATTTTAGGATTCTTTCAATTTTTTTATTGATGTGGCTACCAGTATCAACTGCTTATACTTTTTTGTCTCCACCCAAATACATCTATTGAGATCTTAGAACCCCATTTCTCAGAAATAGTTCTATTTTATGTATAAAGCAGCTTAAGGGAATAAGTTTACAGAGCAAGGCCATAAAGGTCTTCCAGGAGTAAGAACATGTGAAGATAGAACTCATTAAAATCACAGCATGATATGACTTCTACCAGTCACACAAATAAATAATCTAGAAATGTATGGACTTTAGGCATGCTTTACTTTACCTTGAAAACTAATGTAGTTTAAGCATCCAGGGACACTATAGGCATTTGCTCCACTAAAGATGCTGAAAGCACTAAGCAAGAACAGGTCTGCACAAAACCATGCACATTTGATATGCTGATATAGCCTGTGGCATACAATATTAATAATAGTTCTCATTTTTACACTCTGTCCAACTTAATCCAGATCATTTGAAACTAAAAATGTTGATCCAAAGTGCTTTGCACATGAATATGGGACTTAATCTGCTTCTTTGTAGTCTCAGGAGAAGTAAGTCCACATAGCTTCATATACATTAAGAATGATTTTCTGATTTACCCTAGATCAGGATTCTGCTGAAAATTACTTCCATCTACTCAATGCTCAGTTTTAAATGCTTTCTATAGCTTCAAGGATCATATGTTGATACAATGCACTTTCATCCTGCTCCATTTTCTTCAGGCGTGGTTGGTTTTTGTCATCACTTCCCTCTTCTCAAATGCTTTTATCCGTTCACTGTCTAAATCCATCCATCCTTTAAAAATAACAGAGTGTTCTGCCCTAGCCAGGAGACTACACTCTCCACCTCTTTATTCCTGGACTGCATTGTGTCGTTATCTCAGCTTGTTCACTTCATGGCTGCTGGCGCCTAATTTATTTGATGCGGTGAATCTCTCATTATAGGCTTATTAGCAACCATGTCAAGACAATGTGTAAAGTCCTCTTCTTTCAAGACTGATGAACACAAACAAGTAGAGAACAGAAACCATGAACAATCTTTATCATTTCACTGCCACATTAATACCTCTAACTCTAATTGACAGGGTAATTAAAGCCCAAAGATTTCCCAAGAAAGCAGCCTGGGTAGCTGTGATCCTGCCATGTAAGTGACAGAGAACACATTCTGTGAAATAGGATCAAAATGGTTTCTCTGCGTTTTTTGTCACCAAAGCAGCTGTCCTGATGATTCGCATCCTATTAAGTGTGCTTTGAGCATGTCATAATCAATTAAAAATAGTTCTCCTTTTAGATAACCATTTTTGAATTTTGAAACTGGGAATAGCTTCCTTGGGACAAAGACTCCTAAGGGCCCTCCTCCATAGGACCCCTCTCATTCACTCACCTCTCACTTCTCAGATTTGTGACAGTTCAGGGTCAGGCATCCATGGGAGATCTCTACAGCAGAAACATGATTTTATTGCTCTACTCTCTCCCAAGTCTCCTCCCATGTGTTTTTCCCAGAATTGGCACCTGTCTCTGCAGTTTCTCTGCAGTTGCTACCACATTGTTCCCACTTTTCATCCTGTTTCTAGCTCCTACTTTTTTATTACCCATCTCTTATATCACTTGTGTTGTCTGCTCTTCTGAGTTCCAACTGCAGGATCAGTGATTTTCCATTTCTGGACAGTGAAATCATAAGGGGACAGATGTATCAGCTGAATGCTTATACTAGACTAGACAAGTTCAGCTGGAATGGATCTGTGACTATCTAGTCCAGCTGCCTGCTCCATTCAGGGATGACCAAAAATTAAAGCATGGTATTAAGGGCATTGTCCAAATGGCTCTTCGGCACTGACTGGCATGGGGGAGACCTCTCCAGGAAGACTGTTTCCAGGGTTTGACCACTCTCTTGGTAAAGAAAAGTTTCCTAATGTCAAGTCCACTGGGCTTGATGGGATTCATCCCAGAATAGTGAAGGAGCTAGCAGATGTCACCAGAGGACCCTTTCAATCATCTACAAAGGGTCTTGGGAGCCTGGGGAGGTCCTTGCTGACTGGTAGATAGCCAACACTATTCTAGTTTATAAGAAGAGCTTGAAGGAAGATCCCAAAACTATAGACCTGTTATAAAAAATTTCAGAGAAGATCATATTGTCTGCTCATAAAAGATATTTAAAGAACAAATCATCAGGCACAGTCAACACGGATTCACAAAGGGAAAGTCCTGTTTAAATGATTTAGTATTCTTGGGCAATAAGGTCACCTGTATGGTGGATGAAGGGAAGGTGGTAGATGTAGTTTTTCTGGATTTTATTAAGATTTTTGATACTGTCCAATGGTATCCATCTGGACGAGTCATCCAGCTGTAGGATGAGCTGGAACACAGTGCACTGAGTGAAGAACTGGCTGAAGGGCAGGGCTCAAAGTGTTGAAGTGAACAGAGAAGTATCTGTCAGGTGACCAGTCACCAGTGGTGTTGCTCAGGGCTCAATCCTACAGCCAGTTCTGTCAATCTTTTTATCAATGATCTGGAGGATGCAATTGAATCCATGGTTAGTAAGTTTGGTGATGATACTGAACTGGGAGGTGCTACTGACTCTCCTAGGGGACAAGAGGCCTTGCAGAGGATGGACTGGAGCATTGGACAATCGCCAATGGCATGAAAATGAACAATAACAAATGCTAGGTTGGGATGAAGTAATGTCAGTACTTGGGATGAAGTAATGTCAGTGTCTTGGTTTGAGACACTTTGGAGGGGCAGAGACCTCAGACAGAAGTCTCCCTCAGATTCCATACCCCTGATTTCTCCAACAAAGAGAGAGAGATCAAATATGTTTGAATATAAGTGAAAAAATAACTCTTTACCAAGAAGAAATGCTAATAAGAATACTGATAAAACTGGGTTAAATCAACTGATAAGGAGAAACTTCCCAAGCCCCGCCCACTGGACCAAATTGAAACAGTGGCCGACCTCCCTCACTTGGAAAAAACAGGTGGCCACAGCACGGAGGCAAGATGGCCACCCTTCTGAGTGGTTTGCCTCCCCCATGCTTGGAAAACCTGGCAGGAACAGTTGGAGAGTCAGCATTGGAATGAAGCTGTTGTGCTGGTACAGGCAGTCAGAGCAGGGCTGCAAATCCCCAGGTGACTGGAAGGACCTGCAAGACACCTGTTGGATCCAGTGATGAGACTTGATTGTTGCAATTTTGATGTTTGTTGGTTGAAGTGGTGGTTGCAATCCTGTCAAAGTGGTGGTCAAGTCCAGATCTGTCGAGGTGGTGGTGGAAGCCCTGAGTGGTGAGCAAATTCCCATGTGGTGAGGGAAGAAAACCCAGTGTTGAGTAAAGTCCAAGTGTGGTCTTTTGTTGGGCTTAGTTTAGTTGGGAACAGCCCCGATACCTCCCCTGGGGTGGTAAATTCTTCACTGGATCACTGGGCATTTCAGAAGTCTTTGACACCTCCTAAGATGTTACAGCTGCCTGTTATGTCAGCACAGTTTGATCCATTTTGGCCATCGGCAGAGATAAATATTTTTAGGCCACGTGAGTGTGAATTGTCCTAGTGCTTCCCTCAGGGGAGTTATCATAGCTAAGTCATTCCTGTAAGGACAAAGAAACACTACTCTGCCTAGCAGAATTTTGCCTCTCTCCTTATCTTGTTCAGCATCCAGCTTGTAGCCTGAGGTGGTGGGTGTGCACACCCTCAGCACTTGGGTGGTTACTTTGCACATGGTCAGCTTGCACCTTGGTTGTCTGAGTCATCAACATTACAGTCTTTCACACTTGTGGATACATTCTTCTTCTAGGCTAATAGTACCATTCTTATCTCAAGTTCCAGTCACAGTCCAAATTAGCAGGCATATTTTCGGAAAAGAGAAGAGAAAAGGTGGGTACCAGAATTTTTGTGTAACCCAGGACAGCCAGATATGAATCTAAACTTGAAAGAAGTGGCTGGAGAGCAGCCTTGCAGAAAGGGGTGATAGTTGGTGGGTGGCTCAACAGGAGCCAGCAGTGTTTGCCCTGGCAGCCAAGGGGGCAAACCACATCCTGGGGTGCATCAAACACAGCATTACCAGCCAGCCAAGAGAGGTGGTTATCCTGTTGTACTTTGTGCTGGTGAGCCTTGAGTACTGTGTGCAGTTCTAGGCCCCATCATTTAAAAAGGTTGTGAAGGTGCTTGAAAATATCCTGAGAAGGACACCAAAGCTGGGGAAGGGGCTGGCAGGAACGGGCTCTGAGGAGAGGCTGAGAGTACTGGGTTTGTCTCGTTTGGACAGGAGGAGGCTGAGGGTTGACCTCATTGCTTCCTACAGCTTCCTGAGGAGGGGAACTGGAAAGCTGCTGAGCTCTTCTCCCTGGTACCCAGTGCCAGGACACATGGGAATGGCTCAAAGCTGGTAGTCTGCGGCTTGGGCAGGGGCACTCTCTGCTGGGTTAAGAACTGGCTGGATGGCCAGGCCCAGAGAGTGATGGTGAACGGTGCTGCATCCAGTTGGTGGCTGCACAGTAGTGGTGTCCCCCAGGGATCAATGTTAGGCCCAGTTCTATTTAGAATCTTTTTTTGATGATCTGGATGAGGGGATTGAGTGTACTATTAGCAAATTTGCGGATGACACCAAGCTGGGGGGGCATGTTGATCTGCTGGAAGGCAGGAGGGCTCTTCAGAGGAACCTGGACAAGCTGGAGAGATAGTTTGATTCCAAGGGGATGAGGTTCAACAAGGCCAAGTGCCAGGTCCCGCACTTTGGCCACAACAACCCCGTGCAGCGCTACAGGCTGGGGACAGAGTGTCTGGAGAGCAGCCAGGTAGAAAGGGACTTGGGAGTTTGGATTGACAGGAAGCTGAACATGAGCCAGCAGTGTGCCCAGGTGGCCAAGAAGGCCAATGGCATCCTGGCCTGGATCAGGAACAGTGTGGCCAACAGGACCAGGGAAGTGATTTTTCCCCTGTACTCAGTGCTGGTGAGGCCACACCTGGTGTGCTGTGTCCAGTTCTGGGTCCCTCAGTTTAGGAAGGATATTGAGGTGCTGGAGGAGGTCCAGAGAAGAGCAATGAGGCTGGTGAAGGGACTGGAGAGGCTGAGGGAGCTGGGGTTGTTTAGCCTGAAGAACAGGAGGCTCAGGGGAGGCCTCATCACTCTCTACAACTACCTGAAAGGAGGTTGTAGCCCGGTGGGCATCGGTCTCTTCTCCCAGGCAACCAGCAGTAGGACAAGAAGGTACGGTCTTAAGCTGTGCCAGGGGAGGCTTAGGTTGAATATTAGGAAAAAAATTTTTTACAGAGAGAGTAATCAGACATTGGAATGGGCTTCCCAGGAAGGTGGTGGATTAAGATGAGACTGGATGTAGTACTTAGTGCCATGGTCTAGTAACTGCAGCAGCGTTGGATCAAGGGTTGGACTTGATGATCTCAAAGATCTTTTCTAACCCAGTTGATTCTATGGTTCTGAAAGCTTTGTCCATCAAGGGAAGTTCAGACTTGACATGAGGAAACGTTTCTTTACCCAGAGGGTGGTCAAACCCTGGAACAGACTTTCTAGAGAGGTGGCTGATGCCCCACTCCCATGCCTGTCAGTGTTGAAGAGACATTTGGATAGTGCCCTTAAAGCCGTGCTTTACCTTTTGGTCAGACCTGAAGTGGTCAGGCAGTGGGACTAGATGATCGTTGTAGGTCTCTTCCTGCTGATCTCTTCTACTCTACTTTGCTCTACTCTACTCTAATCTATTCTATTCTTCTTCCTACCTGCTCCTTTCCCTACCAATAAATGCTAAGGAAATTTCTGTTGACTTTTCTTCCCAGCCCTGCACTAGCAGAAGGCATTGAATACCCATAACCATCTCCCAGCCTAGGCGTTGGCTCTGTCACCTTGTGGGAAGGAGGTATGGGTCTTCTGAGGGTGGGTGAGAGCTGTGGATCATCTTGAGACAATGGAACCATCTGCACAAATTTGCCAAAAGCAAGGGTGACACACAGTTTCTGCAAGTCTTTTGTTCATCCACTTTTGCTGGTTTTCCATAGGATGGCAAAGCCCCCTATCTCTGACATTAGTAAGGCTCAAAGATCAAGCCCTCAGTCTGGTGCAGGATGTGCTTCTCATCTAAATGGTTGCAAAAGGTTTTGGAGTTGAGCAAGATGACCTGTTCGTTTCCCCATAGTTCCTTTTTTCTCTCCTTGTACTTACTTTTAGAATTGCCTGAGCTGTTTCCCTTGGAAAAGCATCTAAACAAAAAGAGTCTGATTGTAACAGTACACCATCCTGCCCAATACTCTGTTTCCAAAGTGGCCAACAATAGATATCTGAAGGAGAGCACATAAGCAGTGCAAGTCTACCTTTGTCAGGGTCCTGGGGGTGCTCACAGGCCTCAGTGGCTGCAACCAGCCTCCCCTGGGACCCCCACCCCCATAGGCTCCTGCCAAGGGCCCAGGGGATGTGTTCCAGCTTAGCATGGGGCCTTCAGTGCCTGCATAAGCAATGCTCTGTCCCTGTCTCCTGGATGGGCCTGGGACCTGACCTGAGCAGCTCTCCAGGATGGAGCCCTCAGACATGGGTCATAGCTTGTCATGCAGAACTCTGGGTGTAGCATAGCATAACTGTTCATGAGTCAAGTAACAATGAGACCAATATTTTCCTGAAATGTCAGGGGCTTTTCAGCTCCAAAGACACATTCAAGGACATCTTGGCCTTGATGTATGAGAAGCATTCTTGTGCCTGCCCTGTGCTTGTGTTGCAGGCAGGGAGAGCTGAAAAGTGGCAGCTCTGGATGGGGCAGCAAGCCTGGAGTCCTTCCAAGCACAGGCTGTTTTGCACAGGCAAGAACCCCTGGAGAAATGGAGCCAAAGGAAGAGCAGAGCTCGCTCCCACTCCAAGCTTACAAAGAGCAAGAGGCCAGAGAGAGATAGGGCATGAGTGGTGCCTTGGAGGTGTGAGGCAAGAAGAATGAAGCTGCAGGGGCCCAGAGGAGCCCTGACAAGGGGCTGTGCTCAGTGCTATGAAGGACAAGCAGCAACATCCGGGGACCACACTTGGGGCCCACCCTGGGAGTCTAGAAAGCTTCCTACCCCTGGATGAGGGGCACAAGAGCCACCTTCATGGAGCAAGAGCAGGCAAAATTGTCCAAAGGACCCCTGGAAAGGGGCTCTGCTCAGTGCTGCAGAGGAAAGCAAAAAAACCCCTGGAGACATTTGCAGCCCACTGTAGGATAAAAAAGAGCCTTCCTCTCCCTAGCTGCAGGGCACGACAGGCCATCTTCACTAGGCATGAGCAGCAGGCAGCTACAAAAGGAACCAAAAGGATACAGAAAAGGTCATGCTTGATGCTGCAGAGGAAGGCAAAACCTCCCCAGGGACTGATGCCGATCTGCCCTGGGGGAAGATTCCTTCCTGACCACAACACTGGCAATCAAGTATTCCCTAGCATGTGAGCAAGACCTGTCTCCTCCTCCCAGTCTGATCACACCCCCCAGAAGATGCTCAAGCCCTATTCTGCCTTACCTGGAGCCATCTCAGGAGCTTCCAAGAGTGGCCACATGCCCCCAGCCTGATCAATTTCAAGGGCAAAAATCCTTCCAAAGCACTGGGATCCTGGAAACATCTCTGCATTCCATTTCTTACAGCAGCTGTCCTTGGCTCCACAGGGAGTGAGGACAGAGAGCTCTGCAGTGCTCCTCAAGTGTTCCTCCAGAAGGCATTTCCTTTGTCTTACCACTGAGCTTGGTGCTTCTTATCTCCTGACAAGCTGACTTCTGTCCCCTGAAGGCTGAAGCAGGAATTCCGTTCATCCAATGGGCTTTTAACATGGCCCCATCAGGAGCTGGTTGCAGCAGAAAACCTCCAGCAACCTCATCCAGCCTCCCTCAGCCCCAACCAGGTAACTACATCGGCTCCTTAAAGACTTTCTCTTGGATGTCTTCAGACTGACCCTGGGCCGGCTTTGTCAGTAGGACACAGGAAGTGCTGCTCTGCCATGCACAGCCCCACCCACCGCAGCCCAGCCCATCACACCTTTGTCCAGCATCCTTCACAGAACCATAGAATCATAGAATTTTTAGGATTGGAAAAGACCTTTAAGATCATCAAGTCTAGCCATCAACCCAGCACCACCACCATGTTCACCATTAACCCATGTGTCATATCTGCATGTTTTTTAACACTTCCAGGGATGGTGATTTCACCACTTCCCTGGGCAGTCTGTTTCAATGCTTTAAAACCCTTTCATTGAAAAAAGTTTTCTAATATCTAATCTAAACCTCCCCTGGTGCAACTTAAGGCCATTTGCTTTCATCCTGTCACTTGTGACCTGGGAGAAAGACTGACCCCCTCTTTTCTACAACCTCCTCTTTGGAGGAAGGCCTTTGGAGTGCTGGCCCTGAGGCAGTCTCTGCATCCAGGACTCTGTTCCTGCCATGCACTGAGCACAGTTGCTGGGTGTTCCTGACATGTTCTTTGCCACTCAGCTCCCAAGGACCAGCCTTGTGTTGTTACTCCTCTCCCAGAAACCAACCCTGCAGTCCAGACACCACCCCTATTAGCCATCCCCTCTCTGTGCCAGAGCTAATATCTATGAGGTCCTGCAGTGAGGAGGACCAGGGACTTGATCTGACTGGATACAAACCCTTTTCTTGGGGCATAAGTGGGGTGATTTTGGCAGCTGCCACCTGAGGAAAAACCAAAGTGTAACCAGAGCCAGTCTGAGATGGACAGTGTCAACAGACCACCAGGGAAATAATAGAGACTTTGAAAAACAAGTGAGAGGAGGTAACACTGGTGTGGTGGAAAGGTAGGTCATTTTCAGACCTCGAACATTTGTATCCATGCCCAAAGCACTGTCAGGCAAACAACGACTTTTCCAAACTGGGAAAATAGCTCACTGCTGCTATTGTAGTCGTGTCCCCTTGTCCCACTGAAACCAAGCTGTGCAGCTTGCTCCTCCTTAAACACACCCATTGGCCATGTTTCATGGCTAGGCTTCATGAACGAAGATTTGGGAAGGCTCTATCCACATTTGCTACAGGCACGCTGGTGGTTTATGAGGCCAATACGTGACAGACATATCCGATTGCAAAAGGCACAGCAGAAAGACTCCTTAGATGGTGTATTCTGCAATACACTGTTCTTTCTGCGTTGCCTTTTTTCCTCGAGAGTGATCCTGCGTGTGTTCTCAAAGGAGACAGCAGCGTTATAGATGGTGTGTCTCCAGGCCTCCCGATTTGAGGCCAGAGTAGACCAGTTATAACTGGCCATGTTTATATGGGATACAAAGCACTCTTCAGCAGCGGAGTAAAGCTTTCTGAGCTCATTTCTCACTTTAACCTTTCTGAGAGATATTTGCCTACCTTTTTTTTGTGGGAAGATGTTCAGTTCTTATCTAAAACCCTTGCAAGTCTCCTTGTTCTTTAAGATTTAGTAATTGGAATACTGAAAAATTGAGAGGTACTATTATTGTAATTTTGAACTGTGGTGCCAAAATTGGTGTGTACCTTCAGACTATGTAAATAAGGTCATTTATACCAAAAACATTCTTTTGGTTGTGGTTTTGCCAGAAATGAAAGAGAGTGTTTTCATTCTGTCTTCACGAACTTTGCAGAGATGTAACGGGCATGCATGGTTTCATCACCATTCCTCACCAATGCATCAAGGGACATTTGCTACTGTGCTGTGTATGGTAAGGTTCTCTTCTTAGAAAGAAGTCCGGAATGTTTTTGTGTTCTTTACTGTATTTTTCCTTGCACTGCCATAGCTCTTTTCCTCTTTTGGTCTTCATCCTTGATCCCTTTCTTGAAAGTGATTGAAGTCCTTTCAAGCCTTGGCATTGCTCCTTCTAGTCATCATTTTTCTTCTGTAGGCCATCCATGCCCATGAATCAACTGCTTAGTCTTTGTCTGCATTCATTGCGGATGGAATTTGTGTTTTTCGAACTCAAGGAATGAGAAATGTCCATAGCGGTACAGGTGAGTTCTCACCAGGGCTTTGACAATGCTTACCTTTCTTGCCTCACAGGAATGATTGTCACTTTCTTGTCACACAGGAATGATTTTGCCTCAATCCTGTTCATGGCTCATAGTCGCCCTGTGATCTACTCATGTCTCCAGGAACATTTGCCTACACCAAAATTTCCAAAGTGGCGCAGATTCTTGTGTCACTCCACCTGACGTGGTGGTACCTATTTCTACCCTGCAGTTGTTCATGCAAGGAGCGTGTAGGGGATGTCTCTTCTCTCAGAGCCTCAGGTGGTAGGGAAGACGGGGCCTGTAGAACTATACCATGAGATAGAGCTTCTTCTGCTTCATGGGTGCCATGACATCTAGAATATGATGTGAATAAAGAAACCTACATTTCTTGAACAATGCCTTTCTGCAATCTAAATTCAAAAGACCTGATCACAAAGTTCCCTATTTCCTACATTTGATGACAGCAAAGCATGAAGGGTGAAGCCTGAGAGATGTGTTAAGGGGGCTTCCATCCGTCAGTAGCCTGCTGGAGTCCAGCTCCTCGTAGGCACAATCAGCCAGTCCAGCCTCTGCTGGGCATCTGAGCCATGGGTGGAGTGTGTGAGTGGGCTCTGAACATGGCACCGGTGGTGTCAGTTCAGTCTCTTCCAAAACACTTGTGCTGGTTTAGAGGTAAACCGGCAGGGGAAATGAACCCAACTCAAAAGAGAGATTATAAATCAGAATAACAATTTAATAAAATAATACAATAATTATGATTATACAGACAAACAATTGGTTTTAACCCACAAAACCCAAATGTATAACCCAGCACCCTGGAGCATGAACAAAGTGGTGTTCGTTGGGCCCCCTGAGTCCACAGTAAAAAGGAGAGGGAAAACCTGTTGGTGAGAGTGCTGTTGCAGTCTGGTCAAGAGTGGTGATTGCAGTCCGGTCGAGAGTGGTGGTTGCAGTCTGGTTGAGAGTGATGGTCACTGTCCTTCTTCTGGATCCCAGGAGTGGTTAAAAAAGTCCCAAGACCCCAAGATTAAATATATATCCTCAGGTTCAGGCAGGAATGTCCAGTGCCTCCCTCAGGGCAGGGAGTTCCACAATGGGTGTGAGGACAGGAGCATCCTCCTATCTGGCAGGCCTCTTAACACCCAGTTTATAGCCTGAGGAGTCAGGGGAGCTCTGGGCAGATGGTGGAAATGGTCTATTGATAACAGTTTCTGGGAAATGGCATGAAAGGCTATAGAATACAGAGTTTTGGGTTACACCCATACAGTGATGAACTGGTCCCAGCTGTTCTAACTAGGACAACACCTAAAAAAGAAAATATCCATGCCTGGCATTAACTGAGCTGCCATTTGTGAAGTTTCACAGGATAAAATGCCAAACCAGCTCAGGCACTGAAAAAGCTACAAAAGACCAAACACTGGTGGGTCAGTGCAATGCAGTTCATGTCACTGCCATCTGTGGGGATATGCTTTACTCTGCAGGAGTGTGAATAAAGGTTGCTGATGATTTTTTAAATGAATTCTGCAGTCACGTAATGAAGAGTAAGCTTGTTGCTGGTAATGCTGACATGGGTAAGGAGGTAACTGCACAGGTGGGCATCTGACACTAGAAGGCAACTGCCTCCCTTTAGAGGCCCTACACACCTGGAGATAGCTGGAAGAAGAATTGAAGAGTTTGGGTTTTATACACTCACTTGAAACCACCTGTGATGGTCAGTGTGATGAAATGACCAATGATATCATTCAGATACAAAGGAACTTATTTTTCTTTTTAATTTTAGGACAAAAATATGAAAAACAGTCTCCTAGCACATGCATGGTAATGAGTTTGCAAAGCTGGTGCAATGAGTGCAGAAAGCTGCCAGATGTCTGTTCAGTTAAAGAATCTTTATAGATAGCTGTAGAGAGCTGCCCTCCTGGATGGACCACTGAGACCTAGGTCATAGCTTGTCTCCTGCCCTGTCTCCTGGATGGACCTGGGACCCATACAGCCCTGTCTCCAGACCTGTTTCCAGCTGTATCTCACTATTCACGACTAGTTTTCCTGGCTGGACCCAGCTCATTCCCTCTATGTATCAGAGGCTCTTGATAGAGCAGGTTACCAGCTGCTGGCTCTGCCCATCTGGGCCAGAGGACCATGAGGGCATGGCTTGTGCCGGCATCACCAGCAGCTCCTTGCTCATCCATCTTCAGTGAGCAGTAGGCACTTGCTGCCCTGACAACCTTCTTGCACTTCGTCCTCCAATATTTTGCAGCTCAGGCACTTCCTAAGCCAGAGAGTGTCAAAGTATTCATTGACCAATCAGTTGATTGTCCTCCATGAACCCATCCTGCCTCACCATGAAAGCTTCTGGTTTACATATAGCCAAACGGAAGACTACAGACATCCTCAGCAGGTGTCTGAGCATTAAAGTCT
Source organism: Lepidothrix coronata (assembly GCF_001604755.1). Lineage (NCBI taxonomy): Eukaryota > Metazoa > Chordata > Aves > Passeriformes > Pipridae > Lepidothrix > Lepidothrix coronata. The sequence goes on from NW_016690183.1 coordinate 5,223,098, forward strand.
GGCAAAGAGTCATAAACACCTTAAGAGAAAAAATATTAGCTAAACTTAAATATAGGTTTTTCTATTAACTGCATTTATAATAAATGTCATCACTTACTGACTTTCCTATATGCATAAGCAAATAACACAGTTTACTGATAGATGAAACAAATTCAGGAAGAATTAGTACATGGCAGCTCTTTCAGTAGCTCAAACCTATCACATTTTCTCTCCTGTGCAATACACAGCAGGATATAAAGTCTATAACCAAATTATGTGAACTGACTATCAGAAGATCAAACATTTCTCACTGAGAGATGTCCTAATGTAACACTGGGAAGTACCTCTCTGTATATAATGTACCTTTACTTATACATGAAATATTCAAATATCAGGTACCGTGCTTGAAGCAAGAGGAGCACAGGTATTTGGATACATCATTTTACTCAGGCTTTTTATTTTTTTTCCATGAGAGAGAGGCATCTGCTTACAAGATGGGGATCTAAGGGATATGTATTTTGTATGGAATGTGTGCTTTCACTGGCACTACACACCCTGCCTGCCACATCCACCTCCACTCTTTTTTTTTGTCTCTGATGATGCTGTCACTTCATTGTGTTGTGTTGAAGTGGAAATAAGAGCTATGCAAGATAATTTACAGCTCAAATAAATAAAAGCAGATATACCAGTGAATAAGAAGTTAATCATCATCACACACACTGAAAATATCTGCTTTTCCCTGCTGGTGTGGTAAAAGCATTACTACTATGAAGAGTTACACAGTTAATACTGGGACTCATTAATAAATGCCTATTATTCAATGAACAGAAAAATATACCTTTTTTTTTGATGTTTCTGCTCTCCTTGACATGTTCTGAATCCTGCCAAAGATTTTGTAAGAGTTTTGGAAAAAGAAGATTCCATTCACCGTAAGAATCATCTTTTTGCCAGTTTGGATTTCTTATTTGCCTTGCTTGAGTGATGTTAGTTCACCCAAATATAGTCTGTTCTTCACCTGATGTAAATCTCCATTATTGTCCATGCTATATCCAACAAAGAGATGTCTTAAAAACCCTATCGTACCTGATACTACAGAAGACACCATGAGATGTGAGGAATGTGGATTATTAGAATGCTGTAGTTAGTAATGCATCTGGAAAGTATATTCTTAAACCTTACCCACGCAATATCACAATTTCTTGCTAATCTATCTTGCCTCTTGAGATGTTTTTATTCCACAATTCTGTTTCACCTGGGAGAGGTGTGAGATTAGCTTGTCCTCTGATTAACTAGGTTCTAACATCATTGCTGTAATCACCTCCCATCACTTTACATAAGAGTAGAGGAGGAAGGTGCTGTCTCTTCGCTGTGTAGTTCACTATGTAGAAAGAATCACAGTCACATTTCCTAGATTTTCATTTTATATAAATTCTAGTTTAATCAGAAAACTGTAAGACCCGTTGAACAATTGTCTCCCTGAGACACAAAAATAAGTTTTCAATCAAACCAGCTTGTTAGATCTAGAAGGAAAGGGGGAGAATTTATTCCCACCTTCCCAAAATACAAAGCATTACAGCAAGCTTCTTTTCTCTAAAACAACAAAGAGAAAGAAAGTTCTTTTGCAGACACTTTTTTTAGACAGTAAAGGATAAGCACTGATGGAAAGGGAGCTCTCCCACTGGCTGCACAGGAATCAGTATAATGTAGATTATGCTTAGGCCTTGTTCTATAAATTTAGGCACAGAAGCATCTTCTTTTCCTGGATTACCTTTCCATGACATAATTGAGCACTTATGAAGGGAAGGAAGTGCCATTCTTGAATTGAGTGAATATGTCCCAGTAGTTTGGTTTTTGAAAAGTGAAGCTCTGGGGGAGTGGGAGAAACCCAGAGAAATTATATATTAATGAACTCTGGAGGAGGAGAAATTAGAAGCATCAGAAGTTTTTTTAATAGCAAAATTTCCTTCAAAATGTAAAAATGATTGACCAGAATGGGCTTGCATAGGCAGAGACCGTAATCCATTACTGTCTCTCAAAACAATTATTTTGGAATTAGCATACACGGAAAACGCAGTCACATATCCATGAAAATGAAGATGCAAAATGTAATATTCTATCTGTTTGGCAGAGATGGAGAGAGAGAATGAGAGAGGGAGGAAGAGCCATTGACTGTTTAGAATTAGGCCTGTTAGTCTTTGAAGAGTGCAAGACTGAGTCCTGCATGTTTAATTGGTGAGTAAAGGGCCTGTAGTGTGAGGCACAACAGCTTGCTCTGACAATGCCCTGCATCCATCACTCTAGAAAAGAGGAAAAAGAGTCCCCCTAGTGTACCAATGCTGTAAGAAGCAGGAGGATCCCTTGCTTGATTCATTAAATCTGCTGCAAGCTCTGCTATGGCATGTGAGCAAGCGCCTAAAGGTATTTTAGTAAATTCCTGGTCTCTGTTGATCACTAGGCTTCTAGTTTGTGAAGTAAGGAACCATAAACAATTATAAATAATGAGCTTTAAAAAATGAATGTGTGTTCTAACACAGTTTAGCTATTAAGTAATTGGGGTTTGCATTGCTGTATAATTCTAACCATTGTTTTTGTCATCCAGAAAATATATATTCTCCTGAAAAACATAAGACAAATTACTATAGACAGTAATACTATTTTCACAAGTTCTTAGGTGTGTAGCTGAGAGGTAAATTCAAGCTATTCTATTCAAAAGTACCACTTTAATTTTTTTTGTTCTTTCAATTAAAAAGGGAAAATCTACTGCAGATAAAAGTATTCAGTGTTGCCGGGGAGTGCTACTCTTCCTGCCTGTCAGAGATCCGGTGTGCAGCTCAAAACACAGGCTTTGTATCACCTTGAATTTGCACTGTCACAAATTAAGTGATAAAGCAGCCTCCTCCATCTGTAAGCCTTGATCAATGCCCCCCTCTCAACTATCTTAGGTTCAACAATGCAAACCTGTCTCTTTGTGCCTGGTGCTGAAGGGGCATGCATATAGGAAGGCATATCTGCTGTATATTGCTGTGGCTTCATAAGCGGTTTCCTCTTGGGTACACTGAGGGAGAGCCACAGATAAAAAGTTTCAAAGGAGACCAGAAGGTCTCTGTGGGGGATACAGCACAGCTGGTTTGTAAGCAGTATTTGTCATTCTGTCCTTCAATAGCTTTCCTCAAGTTGCCAGTGCTAAAGGGAACCTGGCCAGTGGAGTTCCCCTGTTGCACCCAGCTCTCCACCCAAGTCTACTTGTGGCAGATTAGGAGCTACCTTGCTCTCACCTTTTTGACTGTTGACAAGAGAGCTAAATAATCTCTTCAGCAGCAAAGGAAATGGGGGGGGATGATGTGTTAGGGAGAGAATTCCTTACAGTAAGTAAAAAGGCAAAACTGGACCAACACCTCATAGGAGATGGCCTGTGGAAAGCTCAAAGGATGAGTAGCAAAACTGAAACAGTGTCCAGGGACCAGTTGTGCAGCCCCTACAGACAGGACCAGGTAGATGTGGCTGAGGGTGAAGATCTCCAGCTCCTCAGAGGTAAGGGCAGCTCCAGGGGTAGCAGAAGAGGCTCTTACAGCTGTTCAGATTAACAGTGGTGACGTGACTTATGCAGAGGCATTAGGTGCAGGGATGTTGTTTTACATTTGGTGGCATAGACTGGCATTTCCTGGAAGTATAGTTTAATTATGGCACAAAGAGAGGCAGCACATATGGGAGGAAGAAGCTCTTGCAGTTCTGAGTGTGCGCAACGCGATAGTTGGTTTGTTGGTGCATAAGGGTGCAACAGGGTGCAACAGACTTGTGTATACAATGCTGTGCTTATTTATGTGGTGCAACATATGTCTATGTCAGTGTCTTTGCTAATAAAAACCCCAGTGCAGTGGTAATTGCCAGGTTTAGTTACTTAAATAAGTTAAGGGAATTTGATAGGTGTTTATGCATATTCGCTGCAAAAAGGCTCCTCCTGAAGAGGAACTATAAAATAGACATCCTTAACTTTCCTTTCAGCTTCACATGCAGTATTTGACTTCTGTCTGTGTATTTTCCTGGAGACAGCCAAGGCAATCTCTACTCACTCACCCATTTACCAGTTGTATTTTGAATTGCTTGTGATGATACGGATGTTGATTATGGCCTTCACAATACTGCCTGTTTTTTCCACAGAACTGTCCTGAAGGATAAGTCCACAGGAAATTCTCAGCTGACCAAAAGGCAGACCAAGGTATTAGTTCAGTGTATTTTCTTTCATGAGTAAGAAGCAGATAAGATTTCAGCACAAATGGTGCATTTTAATTATGTTTATCAATGAAATGCAAAGCAGATGTTGGCAGCACCATTTCAAGTACTCCTTCCCCATCTCTGAGACAATGTTTCAGTGTTAATACTGTATATCTTTCTAAAAATGCTAAATCTGAAAAGTTTGTAATGCTAAAATATCTCGCTGACCTCGGAACACTTCTTGTTCCCCATGCATCTGCATGTCAGTTCTTCTTGTTTCTAATTTTTTAAATACAGACCAAAACTTCCTTTCTTAAATTTTTTCTTAAAAATTAAAAAAAAAATAAAATCATATTCTAAAAACTCAAACAATGCAAAGTAAACTGGATGATCCTTGTCTGTCTCACTCCCTCAACACCCATTTCATTTGTTATATACTTGCATGCATATGCATATATATATATGTATGTATGTATGTATACATACATACATACATACACATACACATTCCAAACACTCCTGCATGTTGGATCTTAAAATTATATTGTAGGAAAAATTAGACTGGCAAGTGCTGTGCCTACAATTGGAATATTGTTGATATTCTCACATTTCTTTGACTATAACAGCTAAGATCAATATTTTCAATACCTTTAAAAATGAGATAATAACTTCAAAATATTGCCAGAAATTTACTTGAAATGGAAAGAGTGTGTTAGGTTTAAACTTAGAGACTAAACTGCTTTTAATTCTGCATTTTTGCTTTTGACAATCTTTGGAAAGCATGCTGTTTGCACTAGTAACTGAAAAGCAATTCTAGGAGGACAGAAAGATGCACTAAGATTTATACGAAGGTGTAATACAGCAAAAAGTTTATGGACTGTTATTCTACTGTATTTCCAGAGGACTGTATTGATCTTCAAAGGGTTAAAGTGCTACCAGGTTGCATTAATGTCACCCTTCAGAAATCACTGGCCAATAACGTATCAGCAATCAGTGCTGCAGTGTGTTGTTCAGGACACTCAGTTTTTGGAGACAAGTGGCTGATATATTTTGACAAGAAGAAAAAATAGTCTCGGAAATTCTTGCAAATCTTAACTCAGAAGGGAAGATATATGAAACAAACTGCTTCCATTAGAAAAAATGGTAATGTTTGCCTTCGTAAGTAACTAGATTTTATGTCAGTTCACTGGAGCAGTGAATGAACCAAAACTCTGCCAACCTTCAAAATGCAAAGGATTCTGTAAGTAGGATTTACATAGTCTGAATATTTTATATTTTGAATGCTCATCACAGCTCACATAAACTAATATTTTGATATATATTTCCAGTAAAGAAAACATTTGACTTCTGGTGGAGTAAAGCAGTGAGACATGTTTTGGCTTGTGACTACAGACACAGGTTTCTCAGCCCTTGCTCCTTTTTCTCCTGTTAGCAATTTTCTTCTGTCTAGTTCTTACAATTTGTGCACATTCGAAGAAGGCAACACAATCCACTTCACTTTGACACAAAAGAAACTTAAAGAAAAAAAAATCAAGAACTCAAACAGCCATAAAGTAGAACTATAACGGAGGGAATAAAAATAGAGGCTGTAAGAGAACACAAGGGGTTAAAGTTCTGACCACTGTCTGCATACATAAAATCATATCACCTTATCTGAAAAGTTTAGGCTCAAAAGAAAATCCTTGGCTTAAAATACCTTTTAGGTATATTAAATCTTTAGGCTGAAGATTACAGCAAGTGTTTTCTCTTTGGTGAGTAGCTGTTTGTCTCACTTTATTTACTTGGTATTGGGTATTTGTCAATGTCATTTCATATCTGCAGAAAATTCATACGTTCCATGGAAGTATGTATGTGTGTGAGTGTGCTGAAGGTCACATGACTGTTTCATCCTATTTGGTGGAGCAGCTTGACTTTTTTTCTCTTGCTTTTGGTGATGGTTGTGAGTGCAGAAGTTGATTGACAGATGCATGCCAGAAACCCCCATTCTCCTTTTCAAAGACTACATATGATGGATTGCGATCTTTCAGCTCAGCAGGACACAGGGACCATGCAAGCTGTAATTGGTCAGGTATGGAGTCAGCCATTTCTCAACTCCCCTTTTATTTTTTTTTTTTTCACAAGGGTCTAACCATATGATTCACATAATTCATATTTACAGTACCATCTTTCTATCTGTATCTTCAGCTACCAGAAAGTGTAGTACTGAAAGTGAGAAAGGCAAAAGAACCACAATAATCTGGCCAGGGAATCACTAGATAAAACTAAATTACCAAGCTTTTCTTCTAATAAACCCCATTTATAATTTAGTCTGAGTTTGCCAAATCAATGAATTTAATAATTTGCTGTTTTATTTTGTTTAAATGTGCTGAAGGAGAAGAACTGAGTGAAACTGTTATGTTTGCTGGGGAGTTGTTTTCTATTTCTAATGCTATTCATTATTTCTATATTGCCTGTTTTCCTGTACTACAGGCTGTGGCTTTTTCAAAATTATTATTATTTTTTATTTTTTCTTCTTTTACTCCTAATCCAGAAATGTGTGATTGAGCTTGGTAAATGTAGTAGTCTCTGCTGCTGCAGAGGGGCAGCCTGCAAATTAAACACTGCCACAATCTGAAAGGTCCAGGTGGTCTGCTCGTGCTTCCTAATGCAATCCAGCACAACAGCTTTAATAAACAGCTCTATTTAGTTCTCCCTCCCTGTATCCAGGGAAGTGAACTGGTCTGGGGCTGCTGTGATGAAATGCCAGAAGAATATCTCTCAAAGGCCTCACAAGCTGATTTTTAGAGCTTTTCCGTTTTGTCGTCTTTGTCTTCCAAATGGGTCAGTGAGTCCTTCTCTTTCTGTTTTGTGATTTCTGATAAGTCTGTAGGTTTTATATGTGTGTTTTAACCGTGCTGTTTTGAGCTTTAGCCAGAAGAGAGAAGAAACATTGTCTTTTCATTTGCTTCAAATAATAACCTGAAGTGGGGAAAGAAATTAAATTATTTTGTTCTGATGAACAGGGAGGGCTGTTTTCCTATGAATGCAGTCGGAGTCAGATGAGGGTGCCTGTTTTTGTTTTTCTAACAAAATTTTAAGTGCTCAACACTTTGTCATTAACCACTGGTTTGTAAATCAGTCTCTGGTAAAGGGAATTTTCTGAACTCTCAAAAGTTTTTGGTTTTTTGCATATGTTTCCAATATAGTGAATGCATGCTGCTGAGGTGACGACATAGTATTTGTTTTCTATATGCTGATACAATGGTGGAAAAATATGCATTCTACACGCTGTTTTCAACTAAATTATGTCAAAGCACAGAAGTCCCTCAAAGCACATGGTTTATTAATACCATCGTACACAGTAATGCATTTCTGGGTGGAAAATGTCAGATATGTAATACCATGTTTACCATAGACTTTTATTGCTTTAAATATTTTAAAAATAGAAGATACATTTTTTATAAAAATCCTCCAAACATTAACAGCTTTCTATTAGGCTGGCTTCTACCTAAAAAGTGGGGCATGTTTGCTAGTACTACATTATGTGAAAATATGTATTTTAGAGTGTGTTAATTACCTTTTTGTTTTATTTTGTCAGTCTTAAAGATATATATTTAACGATACAAAGGCAGATACAATGGTAAGGTTTTGAGCAAATACACTTGACAGAAAATGTACGCTGAAACACTGATAAATCGCAAAGCTAGCAATATCTCTTTAATGTAACTTTTTTGGCATATAAGAAAGTGTAAGTTAGCTATTTTATATTGAAAGCTTACCAGCACTCAGAAAGTGATCTTGAGGCTGGAAAAGATAGAAGGATTTTTTTTTTTTCTGTGTGTAACATTCCATATTTCATCAATTAAAAAAAGTTCAGTGAATGTCTGCAAAAATGTTTATATCATGTGTTAGTGTATTTCATTTCCTAAAATCCATAACAAAAGCATGGACTTCAAAGAAAAATACATTTAGCTATTTTAGGTGACTAACTTCTTTTGGACTTTACATCAGAATTTGTAATTATTATTCTGAAATTTATGTCTTAGGTGTTGCAAACATTTTTTTTAGATCTCTGTGTGTGCATATTTACACATCATATGTGTAAGTGTGCACATCCAAGTGTGTTCATAAGCCCACAAAATTTTCAAGTATGTTTTTGTTTTTGATTAATTGTCCAGTGTTCAGTTGTTATTAGGTATGTGTTAAGATAGAAAAAAAAGTTCAATTTTTTTTCTGATAAAAAATTATGTATCTTCTAGTTGTATAATAAAAGAGTTAGTTAAAACTTTGGAACCTCAGAGTAATCAGTATAATTACCATACATTGCTGAAAATAGAAATAGACTTTTCTCTATGAAATTTCGCAGAAAATAACTATCAGAAGGCAAACCTTATGCCAGAAAATATTTCCACACTGTAAGTCTATATTTAGTAGTGATAAATAATAAAGATTTGCATATTTGGTTGTTACATATTTTTAGAAGAGACCTTTATTTCTCGATGCTACTAGAAAAAGTTCTTAAAAGTCTTCATTAACTTTCAAACCTCCAAAAGCAAAAACTTAAATAAATGTTTATCATTTTGCCTTTTTATTTCAGAATTGTGTTTTTCTTCAGCCATGAGAACAATTTTTTTTTTTTGGCTAATCTTGGAGGTATAGCTTTAAACTCAGTCTTGTTTACCGCTAATGGAGTGTGAAGTTGCCTAATTAAAAATCCAAACTATGCATATATAACACTGATGTAATGGAGATCTGAATCACTAGCAGTTATTTGTAGTTCAAACACTAGTTTGTGTATGACATGAATGTAACAGCAGGAGCATACTGATTTAAAGGTATTTTGAACACCAAATACTTGTTCATCATTAAATGCATTTTCCAATTTTTTTAAAAAAATCTGGATTTCATCTGTCTCTCATCACCAGTGTCCACAGTGGCTCCCACTGGTGATGTCAATGATGGGCAGAGTGCTACAATCCTGACCATTACCTAGCACCTGGGTGTACTGGACACAGGGTGCAGAATTGCTTGTGAGCCTTCCCTCTGGATCTTTCCTCCCCCAAGCAAGCAATAAAACAGCCAACTACTCTGAAGAACAACCTCCTTGCCTAGTGTGTCAAGATCTAGAAGCTCATTGCTCATTGTGATTTTGATTCATAACTGGAGTGTTTGGCATGAAACCCCGATTCCTGCCAGCAATAGTCTGTAGCATCCTTCCTTGCACGCTGAACGATAACACCCATTATTTCTTCAATTGTGTTTTGATCTTATGGAAACTATTGGCTGGATTTTTATGCCATATTCCTTACATATCTGAATGAACAGGTAATTAAATGTGTCATCAAATTATTCCAATTATGCTGTAATTTCTCCACCTTGTATGGTTTCTAAAGCCTGTATTATACGTTTCTCTTCTTTTTTTTCTCTCTCCATCTTTTTTTTTTCTTTTTTTTTTTCCTTTGTATTTTCTTTTTCCTTTTTTTTTTTTTTTCAGACCTGAGCTTGTGAGTGACAGGTTAGTTCATCAGCATTACAGCCCTCCTGTTTTTGTCTCATCTCATGCAGACAGGTCACTGTGTCCAATCACCCTTCTGGCTCTGCTATCCCTGGGGGAGTCCAGGCCAGCCTGCCATCTTGATCCACCGGCCTGAGGGCCCAGGCTGGCTGCACATTTCTGTGTTCACTGGTTCTTGCAAATATAGTAAAACGGGAAGGGGAGGGGGGCAGCTTAAGTTAGATCTCTGTATATTGAGAGGAAGAAAATTAGGTAACATTTTTCTTCAAATAAGCATGTGTTTCCAGTTATTATTGCTATGTTTGAGTTCTCTTTCTAAAAGTTGTGTGTTTATTTTCTGTATTTCAGTGGTATCCTCCATATGATCTCACCAGTAGTAAATGCTATTTATGCAAAGGTAAATGTGCTCTTTTCCCATAGAGAGTGCTGATTTGAAGCCCAGTTTGTGAAACTGATACGTTGTTGCAACCAATGTGGATCTGTTTCAGTTTGTTGCCTTTTTTTTAAATTTTGTTTTGTGTTCTTCCCAATGATTAACAACAATAGAGCACGGGGATAGTGTTTCAGAGAAGCCCTTCCTTTCTGTAACTCATGGGTCACTTTTCAGAAGTTTGATCTGTTGCCGGTATTATTTTATAAAGCAGATTAATCCATGTGCAGGAGTTTAATTTTTACCAAATGAAGATCACATCTATAATGTTAGTTTGTCTTGAGCAATCTCTAAGTGATTTTTCTTGTAGTAGTAGAGGACTTTTTCTCTTGGAATACCTGTTTCAATCTTTAATCGAATATAAAGTATTGCCTATAACATATACAAGCAAAAGAACCATCTTACATGTAAATTTAAGACCCACTTTTATAAGACACCAGGGAATTGCGTCCTTTCGTCTGCAGTTTGGGACAAATCCCCTTCTTTCTAGCAAGAATTAGACCCATCACTGTAAGCATGACTACTTGCATAAGTAAGGTCAGACTACTTGTTCCCTTGTCTGCTTAGTCTATGTCCAGCACAGACATTGTTGTCCTTTACAGTCACCAGCAGTGGTTTTCTGCAGTTCAAGACTGCGAGAGAGATATTTCTGGACAGGTACACACTGGCTGCTGTTTTCAGTAGCAGAGAGACAATGAAACAATGAGAATTATGTTTGAAAAACTTCAAAAATGTACTTTTTAATATTTATGAACAAGCTGGTACTCTGATAATGAAGCATTCCATCTTTGCAGAAACCTGCTGTTGTATACACTCTCTAGAATACTGTGTCCCTAAGAATTATTATTGTAAGGATATGCAGGAATGTGGCTGTAATATTTTACAGTATAAATATTTGTTGTAGAGAAGTTTGGATCTCATTAATTTAATATATGGAAATTCTTTGGTCCTAGGCCTAGATTCCAGCAAAAGAATGCATTTTTCTGTTGACTTCTCTTTTTACAACAGAAAAGATGGATTTTTTTTCATTCTGATTCATGCTTAAAAAAATTTGTCTTCTTTTCACACCAAAATTGGGGTTTAATTGAATTCAACCTTCTAAAAACATATTTAATATTTTTTTTCTTATGGAATTTCTTTATTCTTTTCTGTTCTGTACTACTCTGCTGTCTCATCTGCTAGCTTGTGAGCCAGGCCAATTTAGAGGTCTAATTTTTAAAAAAGCTGTGATGTACACTCTATGTATATTCACTATATTCTAATTGTAAGAGAAAAATAAAGTATGTCAGATGACCTTTAAATTGCTGGGCAAGTGACACTCCTCCAGTGATGCAGATTATTATCTTTTGGCAATGCATTTACATTTGAGTACCTCTGTTATGTTTCCTAGATTCTAGACTGATAAACTAAATATCAATCTGGGCCATTTTTGTATGTACAGTACATAGAAGTGACTGTGCTGAGCCTCTTATCTTGCACTGACCTGTAGCTTATATTTTTCTTCTCTGATCTGAACTGCAACTCTAATGGAAGAAAATAAAAGGACAATCGAAGAGAAATTGTATACAGCACTTTCAACATTAGATTAGGACATGGCAAAATATTATTTTTTTCTGTGATTTGCATTATTCAGCAGCATTTGTTTGTAATGCAGTTTTTTACTCTGAAATTGTAAAAATGGCAGGAAGAACCTCAGATCACATCGTTTAGAATATATGCGTGTTTATCTATCACTAAACTTAACTAGACTTAAGTGTGTACTTCAAAGGTGGTCAGCAAATCACTTAAACCCGTAAAAGAAGTCTGCATTTGCTAAATCTTCAAGTGCACAGTATGATACTGAATTCAACGGGATTCCTTGTGTATGTAACACTTTTCAGGGTCTGGTCCAACTTGCCTATTGAGTTACTGCTGTTGCTGATAAATATAACAAAGTCTGGCTTAAATGCTAACTAAATAATTGTTATGCAAACTGATTTACAATTAGAACTGATTATTAGGATTAAAGATAGCAACTCAAAAGTCATGAACACTTTTACTTTTTGAGGATATCAGGGCTACAGGTAAATGGACTATAGATTCAGGGGTTTTGTTTTGACATTGGCTTTGAAACCGTTGTGATGTGTAGTACTTCCTCTTCAAAAGAGAAATATTAGTTGTTGATATTTGCTGCTGATTCTCTGTTCACTGGTAGTGCTGTTCCATAGTAGAGCTTTATCTAACTGTTAGATCAAAAGAAAATTTCGAAGATCAAGAGTCTGTTCTAAATTTCTAGCCATTCCTAAAAGTGGTAGTAGGAGAACGTTTAATAAAAAAAGGGTGAGTAGAGAGATAGGGAATGCAAAAATCTTTATTCCAAACAATCTTTCACATGTGAATGAGAATTTACAGGGTAGGACTCTTATAGCTGTTCTTGTCAAAACACATAGGTCTTGTCTTGGTGGGCTTTCCTGTGCCACCTTACTGTAAAAGAAATCCAATAATTTGATAAGCAGTGCTCCAAAATCACACTCGAGAGAGCTCTGAACCCACAAATGGGGAAGGGCATTGTAAAGGGAAATAGGACCTGAAGAAAAAGGACAAAAAACCAAAACTGTGTTAAAATGGAACTGCATTCTATTTCGGTCACTGATTCCATAACGTAATTTTTATTTTATAAGTTTCTAGCATTTTCAAGGATCTCAGATTCAAGTGTGTTTAGAAGACACAATCCAGCTGTGTAATGACACTTCCAAAAGGAAAATATTATGGGGGCAACGGTAAAAGACAAAAGTGTTTTTTTAGCCACCCCCTGCTATGGAAACGAGTTTCAAGAAATAGAAAATAACAGAACATGAGGTTTTTGCAAACATTTTAGTGAAAGTCATTTTAATAGTATTACACAACAGTTGCTGTTGGACATAAGTGATACTGATTCTATATCAGAATGTTGTACTTTCTGCTAAACTGTTTACATCTCTAACTGCTTTTCCACTTGTTGAGCTAACTTGTGGAGATCTAACTCAGTTTTTACTTGAGCTTTTCTCGTGTTTCAAGTGCAATGAAGTTTTACCAGAATAAAAAGCTGACAGCTTTAACCCGTTTCTGGAAGTTGTCTTTTTTTGCGGAAAGTGAATGACTAAATATAAATTTGCAGCATAGACTAAGACTGAAGCAACAATATTAAAGACTAGAATGTTTCATATCCTTGTTTCGTGTCCTTGTTTCATTGTCTCCCATCAATGGGAAACTAGCATCAGCTTTCATTTTTCACAGCGTATCACAATAAAGGCTGTGATTATTTTTGGGTTTTTTAATTATAACAGTGGAGAACTGTGTCTGATTGTTACCAAATCCACCTTTAAAAATAATAACAATAAAAAAAGGACTACAGATGTAAATAATTCTGACAATGGTTAAGTCTGGTATTTCTGAAATACTGTCATGATGGCTATAACTGGTGGTACTAGAACCAAATGCTGCCAAGTGTTGAATACTTCCAGAATCCTAGATTTCCACTCAGCTTTGTTAGGCGGGACTCTGTTGGAGTGAAATAAAATAATCTGGAATAAAGAAGAATTATGCTGCTCTAGGAAAAAAACAGCTATCACAGGATTCCAGGTCATTGAGTCTTAACTTCCCTTCACTGCCCCCACCCCTTTCTATGTACAAAATGTGTTTCACATTCTTCAAATGAATTGTACAAAGCAAAAATAATATCTGCATATGAGAAGATCCTAGTATTTTGGAGCAGAAGTTGAAAGTTGTGGCAAATGTAAAAGTGGCTTCTAATGTGGAAGAATAAAGCAGAAAGCATCAAACTCATTTAGCTTAGTGTCAGTCATGATGATTTATCATTATAGTCTGGGCAAACTGTGATCTTCGAGTAGAAACAATTTTGTCCATTAAGAGGGAAAAAAACAATCCCAAAACCCAGAATGTTCCAGCTTGATTCTTATGTCCTTAGGGTTGCAATATTGAATTCAGAATTGGGGGAAGCTTAATCTTGCAGCCAGATTTGACAAGATGCTAGTTGAATAGTAGGCAGAAGTGATGGCTTGCATGTTGTAATGCCCATGGTGAGAAATAAAAAAAGATAAGATTTGTCCATCAGTCCTGGATGCAGTATTCACCACCTGCTGCAGCTGCTCACCAAAGTAGGCAAGAAAACCTTGGATGTGCCACTTGGTGAGCAAAGCTTAGAATTTCAAAGCCTCACAGAAGACAAGCTGGACTACTCTAAACAGCGTATGAAGGGTTTGCAATAGCTCTGAACACAATTATCTGTTTGTTTTGTTTAGTGATATTGCTTATTTAAAGGGTAATCATGGGACCTTTTGAGCACATCCACAAGTATTCCCAAACTTATTTGGAAAGCTCACATGAACATGGTATTGTGCAATAGACAATGTAATGCTAAGGGCTTTTATCTCCCCTAGTTTCAATGGGATATAGACATGTACAGTTGGAAAAAAAAAAAAAGAAGCCTGTTCTCCACTTCCACTCAGTTAATCCTAGAGAACAGACGTCTCAGCATGTGTGTGTGTTTGTGTTTTGGGGTGTGTAGCCAAAAACCTGAAAGCTGCACCTGAAATTGGCAGGTGTTTGGAAAATAAGACCTGGATTTTGAATAATCAAACAACAAAAAACATGCTGAAGATTGGAGTTTCTTCCCCTAAATACGCTGTTTTTTTTTATTTTTTAAGTTCGTGTTGGATTTTAGCAAGAAGAGAAATTTAGGGTTACCCCTTAACTGGGGATTTAGAGTGACTCTGTAATGAATTTTAACCCAAGAGGCACTGCGGATATTCAGCAAACCTTTGTTCTATTCTGCTCATGTCCTTATGCTAGACCCATCACTGTAGTTATTAGATCTCAAAGATTACATTCTTTGATCCAGTGCTTTCTAAATCCTTAAACCACAGTTTATTTATTTAAAAGGTTATATCCAGCATTGGATTGGATTGTAAAATACCCTTTGACTCTCATGAAGGACACAGAAGAAACAGACGCTGCTGAGGGCATATTTCCTTCTGACCATGAAGTACCACAGCATTTTATTGAATTAAGAAATATACAAAGATCTGTGCTTTTAATCTGGCCGGTGTGTTGCGAATTTTTTTGCCTCATTGGTCTTGTGATATCATTCATTTCTCATACAACAAACATTAGGGGATGTAGGTGAATTTCAGTTACATTCTGAATTAAAAAAGAAAAGCTGCAAAGTAGCCTCATATTTCCCTAAGAATATAAAAGCACACTAAACTTCAAACAGATGTTTAACATGTTCAGGATGTGTTCTTGGGGTCCCTTTTCAAGCTGATGTTTATCAGGATTCATCAGAAGTAAATCTTTGAAGCTAAACAGAGTTACATTTGGACAAACACGATCACCAGAAGCCTTTAAGCTTGTTCCATCAGATTCAGAAGCCCTTACATGAGCAAATTTACTAGTGTAGTTTACAATGTTTGATTAATTAGTGCTTCCCAAGCTAGCCTGAAAGAAGGCACAGAAAGCAAAAGAGAAGAACACTAAAATTAAATCCACTGTACTCCATTCTGACTGATATTAATTATATTCTATCCTAACTGGTCTTTTTTTTCCCCTCAGTCAGTCCTGCAGACCAAACTGTAAAAATGCTCATGTTATTTCCCTTAATTCTGGAAAAACAAGACTGAAATTGGCACCTGAAAAGTTTCATTAAAAATAGCTGTTAGTTTTTTCATTTTTTTAGTATTTATGTTTGGTTATTTTCCTTTTTGAGAATCTCAGCCCCTGGAGATAGTAGCCTGATGCTACTTTATACCATCTGGAACTACAAAACAGCTGTAAAGTACATGTAAGAGTAATTTATTTATGTGTACTTCAAAGTTCTTTTTTACTTCCATGAATGGTAGAAATCCACCATGATGTAAATCGGGATAGGTTCCAGATAGATGGACTGGAATTTCCATTTTTTTTCAGATGCAAATGAAAAAGGGATAGGCAGAAGTCAGACTGGGGAAGAGAGGAAGGAGTAAGCCTTATTTAGCTACAAATAGATATCCATTAACAGACAAGGTGACAGGTCCAAATACTCCATCTATACCTTTACTGGCAGTAATTAAAACATGAAAGGAAGGTAAGTGAGCACCACTCAAACCAGAGTAGTCAGAGATGTTTTCTCAATTTGGTTTTAAAATTACTATGCTTAAAACAAAAGGCTTTATCTAGTTCTTTCCCTTTCTTTTCTCCTTTTTTACCCCATGTGCTGCAGTGTTGCTCACTGTGACATTTATCAAAGATCTATGTTTCCAAAGCATTATTCAGTTAGTATACCTGGATTAGTGAAAAAGAAAACAAATGAAATTCGTAGGAATTAATGTCAATTAAATTCTCTCTTTCTATACTTTATATTGCCAGTTGAATTCTTCAACTCCAAGTCAAAGGGTGAATAAATACAGCGAACAAAGAGAGAAAAGCAAAACAAAGAATGACAGTTATGCTAATGGGGAATATCTTAAAAATTTAGTCAGACGTGGGAAAAATATTAAAATAGCAATTTGAAGGTTGACCCACGAGTTTTCTTTGAAATTTTGGGAAGCTTCTTACTCCATTTTATTTCATAATCCCTCTTAAATGGGAATGTAGGAGGCTTAAGGGATACTGTGAAGTTGTGAGATATTTCTTTCTTTGCTTCCCCATTTTGTGAGAGCCTAAGGGAAAATTATTGGCAGGGCTTGTAGAACCTTCTATAATTGAAGTAGCTCAGTATTTCCTATTTTAAGACCTTTGCTGCTGCTGCTATTAGTGTTTCCACCTGGTTGGCTAACTCTTCCTGAGTACTTTTGAAGGCAATTTTACCTAAAATACTTCAGTGGTTCCCAAGGAAGTTAGGGAAATATGGGGTAGTTTTACCCATTTTAAAAATACATCATAATTAGGGCAAAACTCTGAATTTGACGATAAGTAGGAGCATTGGGCTTGAGATGTCTCTTTGTGTATCCTGTGACAAGCCACGCATCCTTGATTATATTCCAAGCCTCTGATAAATGTGGTTGGCACATGTTTACTTGGCAACTTTAAACAGCTACTTGTCCTAAAGATTCAAAGAAAATAAAGCTGTGAAAGGAACCTCAGAAAGTCATCTGCACATAGATAGAATCAGCTTATCTGAGTCACATCTAACAGGTATTTGTCTAAGTGCTTCCTGAAAAACTCCAGCAGCACCAATTCCACAGTATCTTTGTGCTATTTATTGTGGTAGTGGTGCAGCAAGAACTGAGACAAGCTTAAAAGCAGGGCTCAGTCCTGTCACCTTCCTGTTCTGTATCAGTTCTTTGCAAAACTTTTAGCAGTTTCACCATTAATCTTAATCCTCTTAATTCTATTTTTATTCCTTAACTGAAAGTAGATTGGCCACATTGTCTGGTGGCAAATTGTGGCCCACAATGTTTCAGATAAAGGTTACAAACCAAGAACAAATCTATGAAGCTGTCTCTAAAAGTGACTTACATTCAGAACTGTTCTGTTAGCAAAGATGTTGCTTGCTGTGGGGTCAATCCCTCCCTCAATGTGATTTAATGACTTTTTTTTAAATTGCTTTTATAAAAGACAGTTTGTTTCTTGGTCAGTACCTTTCTGTGTTGGATCAGCTTCAGCTTGGTAAGTGCCACCTTGGACACTCACTGCATCTGCAGCTGTCTCCAGCATAAGCATAGGAGAATAAAGCGCGGGAGGATAAAGTGTATATTTTAATCTCCCTTTTCAAAACTCGCTAATAATATCCTATTTTTTCATCTTTCATATATCTTTCCCCTTTGAAGAAAAGTTTTCCGCCTATCAAAAAATGGTTGGTTTGTTGGTTTGTTGTTCTGTTTGCTAACAGAACAAACCAAGAACAAATCTATGAAGCTGTCTCTAAAAGTGACTTACATTCAGAACTGTTTTTAAAAGGAGGAACAAAAAATAATTATTCTGCCAGTGCATACAAGGGTATGGGTTTAATCTTTTTCATATTGGGTTCTTTTTCCAACAGCCTGATGAAGGTTTTGACATTTAAGCTGCAAAGATGAGAAAGCTGGTTTTATCCTCAAACTCAGCTTTCAAACTACCACTTGCAAAATTCCTGTTAGGCTAAACAGAATCACAGTCAGGCAAAAACTGAATGATTTTGAGAATTTGTCTTTTGCTGTGCTGCATCAAGTATTGTATTACAGTATTGCTAACAAGCTTTCTTCTCAACAGAAAATGTGTTGGGTTTCCTACGATTACCATTCACTATCACTGCTTTTTTGCTCTCAAAGAGCTTTATGCTTGAATAATATTATATCAGTGTGTCTGCACTGGTGTGGCCTCACCTTGAATAGTTTGTGCAGTTTTGGGCCCTACAATATAAGAAAGACACTAAGCTATTAGAGAACATCCAAAGGAGGGCCATGAGGATGGTGAAGGGTCTGGAGGGGAAGCCGTATGAGGAGCGGCAGAGGTCGTTTGGTCTGTTCATCTTAGAGGTTGAAGGACAGACCTCACTGCAGTCTTCAACATCCTCACAAGGGGAAGTGGAGGGGCAGGCACTGATCACTTTCATGACCAGAGACAGGACTCGAGCGAACAGCATGAAGCTGTGTCAGGGGATGTTTAGGTTAGATATCCGGAAAAGGTTCTTCATCCAGAGGGTGGTTGAGCACTGGAACAGGCTCCCCAGGGTAGTGGTCACAGCACCAAGCTTGCTGGAGTTCAAGAAGCATTTGGACAATGCTCTCAGGCACACGGTATGATTTTTGAGGTGTCCTGTGCAGGACCAGGAGTTGGGCTTGATGATCCTGTTGGGTCCTTCCAACTCAGCATATTCTATGATTCTATTAATCTCTCTTTAATGTAATTATGTATTCTGAAGTGTTTTACAATGCAGCCATCTTCTGCTTCTGCGTCCTTCACTTATCTGTAAGATTAAATGGAAAAATACATATACGTGCCTAGCAATTTTACATGGCAGAGTGTACACAAAAGTAAAGAATGTGTTGCCAGTGGAGTCTGAAGGATCACATCAATTCCAGTGGAAGCTTGGACAGGATATCAGCAGTGCTTTGTGGAAGATTTCCATTGTCCTCTGGTAGGCCAAAAGGTGAAAAAACACAGCTCTGTAGATGCACATGTACAGGCTGTTTTTTCACTGTGTTTCTCATTTAGAGAATAGATCACAGATGTTAATGTGTGCTTAGAAACATGGGGTAGTGTTTAGCTTCTGAAACCCTTGTTCTCTTCCTTACTCCCATGTTTCTACCAGATGCTCTTTCCAGTCTACGAGATTGTCCTCTTTCAAGTGTTTTCCCAGTATTGCAACTCCGCTTTGGGTGGGTAACAACATCAGTAGATGGAGTTCAGGGGTACTGGGCTCACTTCATAGCTCATAATAAGCATTCATTCATTCTGTATTTGCCGTTTTCTAGCTCAACCTGATAAAACAGTCCTCTTCAATCCGGTACCAAAGGAGAAAGACCTAGAATATAAAATGCCATTGTCCCATTTACTTTAATACAGAACCTTCTGATTCTGTTGATAACATGCCATTATCAATATTGCTAAACAAGCCTTTATCATGAGACGGTGATCACAGTCAGACCAAGTGTAATTACTAATTAGGACCTAATCCAAAAATCTATTGAAGTTTGCGGCAAGATTCAATGTGCTTTGAACATGTCCTAAGGTAAAGAAATAATCACTATTTTAGCAGGGTCCTGCCTCTGAAGTTGAGAAAATTTCTTTGCTAATGAGGGACTGTTTTTGTTTACCTGAGTCCTCCCACATTCTAAAGCTCTCTTGTTTTTAGCTTGATAGAAATAATGTGTAAGCTCTTAGCAAGTATGAATTGACTGCAGAGAATTTGAAGCAGAAAACCCTATCTTGCCACATAAGGAGTGCCATAATGGAAGCGTACTTCTTTAAATAAAACACAGAGCAATTATCCAACTTTACTGTATTGTCAGGCTCAAAATCTATTACACTTATTTTACAAGTGGAAAAAGGATGAAAATCCTGGCTTTATTGAAGCCAACAGGGATTTTTTCATTAACTGATATTTCTTGGAGAATTTATGGTAGTTACAGGTATAGAAAGTCTGTGCTGAAGATAGAACAATTCCAAATCTGCTGTGAATGATCTTGATGAACAAAGATTAAGGAAAAAATTCTAACTTCCCAAAGATAGGTATTGACCAATACCCCAGGTACTGTGAAGGAAGTTAAAAAGCCCCAACTGCTCCAAAACCTAAATGCTCATTCTCAGTGGTTTAAAGAACCTCATTTTCCAAGGACGAATCTTTATTAATTGCTCCCTTTTGCTTTCTGGCAGTACCTATATTTTACTGGAACCATTCACTGCTTCAGTAGTGATAAGAACTTTCAATACAAGACATTTGTTAATTAAATATCTCATTTATGGCAATATTCAATACAACATTTTTATGTTTTATGTAATACTTTAGTATCACTACACACATTTTCTTTGAATGTGTACATTAGGACCCTCTGATATTTAAAAACTACTATGGCAGCACTCTTCAAATTATATATTGTCAGGCTCAATTGAATCTGCTTCAATAATGTTCTAGTCACAATGTTTTTGAGCCCTTCTTGTAATGGGAAAAGTCCTGCTGAAGTCAGTTATAACTTTAAAGCTCAGAGTGTGCTGCAGTCCTTTGCTGGAGTATGGCCTGACCTCTGAATGGGTAAATGAGGTCCATGTGGGAATTTTCCACAGTAGTCTTCTCTTTCTGCTCCCTGGGCTGAAGATAGGCAAGTGTCCTTATCAACTTGAACATACCTTTGCAGTTAATGCTGAGTTGTCCAAATGTCATCTATTAGCTTATACATAAATATTGTACAGGAATATGCACAAGTGATGTATTCATTTCTACTGAACATCCAAGAGATTTACTTCTGTTTATCCATTTCTGTTATACAGCTTACACAGTCTAAAAGATATCACAGAATCACAAAATCACAGAATATGCTGGAGATGGAAGGGACCCACAAGGATGGAGTCCAACCCTTAGCCCTGCACAGGACTATCCCAAAGAGTCACACCATGTGCCTGATCCAAACCCTTCTTGAACTCTGTCAGACTTCATGCTGTTACCACTTCCCTGGGGAACCTATTCCAATGCCCAACCACCCTCTGGGTGAAGAACCTTCTTCTGGTATCCAAACTAAACCTCCCCTGACATAACTTCAGGCCATTCCCTCAATGTGCATTCATATAAGGTGCTGGCTGCATGTTTCCAGACAGACACAGACTTCAGGATGCTTACAAGCCTTAATTAAATATAACATAATTGGACCTTATATGCTGATTCAGTTCCTCTGAAGAGAAAAATACTTCTTTTCAAGATCAGATTTAACACATTTTGGTGTTTTTAATTTCTCCTCAGAAGTTAGTAATTTTGATCTGATAAATAGATTGTTGATGTATGAATGGGAGTAACACATCCCAATTTTTAGGAATTAATGTAGAGTTAATGCTACCTGAAAGGATTTTAAATTGTTACAAGCATTTCCTGAATTTAAATAATTACAAGTATCTCATAAATGAGATACTTAATTTTT
This sequence comes from Lepidothrix coronata, assembly GCF_001604755.1. Taxonomy (NCBI): domain Eukaryota; kingdom Metazoa; phylum Chordata; class Aves; order Passeriformes; family Pipridae; genus Lepidothrix; species Lepidothrix coronata. Next base: position 5,244,777 of record NW_016690183.1, read on the forward strand.
AAATTCTTAGATTTGGAGACCAACACAAAACTGCAAAATGTTTCAATACCTGGAGGGATGTTGTACTTTGTAACTTTGTGCCTAACACATCTCTGTCTACATAATTTGAGGAAACTCCTAAAGAATGTTCAGTTTTCCAGATGTACTTGCATGTTTTATCAATTTTGTAATTGTCAGTCTGTAGGTTTCTTCCTCCTGGTTAGACTTTTAAATGGGTGCCTGCCTGTCTCCTGATGCTTAATTTCTCATATGGCATATAAGTGCTCTGACATAGTAATTTTAATAATTATGCGCCAAAATCTGAGACAGTGATTCTAAAACCTGTTTCCTCTCTAAGTACAATAAAAGAAGGCAAATACTGTGAGTTACCGGAAAGTCTTACTGAGACCTTGGAAATAACTCTTAAGTTAGGAGATATGAACTATGCCTTTCATTGTATAACAATTAAAACCAAATAATTTTTTAAAAAGCTTTTTTAAAATTCTAGCTGGAGGTTAACTCTTGCAAATTAATTGTAAATTAGAAATGAAAAACTCTGAAATTTTGGCTTGCTAAAAAGAGCAATGTGCCAAACTTGAGGAAACGCTCCAACTGTTCTCTGTCAGAGGAGGAGGAGGACATGTCTCTTGGCACAGCTTATTTACATAAAATAGTCAAAAGAAGTTTTTTCCTCATATGAAGTATTATTTTGTTTTTTATTCTGAGTCATCTGGTATGTGAGGATATATGTTTCCCTCAAAAAGAGTTTTTAAAAATACCGTGAAATTAGAATTTTTCACAGAACAAGTACTGACGGTCATGTAACTCTTTCAGAAGGGAAAAGCATCATGTAAAAAAAGTTCTACTTTTACAGAGTTTTTTTCCCTCAAATATTACTTCATAATAATATATAATCACTTCATAATGATTACTGCTGGACAATGTAAGGAAATGATCAGTAAGTAGAGGTCTCTTCTTTGGTCATGTCATCTGAACCTCCTTTTGACCATCAATTTCAGAACTTACCAAGTGTTTCATGTCCAAAAATCACATCCCTTTGTAGACCCAGGAACTGAGTTCTCATGACTTAAGAATTACTGCTTTGTCTTTAGTTCCGGTTGTGTAATTCTTCACAGCAAGGAATTCCTTAGTATATATGCATAATGATATCCGGAATGGGTGTGAGGGACTGAAAAAAGTTATTAAAAAGTTATGACTGGATTGAAATAATTCTGTGATGTGGGGAAGGGGGCAGATTGGGTTCTGCCAAGGTGGGACTGAGCTCTCTCCCCCATAACCCCGCCTCCTTGAGAGCCACTGGTGCAGCTGTCAGTCACTGGCACACTGGGAGCAATGCCCCATCCAATTTTCAATGCAAAACCCCTTTGATGAGCCAAGCCTGGGGTGTTACAGTAGGCTTGTTCGTTGTTTTTTATCAGCCATCCTCAATGGCTATTGTAATATGTTTTTTCATTCTTTTAGGCAAAGTTATAGTGTGAAATGAAAGGTGTTGGTTTTTCTAATGCTTTGTCTTGTTAGGGTGCATAATAATGTAACAGCAACAAATACCAAATTTTTAAAAATACTAAAATTATCTAAGTTAAAAATTAACAACATTAAACAGGTTTTTTTGTAGACAATAGTTGGCTTGATAAACTTCACAGTAAAAAGTTTAAGTTCTCCATTTGTTGTTTTTTATATTTCCAGATATTGTTCATAAAAAAGTTTACCAGGGCAAAGAGGGCCTGGAACTGTCAATACGTTTGCAGGTAGCTCTGATCACTTACTCCTTGCACTTCTCTGGCTGTCCAGCCACAGATAAAACGGCCAGAAGAAGCCGTGAGTTTCAAAGGGAACCAATGTAGTGTCAGTGCTATCCCAGGGGAGTTGGAGATGAAAGCTCATAGGACACCCAAGGTGTCCCCAGCTGGGACTCTGAGCATTACTCCCACCATCAATCACCACGAGATACATAACAAAGTTGCACCTGTATTAGTGACCCCATGTTGGTAGCATGCCTCCAACCCAGGTCCCACAAGAAAAGGTTATGTTTCTGCTGTGGAGAAAGATGCTTGGCCATCCTCTTCCTCCCTTCGTACACTTGCCACAATGCTACTCACACTGGTGTTACTTTTCAGTGTAGATCTCTACTGTCTGTCTCCTTGGGACGTGATGGGGGTTTTCAACAGATGACAAAAAATATAGCTGTTACTGATCTGCTATTTTCTCATGTTTCTGATGGTGTAGCTATAAGCAAAAGTTAGGGTCCAGATGGCATCTGCTAGGAAGCAACTGTATTGTAACTGAAAACTGGTGGATTTCGTTTTTGAGGTTGAAATTAATTGGTGTGACAGTCTTCTCATTGATTAAATACCTTTATGTGTCACTTTTACCAGTTAAGTGGAAGACCCAGTCCATGTAGACTTTGTAGATATCATGAGATTGAGTTAAATTCCATGGCTTTTAGAGAGATATGTGTTTCAAGTCTGGTAGTTAGCAGGATAAACTTGAAGTAGACGCGCACTTGTTTAATTGTCAACTAATAGTGATTACAAGTGCTCAGTGATTTTTACAGTATCCCTTGTATATTGGTTTCCAAAGGTCTTCAAACCCTAGCAAAAATCCATCTAACCAAGAGGTTCAGTTCAAGTCTATCGCCTATATGTTACATTATATGTTTAAAAGATGGTTGCTGCAAAGATGAACACAAAAAACAAGCCAGATCCTTCTGCCCCAAGCCCAAGTAAACCAGTGCAGTGAAAGAAACTTCTGTCTTACATTGAGGTGAGATTAATTGAAACCTTGCATATTGGTATGACACAAATACCGAACATATTGCCTGATCATGAACAATACTGTCAAGTGACAGACTCATCTGTAGGGAGCTCCCTTGACAAAAGAAAAGCCTTCGACCTCATGGGTCTAAATAAATATATTTTTTTTGTCTCCTGTTGGGAACCTCTTGAAGTGCAGACAGCCTCTCAGCCAGATGTTGCTTTTTGTCTCATATTTAGAAAAAATAAAGCAAACTTTTTGACTGTTTTCCTGTAACTAATTTTATGAACTGGCAACCTTCATAGCACCATGTAGCAGGGTCCTCGGGGGAAACCCGAGTTGAAGCTTTCCACTGTGGGAGCATATGTGTGTCCAGGCCTGGGAATGGGTCACTTGAGTGCATTTTATTACACAAACCTATTGGGAAGTGGATCCAAGAGGTACTGTTGGGGCAGGTGAAATGCTGTCTGCTGGGTTGTTGCAGAAGAAAAGGAGGGATAAGTGTCAGTGCTGCAAGGTGGAGAGGTCTGCCAGCCCTTGCTACAATGTGGCTGCTGCAGGAGGCCCTGTGTTTGCCTGTGTAGTGCCAGGCTGACACATGCTCACCCTTGGTACTTGGCCCAGCTGTATCTAGTGCCAGCAGAGTGCTTGCTGTGCTTACACTGGGGCTATGCCTTACCATGCTGGAAGGCACCTTGATGCAGCCCCTTAGGCCATCTCTCCTACCATCACTTTATTAAAAGGTTTTAAACAACAACAACAAAAAAATAAAAGCCCTCTTCAACCATTCTGCTGTTTGTTTCCACTGTGCTTCTCTCTAGGAGGGCAAAGCATCTTTGAGATGATGGAACTAGGCTAAAACGTGAGGATGGATACTGGAGGGCTGATCCTTCATTGACTGGTAGCTTGTGTTTTCCTCTGCATGTGAACTGGGAGAGTTTTCTGTTTGGGCATGAAGAATTATAGAACGTCATACTTGTAGTCACAGCACAAATAATAATGCTGTAATCATTTGTAAACAAAAGGTCTGCAGTTGGGTTAATTCCATTATTGCTATGGAGTGGTGCGTACATAAGCCCATGCTGTGGGTCTAGGGAGCCCTATCCTTACTGGAGTGTTCCACTGTACTTGAGCCTGTGTCATCATGGCTAGGCTTCGCGAACGAAGATTTGGGAAGGCTCTATCCACATATGCTACAGGCACGCTGGTGGCTTATGAGGCCAATACGTGACAGACATATCCTATTGCAAAAGGCACAACAGAAAGATTCCTTAGATGGTGTATTCTGCAATACACGGTTCTTTCTGTGTTGCCTTTTTTCCTCGAGAGTGATCCTGCATGTGTTCTCGAAGGAGACAGCTGTGTTATAGATGGTGTGTCTCCAGGCCTCCCAATTTGAGGCCAGAGTAGACCAGTTATGGTGATCAATATGGCCAAGGCTGAGATGTTGTTTCAGGGAGTCCTTGTATCTTTTCTTCGGGGCTCCTCTCATGCAGCAGCCAGTGGCAAGTTCACCATAGAGCAGGATCTTAGGGAGGCGGTGGTCCTTCATCCTTGAGATGTGCCCTGCCCATTGCAGCTGCATTCTCAGTAACATGGCCTCAATACTTGTGACAGCTGCTTGCTCTAGAACAGATGTATTGGTCACATAATCTAACCAGTGGATGTTTAAGATTGAACGGAGGCAGCGTTGATGGAAGCGTTCTAGGAGACATAGGTGGTGGCGGTAGATGACCCATGATTCGGAACATAGAGTAGACAACACTATGGCTCTGTAAACACTGATCTTGGTACTTTTTTTCAAGTGTTTATTATGCCGTACTCTTTTGTGGAGTTTTCCAAAAGCACTGTATGCCTTTGCTAACCTGTTGTCTATCTCTCCGTCGATCTTACCATCTGAGGAGATGAGGCTGCCTAGGTAATTAAACTGTTGGACTGATTTGAGCTCTGATTGGCCAATGGTGATATGGGGATGATGGGGGACTTCCTGAGGTGCAGCTTGATGGAGAACCTCTGTCTTCTTTAAGCTGACTTCCAGTCCAAAGAGTTCAACAGTGTCTGCAAAGCAGGATGTTAAACGCTGCAGAGCTGCTTCTGTGTGGGCGACAAGGGCGGCGTCATCAGCATAGAGCAGCTCCCGGACAAGATGGTTTAAAGTCTTGGTGTGGGCCTTCAGTTGCCTTAGATTGAATAGACTTCCATCAGTACGGTATCGAATGTAGATACCGGCCTGATCATCAAGGTCTGCCGTGGCCCTTTGGAGCATCATGCTAAAGAAGATGGTGAATAGGGTAGGAGCGAGAACGCAGCCTTGTTTCACACCATTCTTAATTAAAAAGGGCTCAGAAAGTGTGTTACCATATCTGACTTGACTGTGCTGATTCTCATGGAGTGAGATGATCATTTTAAGGAACTTGGGGGGACAACCTAAATGTTCCAAAATCTGCCACAGACCTTTTCTGCTCACAGTATCGAAAGCCTTGGTGAGGTCGACAAAGGTTACATAGAGACCTTTGTTCTGTTCCCTACACTTCTCTTGCAGTTGTCTGAGGACAAATACCATGTCTGTGGTGCTCCTGTTGGCTCTGAAACCACACTGACTTTCAGGAAGGATTCCTTCTGCTATAGTGGGTATTAGTCTGTTCAAGGCTCCCGGCAGCCCAGGGTCCCGGCCACGAGGCACGGGAAGACCCCCCAGCAGGGGGGTCCCGCCCCCGGAGCCTTGAGCCTGTGTAACCTACAGTTAATAGTTTGCTTGTGCTGTAAAACACTTAACTGTATAAAATTCATGTCCCTTTCCTATCTTTTTATTATATTAAAATATAAATGTGGATTGACTGGATCCTAACAATGTTCTGTCTGCTGCATGCTATTCATGTCCAAATATGCTTTTCTCCTGGGATTCTTCAGTGTGTAACTGAAAAAGCCAAACAGACATTGGCATAAACTGGGCCTTCTCTGATTCTCTTTGAAATGTTTCTTTCTATCTCTTCTCACACAACTGCAGTAAATTCAACCTAAGTATCTCCGTAAACTGGTGGTGGGATAAAGTAGGAGAACAGCATAGTATCTACAGTAATGGACTTAAAATCACATTTTCCATCATAATGACTCTAACAAGAGCTGCACTGTATTAAAATTGTTATGGTTGCTATAAAAATTCTTTAATAATGTGGTACCTGAACAACTGAAAGCCATTAAGGTCCTTATAGCAGGGCAGCAAAAGTGTCCTGTGCAGTGGCATATTAAGCAGGACTGGTGTCTGAAGTGATCTCCATTATGCACCAGTTCAAAGGGAGCGGGGCTTGATTGAAAGATCGTGGTTACTATTAGAAGGGCTGGAGCAGAGATGCCTGAAGACAGCACAGACAGGGTTGAGGTGAAATGATTAAAGGAGAATGCTCAAATTTTATTTCACCATGAACTTTTCTCGCCATACATGCTAATTATACTGATAAATGAGCGAAAAATTTTCTTCAGTGGGACATCTATCCCACTTAGACCAAGAAACAGACATCTACTGGCAAGATCTTTTTTCTTGTCTATGTGTTGAGCAGAATGTTCTTAAGTGCATTGTGTGCTGTCTGCAATCATGCCACGTGGTATTCCTAACATCTCCATCCCCATTTGGTGAAAGACTTGGGATGGTTCTACATCTTTGTTTGCAGCAGAAAAGACTCAAGGTGAGAGAGAGAGAGAACAAATCCTGTAAGGCAATTCTGTCGCTCACTTCATCTTCAGAATCTTTCCTTAGCTTCCCCTGCCTTCTAACCCTGCTATTGATTGTGTCATAGGCTACAGTAGACCAAGGCAGGGGGCTGAAAACCTTTCCGAACAGCAGTTGCCAGTCTGCCTGTTGCAGTTTGAAGAAGAAAAACATGCTGTGAAAACAATCAGTGCATTTGCTTTAGATCTAAGTGATTCCAACTAGGTCGATGCTTCATGCTGATGTGTTGAAAACATTTAAAAAATTTCTCAGAGTTTGATTTCAACTGAAACATTTCAGCATGTGTCTGACTCTGAAATTGTTATTTCTCACTGATGTAGCAGACAACAGTTTTTTTCCAGTCTAGCACAAAGCAGTAGGGGAACTCGGTCTTTTGTCCAGGTAGGTTTGCTTTGAATGATTTTATTGGAGGGGGAGGTTTGCTGTTTTCTTTTATAAGCCATGGCTCTTGCAAATTGACTTTAGAGGTGTACTAGCTTATTTCATGAAGGGAAAAAGAGGCAATCACAGTTTTACAAAGTGTGAATGAGAGTATAGCTTTACTTAAACTGCTTTTGTTCTATGTAATTGAATTTTCCTTCAAAGGCAGGATAATTAATTCATAAATACATGAAGAATATTTTATTTTCTTTAAAGCACATGATGCTTCTTTGTAATGTGTTTGCACTCACCATAATTGACTCAATTCTCTCTCGGCTTGGGATCACAGAGCAAAGGGAACATTGCAAAATAAAGCTATCCTCATCCAAATTAGTCTTTATTCAGTTTCCAGGAGTGGCAGAAACCCAGGACAACATTTTTCTATGGCAGATGGTGGCACAATTGGTTTCCGAATTTCTTGGAAAAGACCACAGAGAAACAGAATTTGCTGTAGTTTCTCTTACTGTTTGGTTTGGTGTGCACATGCTCTGCAGCCACTAGAGTCTATAGGAATTTAAACTGAAGAAAAAACCACAGAATTGCTGTCCTAGTTTGGAGCTGCCTGTTTAGTGGCTTTTGTGGGAGCCCATTGGTAGGACCTCACCTCTGATTCTGCTCCACTGCAATTTCAAGCATACTCTTCTTGTTTTATGTGCTCTTTTCAATAACAAGTACTTAGTGCCTGTTGGTCTCTTTGGGATACCTTTTTAATTATATAGCATATATATTAGATACATGTTGGAATGTCTCTTCCCCCAAGGAAGTGAAGCCACCCCTGTGTTGTTGTCCTTTTTGCTGCTTGCTTCAAATAACACAAAGAACATTTTTGAGCTGTTCCAACAGGAAATAGTGAGCAAGTACTTGCCTTGAGGTATTTAATTGAATTTCAGAATACTAGCAGATAGAGATATTCCAAAAGACCAGATATTTTATTGGAAGAAAATAATAATAATAATAATAAAACCCTTTAAAAGCTGCATTTATCTGTGGTGAGGAAGTTTCATTCCCCCTGAACTAAGCCTTTGCAAATGCAGTGTATAGTATATATGGCACTAATGGATTTCATACTTCATCATTTATTTCACCAAATACTATGCAGGTAACCATAGCTGTCATTTCAGCAGCTGTAGTTTGCAACTGTGTAAGTCCTACACATTAACACTAGATAACTTAGTGTAGAGGTGTGTGAGAGAAATTCTGTAGTCTAAGTGGCATTATTTCATTCATTCTTTTTTAAAATTAACTCCATGGGGGTGCTGGAAAAGTGCAAGATATAATTTAAATGAACTATTAAGAGTCCTGTTTATAAAGAATGTATATACTTAATTTATATATTCAAGATGATGGTTTACTTAGATACTTGATTTTTTTTCCCCAGAGCAGTAGGTAGAGTCTAGAGAAGGATAAACTTCCATGCTGTTTAAGAAGCTTGTACCTGTTAGAAATGTAGATAGATCAGGCTCTTCTGCCATGATCTACTATGGTTGCTTAGCAATGACAAAAAGTTTCTCCTCTGGGTACTTGTCCCATCGGACTATATATGTGAAAGTAGGGAAGGGAGGAGGGTTGTTTTAGTGAGGAGTCCTCAGTGGTCCAAACAAGTTGCCTTCTACTAGTGTGGTTTTATATTTTTAAGTTGCAATAATTCACATAACATTAGAACTAGTTAGGAATTTGTTACAGTGTCAATTTGTATATATAAAGCCTGTTCAAGTAGAGGCTATTGATGCTGAAGTGCTCAATTCCTCCATGGAATTCAGAGAATGTGAATTAGCTTGTGCTTGTGTCAGTCTTTTTGGTGGATTACTGAGAAAGTAGTTAAGGGTGACTTTAAAATTATTTTATATATTTTACTCTGCCTCTTACAAAGGCTTCTTCAAACCACCTTCAAGTGTAACCTTGAATTGTAAAAAAAATAGCATTCAGAATCTCTGCCCCAAAAAGAATTCAAACCAAAATCACAGTGCTTCCCACATGCATTCTTACCTTCACTCCACTTTTCTTGATGTAGCTTTTTAAGCCTAGGGTTTGCACAGCATTAGCCATAATTGGAATTGACACTGGAAAACTACACAAGGCAATTCACTTAATCTGAGTTTGTTGTGAAACTGAAAACAGAGTTCTGCCTGAATTCTCTGTAGGTTTCCTGGCAGGAAGCATTCTGTCATTTTCAGATGAAATTTGTTCACAGGAACCTTAAAAAAATGGTCTTGCTTTGATCTGTCTCATACAGAAGTCAATGGGAGAGACTCCATTGATTACAATGACCATTGGGAAACTGCCCTATCCAGACCTACATGTAGATTTCTGTTTCTGGACAATTGCTTTTCCTCAGTAGCAATCCAAGGAGAGATTGATGTAAGTACACAGGGAAGACAGACAGTGGTGAGTAAGGGGGAGCTCATCCCAAAGAGCAACTGAACAAAGAGGGAGTGGAACATGACAACTGCTATGCTTTGTTGCTGCTCATGTGCTGAGCTGATGCATTCAAATAAGTCAGCAACGTACTGAATGAGAAGAGGCAAAAGGAGAACAGACCTGTTAAATACACTTAGCTGTAGAGCTAATCTTTCTGTAATATTTTTAACTTTGTCTTCAAATGCTGTTCATGCTCAGATGCTTTTACTACTATAAATAGTAGTGTCAGTTTATCCAGGGTAGAGAAAAAGCTTGCGTAACACTATCCAACAACTACCTGTACCTCTACACTGTTGCTTTCTTCAAACTGTCTACTTTGATGATAATACAGTTTAAATTGCCTCAAAACTTTTATGTACCACAGTCAAACTACTAATGCCAGGTACCCTATAACTCTTATATGATTTCAACAAGCCTGTCTAGCTAAATTGTCATTCAGACCATGTATCTGTGTCAGTTTCTCCATTATAGAAATCCCACAGTGCAGCCCTGAGTGATAATTAAACCAGATAGGTACTAAATACGCCAATGAGATGGGGACCTAATATTTCAGATTTGGCTCTACCAAAGTAAGTAGGTTGCTTGCAAAAATCATGAAGCCTAATACCCCAGAGCCAAGGACACTTCAACCAAAATGGTAGCCACCAGACCAACAAAAACCTAGGCTAACAAGTTTGTGGGGCTTCTGTGATGTCTAAACAAAAAAATAGAATTATAAATGTTACAGGGACCAGTGATCAAGAGACTGTTCCTATTGGAATGTGTGGGTAGTGGGGCAATGAAAGGGAAGGCATTAGTAGAGTTGTTTTATGCTTACCACCCTTACAGACACCAACTGATAAGCTCTGACTTGGGTCAGAGCTTGACAGCAAAATACTCTCTTGGGCATAAATCCACTCTTCCCGTGGACTTAAGATATATGCTGAGACCTTTAACTCTAGTGACTCCAGGCTATCAAGCAAACTAGTTAGTGCATGGTCAAGAAGTTTGTATGGCCCCAATACACTGGAGCCAATACTGTAAAACTGCCTTAGCAGGATTAGCAGCTACACTCCCCAACCCCCAACTTGTCTCTGCTTTTCTTTTTCCACGCAGCCTGCCAAGGTCTGGGTTCTTTCTCTGAAACGTATATTTCTTTGGAAAAAGTTGATATAAAGGGCAAAAATAATTTTCTTTATCCTTTAATCCTTTATTCTCTTAGCTTTTAAAAGTTTATTTACTTCCTACAGTTGGCCATCTTGAGCTTCTGCTTCTCTGCTGTGTCAAGACTTGCTTAAGCTTGAAGGTTTTTTAGGCTTGACCAAGCATTGACAGCACTATCAGAGGAGCTAATGCTAGAGTCTGCCAGCTTGATGGATTAAGTAAACTTATTGAAATCTTTTTTCTTTAATACTAAAAGATGCCAAGGGCTGTTTCTGTTCTTGTGCTTTGTGTGAAACACCCACTGACATTAACGGGAGTCCCATGTGTGGAATTAGAGTAGAACACAGCCCTTAATATTTAAAAGACTTGTCAACGTTTTGCATGAAGCAATCTGGAGGTGTGTTGTGATGCTGCTTGGCTCTGAAAATTCCATTTTGCTTATCCATCTTTTACATCTTATGTATCTCATACACTTATGCAAGTGTCTTTTAAAGACACTTGCATGAACTGCATGGCTCATTGTGAAGTATTGTGGAAGTCCTGACAGTATTTTTATTAAAAAAAGAATGTTACTTCTTCTGAAAAATTCTGAAAATGCTGCCTAAATCTGCCTAAACACAGGGTGCAGTAGCCTTGTTTCTACTGATGTCAGTGACCTGTATCATGACCTAGATGTTCACCTACATTAATCAGTCCTCAACAGCTTTAAGCACATTCATGCAGAAGTCTACTGAAGTTAATATGAATAGCTTATGTGCTTTACAGTGCTGTGGCCTGCTTTGCAAAAATGTGCTACAATCAGTAGTTCCAAGGAATTTTTAAAGGTGTTTTATGAGAGGATCTGCCTGCTGTGCTATTTCTTAAATTTTTAAATTTCTAGTATTTCAAAACCAGATTATTTCTCTAAGCAACTGAGAGATGGGTCAAGTGCATCCACTTAAAAATGACCTAGGTATAGGGTTCTTAAAACATATATGGACTTCAGTATTAGTACATTTTCTTGGTTTATTTACTAGTTTAGCATGTTAATGGTTAGTTAACCAATCCTGAGGGTGATTACAGAAGACGGGCGATATAAACAAGTAACAGTAGCAGTTAACAGTGCAGAATTGCCAGAAATGGGTGGAAATCTTTAAGTCTCCTCCTCAGACTCTTTGTCTTAAACTTGTTCTTTAAATTTACAGAAATTACTGCAGTATTTCAGGATGACAGTAACACTGCACTGAACTCAATCCGTTTGGTAATTTTAAATTTCTTTCTTTATTATGAATGAAAAAATGAAAGACTTATTAGGCCATTCAAAGCAGTCCTGCAGATTTCAAGACATCTATTTGCAAAATATATAATGGAAATGACATTTGTCCATTCTTAGTCTGCTTCACTGTGCTCACAGCTGAAATTAGTTCACTTCAACACAGGATGTCATTCTAGGTCCTCTATTTTCCTCTTCTCTTCCTTCTGTGCCCTCCCAAACACAGTTTAGCTATGTGAGGCTTATTTTCCTCATCTGTTTCCCTTTTTCGTTCCCCAAGCAGCTTTTTTAGTTCCCTCTTATGTTAGATAAGACATAGGAAAACTTGAAGACCAACAAAACAAAATTTTCTTTGCTAGTCTTTATGTAGTTAAAGGTGGATCATTTTACTGTTCTTTCCTTCCCTTACTTCTGTCCAACGGGGAAGAAAAACATTAAAAATTCACAAAATCAGAGGGGCTGAGGTTGGAAGGGATGTCTGGAGGTCATCTAGTCCATACAAGCAGGACCACCTAAACCTGGTTGCCTAGGACCATGTCCAGATGGCTTTTGAATATCTGCAAGGAAAGAGGCTCCAAAGCCTCTATGGGTAACCTATGCCAGTGCTTGGTCATTGAAAAATATTTCCTGATGTTCAGAGGGAACCTCCTCTGTTTCAATGTGTGCTCCTTGCCCAGCCACTGGCCCCACTGAAAAAGCCTGTCTCTGCTTTTGTGCTCTCCCTTCAGGTATTTTTATATGTTGATAACATTCCTTCTCTTCTCCAGGCTGGACAATCCCAGCTCTCTTAACCCTTGCTCATACATGAGATCTTCCAGTCCCTTATCTGACTTAGCGATCCTTTGTTGGCCTCTTTCCAGTATGCCCATCTCTCTCTTGTACTGGGGAGCCTAGACCTGGACACACTACTCTAGGTGTAGCCTCACTAGGGCTGACCAGAATGGAAGGACCACCTATCTCGACCTGTTGGCAATGCTTTGTCTAATGCAGCCCAGGATACCATTCACTTTCTTTGTTGCAAGGGTACATTGCTTGCTTACGTTCAACTTCGTGTCCACCAGGACCCCAAGTCCTTTTCTGCCAAGTTACTTTTCAGCTGACTGGCCATCAGCATACAGAGAGGTACAGGGTTGTTACTTCCCAGGTGCAGGACTTCGCATTTCTTATTGAACTTCATGAGGTTTCTGTCAGTCCATTTTTCCATTCTGTCAAGGTTCCTCTGGATAGCTGTTCTTCTACAGGGCAGAAAAAAAACAGGTTAGAATAGGTTTGTTTTCAAAACACTTTTTATTAAATTTTTTTTAAACTTCTCAGAAAAAGTGTTATTCTGTGATGAGCTGTGCTTCTTTGAGAAATTGGGTGAAATTTTTTAGTATTAAGAGGGGAGTAATTTTCAGCCTTTGCTACAGGGTTGCTCCATAATTTAATTTGAAAATTCACGTTGTCTAGTTGTATTAGTATGAGAGTAATGTGCCTTTGAATACAAATGCAATTTTTGGCTTGTGACATAGAAGAGTTTCTTTCTGAAACTTTCTTGGAGTACGTTATAGAGTTCTATTCTGAAATTTTGTACATTTTGCATATATGTGTACATATTCATGCAAGGGTTCAGAAAGTATAATTCAATGAGTGAATCTCTTTAACATAATTTGTTTGGGACAATTGGTAAAAAATACTGCTTTAAAATGTAGTTGGAAGAAACTTTTCATTATTCTGAAAAACACATCCTAAGGTGCCTAGCGTAAGGTTAGTTTTGTTGTGTTGCATCACTGGTGTAATTTGTTCTGGGCATTGATCACCTGGCCCTCAGGTGCAATGTTTCTATGGGCCTCTTCTTGATGAACACCATCTGGATTTCCTGGATGGAATCTCTCCTCTTTGAAAGAACTGGGAATTTTATGTTTTGGTGGGTGTAGGATTTGGTCCTTTGTGCAAATTACAAACATTGGTTATTGGAGGTGCATGTGTCCTATGGTATTTAGGCATTTTAGCCTGTATGTCTAGACAGAGGTCCATACTCTTTAGCGTCTGTTTTTCTTAGTACAGGTCAGAAATAGATAGGTAGTCTCAAGTGGGTGAACACAGATATCCATGATTTTTCTTGGGTATAATCATGCAAACATGCAAACAAATTGTGGGCAGTGTCCTACAATTGGGATTGGTCTCCATTGCATATTATTCCAGGAGCAGACACAGGGATTTTCAATCATGTCTGAATATGAGAAACAAGTCAGACCAACCAAAAAAACAACAAAAAGTTTGTTCATCCCTTTCCTGACCCAAAGAGCTCATGCCTTGGGTAGGCAGAAAGTGGTCTGTAAGTGTTGGTTCTTCTGTGAGGAAACTATGACCAAATTTCAGATATAGTATTTAATCTTACATTCGCTGTTCTCTTAATCTGTGATATTAGAAAACATGAAGAAAGAATAAAACATTGGAGGGTTGTTTGGATTATTTGAGGGGGGCTTGTTTCTTTGTTAGTTGGTTGGGGTGTGTGTATGTGTGTGTGTGTATGTGCGTGTGTGTGTGTGTGTTTTCTAAGCTGATGATATTTCCTGCACTCCAGGAAAATCACTTCAGTGAACAAACCAAAAGAAAGCAACCTTTATGTGAATAACAGAGGAAGCCAAAGACTTAGAAGTGCTGGATGTGCAGGTTAGAGAAGGGTCCGAATAAATGCTTACAGACTAAACCAGATGATTTGTGCTACTCTGGGTCAATTGGTTTCTGGACATGGGTCTGAACTATGACTTCAGGAGGGGCCTAGCCTCAGAAGTGTAGTGCAAGATACCTACTGATGTAAGACAGAATGGGATTTATTCAGTATTATATAAAACCTGGTGTGGTTGATCATGAACTCTGAGCTTAGCAAGACTTCTTTTTTAGCATATGGGGCACCAGCATGCTTCTTTGCAAGTAGTATTAGGCCCTTTGCATTTTTTGTTTCTTACTTGTGATTCTGCAGGGAGATTGAATCTTCCATGGTTTTGTTTCAATTAAGATATCCTTTTCCAAAACGTGTGGTAAAAGAAGACAATTTCATAATTCTCTGAGGTTTGAGGTATCCGTGATGAATGAGAGAATGTTGTTTGTGTATATTATTATTATTATATTATTGTATCTGTATGGGCCAGAGTTCCCCTTTGGTGGGTACTGGCCATGGGCTGCTACTGACTAGCTATGTCTTTCTGACTTTCTAACTTCGATATGTGTTTCCATGAGTTCAACCTAAGAGGGAAGGACAAATCTGAGGTTGGTTTCCTGGGTGGTTTTCACCTAGTCACCTAGGTCAAATGTTCAGATGCAGATAAGGCACCCAGCTTTAAAACGTTGACACTGCGTCCTTATGATATGCCAGTGCGTGTGTGCATCTACATGCGCATGTATAGACCTTATTTCTTTTCTTTGACATACAAGGAGGAGGTGTTGTGGAGCTTCATCATCAGAAACACACAAAGTGCTTTGAGAAGCTCCACCAAAAAAGTTCAAAACACAGGTTTGAGGAGAAGCTGCAGTGAGCTCCTGAGGATGCTATACCAGTGTCTTTGAGTAAAAATGAGATTTGTCAGTCCTCATAGCAATGACCTCACTTTATTGGGAATTGATATACTGAATTTGTTCCTTTTCTTTATATATTTTTGTCCTCTCTAAGTCTGCTTACTCCAGTCTCATTTGTTCTGGTGGACACGGGCATGGTAGAGATAATAGGGGGGAAAAGAGGTAACTTTTAACTGTGGGCTCCCTCAAGCGTGAAACAGTGCAGCGGTTGAGCCTGTTCAAGTAGGCCCTGATACCTTCTGCTCAGCTAGGACCTAGGGCAGCATCTGTTCTCAAGCACTCTTGTTAATATTGCTCTGTTTATAAAAACAAAACAAAGAAACAAAACCCCACACACAAACCAACAAGAGACAAGCTAAAAGGATTTAGGAAATTGCTAAAGCAGGTTCCTTGAACTCTGGAAGTATACAAAGCATTGGATCTTCTGAGTATAAAAATGATGTCTTCTGCCATCATTCCACCATCTGGAAAATGCCTGAAAAACTTATCCAGGTGCACAGTTTGGTTTTCAGAATGTCACTAGCTCCATTTGAGTTCTGCATCTTAAAATATTCAAAACTGCACATAGGGTTCAAATCCCCTCTGTTTTGGGGGTGCTCTATCAAACATGAGGCAATCTCAGAGTGATGAACTCAAAATATTTTCTGCCTCTGCCTTCCTGTCATATTTGGTTTCTCGTGTTATTCTGGTTTTTTTAGTTTTGATTTTCTGTGTATCAAAACTTACTTGTAAGAGATAGCCTGGTCTCCAGACTGTAGATTTCCCTGAGCAGCAGAGGCTGCCTCCTCTCCTTTCTGATTTCTCAGCATTAGGGAGAGGGACAAAGCGCTTTCTTCCTTTCCTCAGCATGCAGCCCCTCAAAGATTACCACCCAGAATACTTGTGTGCTGGAAGCGCCAGGAATAGAAATGCAGCCCAGCACGTTAAGTTTCATAGCAGCACTGGCATGTAGAATTGGAATGAACATTTAAGTGCCCACACTGTGCATATTGCCACTGCCGCAGAAACAACACTACAGACACTTCTGGCAGGATACTCTTACTCTCTGCAGCAGAAAAAAGAGATTGCATAAAAAGGACAAATGAATTCCTCTGTTTGTATGTGTAGCCCACTTCTGACTTGGCAATATACTTTGACTGCTCGCTGTAAGCTGTATTATCATGCTGTCTTTAGGCAAATGCTACTTTTGCTTCTATGTAAAAATCACACATTTAAGGACAATGTGACTATATGATTTGATAGCATAAATACCAGATAGCATGTGCTACTCCAGTAACTGGTGGAACATCTTTCAGGCCTTTGAAATACCTAGTAGAGTTACAGTTGCTATATGTGTTATAATTAACGCTCAGTGCCTGAAAATGTACCTATACAAGCACACATACAAAAAATCATATAGATACACACAATCTAGTAAATGTTACTGTGTGTGTGTAGATATATATAGAAAGAGTAGAGAATATTTGTGTGGGTACAGAGCGAGTGATATAGTAACAAACGTATATGTGTGCAGAGGTGTAATGACAGTTCCTCGTAACACATTTATCAGGTTACAAGCAGCTAATAATTTTCTTCTTCTACTCACAGCTGAGCATTATAATGGCATATACTCATAAATCAACATCAACATGGAACATTGCTAAGCAAATATAAATGTATGTGCATTGCAGAATGATCAGAGATTACAAAAATATATCAGAAGTCAAAAGTAGCTGCTGGAGAAATGCTATGTCTTTAGTTTATTGAGATTGTTTGGAGGATCCTAATGTACTGTCACTGAAAGAATAATTTTTCCTTTACAATCTACTTAGCAAAGATTTATTGATCCTTTTCCCCTTCATAGAGAATTACTGATCCATTTTAGAAAATCAGATTTTCACACCTTTCATGAGAATGTGCACAGCACAGTTCTCTAGGGATTGCCAAGGAAGTTGACTTTGACATGAAATCCCTAGGTACCGGCACACAACAGCCTACAGTCTCATCACTGATTTGTTGCACAGGGTGGTGAAATACTTTTATACATTTATAGAGAAATGATTGCACTGCAAGGACTTATTTTTCTGTGCTAGTGGATGTATTCAATGTCCTGTTATTTGTGTAAACAGCACTTTTCGGGGGGGTGGTTCTTCTCAGCCATGATGTTATAAACAGTAAGGTAAGATAAAAGTTGTTGAAATTCATGTTGCAAAGCAGTAGTACTGTAGAATTTTTCAGTGTGTGTAAATAACTTTCTTCAAGATATGTCTACTCTCTGTCCTCATTACTGTAGTATCCCAGGTAGCTAAGCTTTAGGCATGTTATATTGAAGTATGCATCATAATGAAGGTGATTTATTATAATTAAAACAGCATGGAGAGCAGCTTTTATTAGACATATTGTTTCACAGGAGAGCTTAATAAAGAGCATTATTATTAGTTATAGATCTGTGTGAAGGATGTTGTTTACTGAGAGTTATGTGAATATTAGTCAAAGTCTGAAGTTGCTCATTTGAGCTGTCCACTGGAGGAGGAAAAAACCCCAAAATATTCAGCACAGCGAAGAGAAGAATTTTAAGATTAGAGTAGAGAGAGAGAGACAGAGACAAGAGACAGAGAAAAGGAAATGCCGAGTGCATGAAGTGTTCTCTGCAGGAGCAGTTCTAGAATACTGTATTACATATCTACGGAGACAATGGCATGGACCGTAAGTAGCTGCTGTCTCTCAATATAATAATGCACATAAAGTCGGGGTCAGATTGGGTTCGCTCCGGGCTTTGATGCTGTAGAAGGTCACCGAGGGAATCGATGGACAAAAATGAGACCCTAGTTTCATGCAATCAATGAGATTTTTCTATTTAAAGTGGACACTGCTGGGTGTGAGTCTCGGAGCTTCAAATGTGCTTTTGCTCAGCTTGAGAGAAAGATGTACTATAAATGTGTTGTCTGTTTTCATAACTGCTGACTCAAGGACTGTATATCTAAACAGTTTATTCTGACAAACTTTATTATGAAGTTGCATGAGTTGTGAATAAATAGGAAAATTAGCAACTGCTTTGAATGTTAATTGCACTGAGTTTTTATTCTGTTTCTGTAGAGTTGTAATTGCCTGGCATTTAGATAAGCCTTAAAATATGATTAGGGAATTAACCAAACTGAATAGTTTGGTCAAAAATCTCATGGAATTTATTTGTTCTATAAAATATACTTTCTGCTATTAGTTTCTTAGTACTCTATACTCATTATAGCCAGTTCCTTCATTTCTTTGGGAATCATTCACATTTCTGCAGATTAAAACAATTTCTTACATGCCTTTGGTTAAGAAGATTCATTCTTTTGAGTAGCAAGTGGATACTTGGGTCAGAATTGCTTTGATAATTTTCTCCTTAAAGTTTCCAGGCAGGTGAAAGATCATCTGTTGTTTTGCCTTTATTGTGTACAGTTATGTCTGTAGGATGAGAGAAGCAATCAGGAAGAATGTGATCAGTGAGTCTGACAGAGCTGTAACACTGGTGACAGCAAATAATTGACTGATATGGAGGAAGTTTGTCTTGAAATGGTTAAGAAATTGAAGCACGTTATAGGCCATTTTCTAATCATCGATATATATGATTTTAACGGCTTTGCAGTCAGTGGAGTTGTTCCAAATTTACACCACCCTAACAGACGTAGGTCCTGACACCATTTTCAATTTCAAAGCAAGTCAGTTATTGGACTGTATTTGTGACTGAGAAAACCACTTAAATCTGAGATTTAAATGATCTGATTGTTTAGTTTTAAAAGGCAAAAAAGAAAATAGCTAAATCCTCACCCCTCCCAACCCCTCCCAACCATCCTCTTTCAGTAGATTGCATCCTGTGTTTTCTGAGCTTCCATTTCACAAATTGAAGTAGTCATATATTGAAGGACTGTTTATCCCACATCACTGCATAAGTAAATGTCCACCAGTGACTATGAGGGAGGAAGGGGGGAAGCAGAAATCACAGCCCCAGCCCACTGTATGCTTCAATCTATTATGAAAAATGTCCTTTTGACGACAGTTATTAAATCAAATTATTCCATCAACTCAATCCCCAAACAATCCCTAAACAAAGAAAGAAGCCAAGGCCTTGACAGACTTTTTCATTTAAATATCTTAAACATAGAGTAATTGAAGTTTTGTGAGAAGGGCATTAGAAATCATAGATTTTCTACAGTTCAGGTCTAAATTTGTTTGCCGGAATCTGAAAAATGCCCCAAAGAAGAGTAGGTGTACAGAAGAGAACTTAAGCTTCTGTCTCAATCTAATTTCTGATAGAAGGGTCATTTGCAATTCAAGCAGAATTTGTGTTCACCTGAAATGATTTATTTGTGTTTCCATTTATGCTCTGGGTAAGAACACTTCAATTTATATTATTCTCATTAAAAAGTGAAAAAAACCATCCTTCACCTCAACTTCTTCTCTTAATGGTACTTAGTGTTGCGTTCTAGGATGTGTTAAACGTTTTCTAGCTAAGTTTTTTTGATGGAACATAGAAGTTAATGTATTAGTTGAATTTTACTTTAGGAAGATATTGTCATAAAAGCCCATTGTAATAAGCACATTCCATTTTAAAACAGCTCTCTGGCAGTTAATGAAAAGAGTAAGCAATTACAGGTAGATAATATAAAACTCAAACAACAGCACAATGAGCCACCAGATTGTCTATGTAACGTAAAACAAATTAGAACGTGATATGGAAAAGGGTTGCAGGGGGAGAAAGAAAATACCACAACATCTATAATACTTTTCTCTGGACACAGCTGAGTCCAGTATTTCTCTTTCTTTGTGTTGGCTGCAAATATATGAAGGTAATACGATAAGCCATGGCATGTACAAATTCAATTGTTAATTTGTAGAACTACAACCTTGTTTTAGCCAATATTGTGATGTCTGTCTTTTTTGGACACAAGCCTGGCATGATTCTCACTGAAGAGCAACTGAGAGTTAACTTACGTGTTTTGCAGTGGACACAATGACTACTGACCTTTAGGGTACTTGCTCTGAGTTAAGCATATGCAGCCTCTTTTGATCTCCTCAAAGAGATCAGCTGGTTTTTACAGCCACCTCCAACAGAGTCAAGTTCCCAAGTGTCCACTCTTGAGAGTATTTTTGAGGATTATGGTGAAATTCCTTCTTGCAGAATACAGAGCAGAGGGAAATAAATAGGTTTCTATTTGAAGATTTTTGCAGAATTAGGTGGTGAATTAGTGCATGTTTCCCTGAGCAGATCTTGCATATGAGGCTAATAAAAAGGTGGTTTCCTGGTTCTCTGGTTTAAAGGTACTGTATATTTCATTTTACTATATGTTTCTGAATGTTTTAGAAAAAGTTTGAAGATGAACTGTGCATACAACAGCAGGAGCATATGTGCCACAGGGAAAGAAATACAAATCATCCAAATCTGAGGAAACTGATGAGTTCAAATGAAAATTTTGCACACTGGGAAAATATTGAATGTTGTTTATAAGGACTTCACCTAAATAGTCACATTTAATATACTTTCATTTTTATACTAATTAATGAACCATCATGGAAAGCAATTTTTTTACCCTATTCTCTCCTACCCATTTTAAAATACCGAAAAATAGACATGTAAATTAAATCTTCCCATGGACATGTTAAACTTCTGCAGCCAGCTCTTATTCAACATATCATCCTAGGTCTCGCTGATCTTAGCAGCATTACAAGGTTCATATTTTCACAGAGATGAACCATTCATAGCAATTTCTCCAATAGATTTGACACAAACATTCTTTTCTTTGATATTGGAGATATAAGCTTTCTATTTTTGACCTATTTTTTCACCTGAACAACATATTTATTGAGGCAATTGCAAGGAAAATCCCACTTTCCATTAATATTTCACTTCTCTGTTTCTTTCTTTTGCAGAATTTCAGGTCAATAGAGTGGTAAGAGGGTCTTGGTCAATATTAGCTTATGTATGGTCATGCATTAATAAAAACAAACAGTTTTATTTAGAATTAATAAATAAATGCATAACGTTTAAATAAACACATACACATGTGTAGTGGTTAATATGTATATATGTATAATTTTCAGTAGCTGTCTTCATGATTCTACTGTTGTAGATCAACAGGTAGCATTTATTGATGTCTTATAAGAGCAGATGTAGTTCCAGAGAAGATTTTGATCGATTGTCCTCATCCAGAGCGAGTTCTTTCTCCATCTCTCCACAGTCTCCAGTGGCATTGGTGGGGATGGCATGCAGACAAGAGATTTCTTTCTGAGGAAAGGATGTAATTGTATATGTGTATTATGGTGCTTGAATTCCAAATAATTATTCAATGTCCTTTGCTCTATCTATCTGAGTAACTTAATACACCACTTACACTAAGAGTCTGTAAACTATTGGTAGTAGTATAGATATCTTATGTCAAGCCTCCATTTTACAGAATAAGATGATTGCAACTAATGCACTGCATGGAGTGGGAATGTCTTTTATGCCTTATGTTTGTTTCATCAGACAAAAACTCCATCTCCTATTACCTTTTAAATTAAAAATGTCAGTTTTAAGAACTCCAAGCATTCAAATCTATATTAAGAAGGCAAGAAAATAATTAAATAACTTTGCATTTTTGATCTTTAATATAAAACTGTAAGATACCTTACTGCATATTTCAACACTAAATGTTTATTGCAATGTCACACAGTATTCTCAGTTTAGGTCGAGAGGTAAGAATGCACTTATATTCATCTAGATAAATAAGCTACATAGCCAGCCCTCACTTACCGGTGCCAGATGTAAACACAGAACGTATTGTACAGGTCAGGATTTTGGACCGCAGTCAACAACTGGACAGCAGTTCACTTTCTTTTTGCTGTCTTATTTCTGTTACCTCCTATGGTCTAAATGGTCTCTCACATTTTATCTCTGAGTTTCTTCTACTTGTTGAATGTTCAACCTGTTGAATGTTCAACTTATTGAATGTTGAGTGAATATCAAAAAGAGAGGGATGCAGTCTTCCACATTTTCTCTTCCCTTTATAATCTGAAATGTTCACCACAGAAGCCTGAAAAGGAAATGTATGAATGCCAGTACTATTCCTGGGAAGTTCTCCATTAATCAGATCTCTTGGTTAGACTCAATAAGACATCCGTGTCTCTCCAGGTTACTGTCCAAAAAAAACTCAGACTGTCTTGAACACTTTTATAAAAGCCACCCTCTCTTATTACCATGCTCTTGGTTGGTTTGGGTTTTTTAGACCAACAATACTTTTCTCCCACAAATCTTTGTGTGCATGCCTTGAACTGTCCTGCAAAATGAGACTGCTGGTACAGAGTTAACTCCCTCTTCTGAAAAACTAAACTACAAAAACCTGCTTGGAGGTTTTTTCTGCCCCAAATCCATGCTTGGAACAATGGATAAACCTCAAGCCCTTGTAGAATTGAACCACCACATCATTTGTGTGGCTCCCAGAGAACCGGAGTCTGCAATGTGGGCTAAAGAGAGGTCTTTGCTTCATGCCAATTCAAGAAGACTTCACTTAGTTTTGAGCTGCAGCCTACCTCTGGATGGCAGTACGGTCACTGTGAACAGGTCAAAGCTCCTCCAGCTTTCTCTTAGGAAGTACATATCTGGTAAATTTGTCTCGTCTTCTCTTACAGTGTTAGTGGGGTTTGCCTTTACCTTGAGCTTTCAAAGTTTGACATAAGATGTGAAGCCTCAGGGCTGGAGTCTCCATGCACTGATGAAGACCTACAGAAAACTTCCTTTTCATCTGCATTTTTTCCAGGTTTTCTGTCGTTTTCTCCAAGTGACTTATCAGTTACAGCTGTTCAGCATTTTGAGGGGCTTCTTTTTCATTGGGTGTCATTACAGTGCCTGATCCGAATGTTCTCCAAAAGTTGCTGAGAAAGTAAAGTAGGTACTTCTCTCACACAGATTAGTTATACTCAGTTATAAGTAATTTATTCACAGTTTATTCCTTTTGATAGACTTAAGTGCTATAATTTTAAATATTTTCATATTATATAAAGATATTCAGTGTAGTAATAAGTTTTCTTGAGCTACAGAGATAATGAAGTCATAGTAGTCATAACTGAAAAATTTCAAACTACATACTTTTTTCCCTTGCCCTTGTGAGTTGCAAATGGGAATTGTCTGACAAATTTTCCCCAAGTTTTTCTCTTTGGTATTTAAAATGTATCTGGTTTGTTTGGGTTTTTTCCTTGCAAGTAAATGTTGCAAGCCAAAGCAATGGGATTAGAAGCAGTACAGGGAGATAAAAAATAGGACTTTGTTGTGAAATTATGTAATTGTGCTCCAGGTTGAAATTGTTTTCTAGGTAATATCTATGCACATTATAGTTCTTTGTTAAAAGTATCATATCAGGGTAAACATTATGTGATTCCGGTGCAGAGCAGGAATACTAAGCAAAGACAGATTTTACTACTGTTGTATCTGTGACACCAACTGGGGTACTAAAAGGGACTCTGGTGTGCGTTGTCATCAACGATGTTATAAACTGTGCTCCACTTTCTAGACGGCCTTTGCAATCTGATTGCCTTAAATGAAACACTGAATTACTCTTGGAGAACACTAGTGAAGGCAAAAGGATTAGAACAGGTGTTACCGAGGTCATAACTTATTAATATTGTTAATATATGAGGCAGGAGGGAATCCCCTTCGATAGTGAGACCCTAGGCTGAGTCTGTGAAGACAAGATGGAGAGAGAAACCCAGAAAACTTGTGAATTACTCTTGGAGAGGAAAATAAACATAAAACTATATGTTGTCTAACTTTTATATTCTTTGTCAGTGCAGTGTTTTAAAAATTTTCACTGGGTAATAGTGCAAGGTTGAGGTGAAAGACTTTTGGTGATATAACTTAGAAAATATCACAATTGTGCACTCTTGTGTTACACATTTCTCTGTCCAATAGATCTTTCAATGTCACAAACAGAAATGCTTTTTCTACTTGCCTTGTTCAGAATAAGGTTGTAATGTAAGCACTTGCTTTCCTGTTTCTTTCACCCCACTCTCAATGCCTATTATATGCATTTCAATGTCATTTTCATCCTTTTCCTCCTGCATTACTCTGTGGTTACCTTTGAGCAATTTACTTGCACTGCTGTGTTCCAGCACCACAAAATCTGATCATATAAGTGGTCCCATTGATTCCAGTATGTAACTTAGTCCAGGGTTACATGCTCAAAGGACCAGTTTATACCCTTCAGATATAGATAAATGACTATAATATCTTAAAGCCATAATTTAACCACAGCACAAATATGGCTTTGTTTTCATCACAGCAGTTCAGTTACTCTGTCACAATAAATTTAACATACCTGGTTGGGCTTCTGTTAGTGCTTTTCAGTGTGTTGTCATCTTTTCTTTAAAGAACCTTAAGGTTGTGTGCAGACACTAGGTCATCTAGGAGAAAGAAATCCTATAGATGGAGTAACATGAGTCACATGGAGTGACCCCTAAAAATTGGGATTTGAAGCCCAGTGTAAGTGTTCATTTGTGTTGTCACTTCTCTGTGTCATCTTCTTTGTCTGTGGTCTTCAAGATCACTTTGATATCAAAGGAAATGTGTGTCTTTTGAAAGATTTACCTTTACCTGTGGTAGTTGTTGTGAGAGAAAGGTGGAAAGTAATGCATTTTTATTTAACAATTTCTCTTCATAAGTGCACATTTATTCACTCTTTTTTTCTTTTCTGATGTTTGTAAAAACAGAATAAAAAATAGTGGAAGTCTGCAGCTAGAACTTTTATTCAGAAAACAAGCCCAGTAATTTGTTCAACTGTTTGTGCTGTTAGACTGTCTGTCCGCCTCCTATTATTACTCAGTTGCTCTGCAGGAATCAGGCTGGTCAAGGAGTGATGTAGAATTGGGAACAGTTCTCTGTGTAAAGGTTTGTGCATGTGGCTACATGAGACTTCTAAAATCATAAGTGCTTTAAACTACTAGATAAGGCAGATTTTGATGTGATAAAGTCCAGGGAATTGCTACTTAAGCATACAATTCATGTTAATGCACCCCGATCCATGGTGAGTTGCTGGTTAATCTAAGTGGGTTATAGCATGGCCTCTTGGTAGCTTTTCTTTAACTGATGCATGGAACAGAATGCAATGTTTCTTCACATTGAATATATGACCGTAGAAAGCTGAAAAGGAGTCCATATTTTTTTCTGATTACTGCAGCTTTAGATTTTTCCTTATTTTATTAACTTCTGTTCTATATAAAACTTGGCCTTAGAATATAATGAAATTCATATTCTGTGCTTAATAGTTATAGTCCTCTAGAACTGGGATTATTTCCCTTCCCCTTCTCTTTCCCCCCCCCCTTCAGAGTTCAACGTTTATGAATTTCTAGGCTTCCCACAGGAAGAGGTTGTTTTGAGCCCAACAGAAATTTCATTGGGTGTGTTAGGATTTGAAGCTGAAAGACTGTCAGAAGAGGGAAGTTTGAAACTGCTGGTAGAACTGTACAAATTGTATTACTTGTGTAGAGGTTACAATTTCTCTTTTCTGATAGACTTTGGCAAGGTACATAGGGAATATCTGTGTGCATATCTTGGTCCTACAAAACTGATCTCATATCCTAGCTAAGCATCTAGTCTCAGAATGTTTAGTGGTTTTGCTATTTGGACTGCACAGATAAATCAATTTTTTGTAGAAGTGTTTTGATTCTGTGTAGTAGCTGCTAGTCATCTTTTACTAAAAATTCTATATGTAGGTCTGTGGGTGTATTACTTTACATTCTCTTGGAAACAAGTAAATACATTGTGATAGTCACTTAAGTGGCATTACTGTGCTCCTTATAAAGATGCCCTACTTGTGAGTGCAAAATTGGTAGCACATTCTTATGAGGAAAAAAGCACCTTTTCTGGAACCGTTGCTGCTGCTATTGCAGTAATGGGATATCAACCAGGCAAAATTGTACGTGTTATCAATGTCTACAATATAATTTCATTGACTTACAATGTTTAAAGTGAAGGCATGATAGTAAGCTTATATAAAGTGTCACATTGAAGTAATCACTTGATTTTATGGCCAATGAGAAGATTTTAATATTCACATGAATTCTGAGGACCCTCTAGGTTACATGAAAACACAGATATCAAGGTATGTGGTTAACCATCTAGATACTGTAGAGCTGAGAAATACTTAAATAACCCAACAAATAAATGGATTAAGTAAATGTGGGTAAGAGTAAATGAGAAGGCTAATCTTAACATATGAATAAGAGTTTCATCTAAAATGCAAAAGAAAAGAAAAAAAAGACCAAAAAAGAGGATAGTTTAAGTCATTGGTTTTACTTACCGCACCTGTGGCCAGTTTTATTTATTTGGTGTTTGCCTAAGTCTCTTTGCTCATGCTTTTATTTTGCCAAGATTTCTGTTCAGCACTCTTCAGGGTAATGTGTTAGGTTGGAGTCAGATGATGAAAAGGAGCCCATGTTTGAATCCAGAAGAAGCACATGAGCTGGGACCATCAGGCCTGTGAGTTGAGCAGAGCTGCCTGTCTGCATGAAAAGGGAACTCAAGGAATGTCACAGATGTGTGGGTGCTCCACTTATTTTCTGAAGTTGTAGACCTGAATCATTGTACTGGGGCTAGCTGGCTGGAGATAACTTGCTTCATAACAGTACGTGTGGTGCTGTGTTTTGGATTTGTGACTAAAACTGTACTGATGACGCCCCAGTGTTTTGGCTATCACAGAACAGCGCCTGCACAGTGTGTGTGCTAGAGGTGGGCGAGAATTTGGGAGAGGACCATCTCTCTGTAAAGCCTCTCTGGAGAGACCTACAAAAGCATGTACTGACAGAACAAGGGGAAATGGCTTCAAACTCAAAGAAAGTAGGTTTAGATTAGAGGATAGGAAAAAATTCTTCACTGTGAGGGTGGTGAGGCACTGGAACAGGTTGCCCAGAGAAGTTGTGGATGCCCCATCCCCAGAAATGTTTAAGGTCAGTTGGATGGAGCTCTGAGCAACCTGGTCTAGATGATCTTTAACATCCCTTCAAACCCAAATCATTCTATGATTCTATGACACTGTCGAGATGTCTGCTGACAACTGACTGAAGGGATACTCCATACATGTGATATAGTATTCATCATTAAAAGCTGGGAGAAAGAAGGAGGAAGTGGGTTGTTTGTAGTTACTGTGTTAGTCTTCTCATGTTGCTGTTATGCCTACCGAGGCCCCACCGTCCTGGAACTGGCTGAATATCTGCTTGTCAATGGGAAGTAATGCTAAAAATTCCTTATTTTGTTTTGCTTGCACATGCATCTTGTGCTTCCGTTGTCAAACTGTCTTTATATTGATTCACAAGTCATCTCTCTCTCTACTTGTTTTCTCCTCATTCTGTGGGAGAGGGGAGGGAGTGAGCAGTTGTGTGGATGCTTGTCTGCTAGCCGTGGTCAACTCACCAAAACTGTAAATCTTCAAGAGGGAGCAACTACTGTAACCACAAGCAGGAATAAATGTGTTGGAGGAAAATCTCAGTGGGTTAAAAGAACCTCCAATCAGCCAGCCCTAAGAACCTAAGAACTGTCTACTGGGACTTTAGGAACAGTTGTTTTGAATGTGCCATTGATAACTGCTTGGAAAGGGAATATTATTGAGGAAACAGCAATGCTAGGAAAAAAAACTAACACAGATAGGGTCTATTATCAGCAGACATGAGCTCGCTCCATTCCTATTTTACAGTGTTTTACTTTCCTGCCTTCCTTCTCTGTAATGAAGATCTGCTTTCCTAATTCTTCTTGAGGTCCACAGGCTGGGAGTATGGAGGGCACGTGCTGTACCAGTGTGAGTAGCAACAGAGCACGGGGAAAGCATCTTTTGCTCCTAGAAGACCCTTTGAAATTGTCCCAGTGTTGGGTTTGCCCAACCTACAGCAGCTCTGTGAAATGCATCAGAAGTGCTGCCAGGCTAAGAAATGAGAGACGAATTTTTCTTGCTGTAAGGAATAAATTGGTTAAGTATGCATAGCTTGTTAAGTATGCATATGCTCAACATATGAGAAAATGAATATCTGTGGATATTGAAAGCAGGTAAATCATTAAAGAAGTAGGTTAACAAAAGGAATAAATGGAAGTAATTGGATAAAATTATTAATGGGCAACTTAAATACAATGGAAATTGTCCTAGCAGTAAATATAAATAAATTTTGTGAGTATTACTTGAGGAAAGTTAGTTTTTATGAAACTTTAAGTTAAATATTATTAAACCTTAGAAAAGCATAGATCAAGCATTCAGTAGAGGCTTTGTGGGGGTAGGGTAGATTACTTTGCACATTTTCACAGAGAGGTTTAAAAGTCAAAATAGACACCTTTGCCCTGTTCCCTCTGCAAATTGGTTAAACAGTCTATAGGGATTAGGTGACTTGGCCAGCAATGCATAGAAGCTCAGTGGCAAAACTGAGCTTCCAAGGTGCCAGCCCTGCTATTATAACCACCTGGTGGTAATCATCCTCTCCAACAAGGGAAAGGCTATTTTTTGTTAAAAGAGGACTAAAAGGAAGGGTGAAGGTAGTTTGAACACTGTATGATCCCATAGCTGTACTAGTATACTGAGGCTTGCTGCAGGAAACCCAAGTGGCTCTTTCACTTTTCATACACAAACTGTAAATATGTGTAGTTTCTAGGTTCAGAAAACTAATGATAAATATGGACATAGGAATTAACTTCTCCTTAAAGTAAAAAACAAAGGTGCTTTTTTCAAATATATATGCCAAACACACATTTCCATTTGGACTGGCACATGAAAATAATTTATAATTAAGAAATAATGTGAGATTATGATCAAAACTCATATTCTGCATTTATTGTTTTCTTTTTATATTTTCAATCACTCTGAAGTTATTATTAATATTTTTAATATTAATTTTTGGGATGCTAATGTTATCAAACCCAGAATTTTTAATGGTATGCATATTTGTGCATACAAAATATTCTGATATTTATGCCATATCTCTAAATAATATTGTTAATTTGAAACCACATTTATTAGTTGTTTTCTAAAACATAACATAATATAAAGTTTGTTAAAGTTAAAAGAGTAATTTGAGCCCAGTAATATGATAAGACAGTTTATGTCGAACTATGTTTTTCTTGAAACAGCTAAACTACATTTAGAGTTACCAAATAACTTCACTGGGAAGGAATCAGGACTGCTAAAAACATTTTTATATATGTAATATATACATACTTATACGTACATACCTTAGCTATGTATGTGATAAACAATAGCAGGATCTTTGGAAATATTTTTCTCCTATTGAAGCAGAAGGGAATCAGCAGCGCTTGTGATTGTGCTCTCTGAGCAGAGCACAGTTACCCTTAGTTACTCTCTAAGGGTGAAACTGAACAGCGCAATGATACTGGCCAATTTGCAAAAAGCAGGCATAAACAACAAAGTGTTGCCCTAGTTCTATGTTTTGTTTTACTCTCTGATCTGATTTTTCTTCCTAAAAATATTGTCTGTTTTGAAGGATTTTCCTTAAGAAATGATAAGGGGCCAATGCCAAATCCCAGAATCACTGAATATTCAGAGTTGGAAGGGATGCACAAGGATTGAGTCCAACTCTTAAGCAAATGGTCTGTATGGGAATTGAACCCATGACCTTGAGGTTATCAGCACCATGCTCTGATCAACTGAATTAATGGCAGATTCTTTTGTTAAAAAAATGAACAATCCCCCCTCTTCCAAATCCCCCAGCCAAAGCACAGAATAATTCATGTAGGAATATCCTAGCAGATTTGAGAAATGCTTCATTTATTGTTTATAGATAATCCAGTTACTGTAATTGCTGCAAAAATGATTGGTAAATATTCTGCTGTTTTCCTATTTTAAGGCATTAAACAGAAAAGCTACCTTATATTGAAGGGGCCCTCCCATACGTATAGCACATAATACTGTTACTGTGTGTGGTGTGTGAATGAAACATGGGGAGTTTACAAGCATACCTGCAACTTCCAGCAGATTAAGACCATTGACAAAAAGGTGAAGCATCCTTTAAGCTTCAGGCTTTTAAAGAAAACCAAGTCCTTATACAAATTCCATTAGAAATATGAAGTGCTGTGACAATTAAAGGCATGTTGAATTTGGAATACATTTAATTAGAAATTACTACATTGTGATCTACAACATGCAAAGAAAGATGTGGTACTCAGGTGTTGATGAAGACCTGGTGTGAAGAAAAGTAACCCCGAAGATCTTTTGTAATGATTAAAAAAACAATTGCACTCATTCATCAATGAGAAAGGCTTGGGAAATATAAAAAGCATTGCATTATTGATCTGCAGTATTTGTGGCATTATTAAGTATGTTTAGCAGTTGTAGCAGCAGGTTTTGCTGTCAGATGATCTCCACATAGAAGAACGATAGAAAAACTATTTGGGATTCTTAGTCTTTACCTGGAAGCTGCACATTTTATGGCAATGCATCTTCTAGTATCCAGAAAAAGAAAAGAACGTTTTAGTCTGTGAGGCTCAGATCAGGTGAAGCTTTCAGGTTCTTCTGTAGATAGATATTATTGCTTTTTTATTCTATGTATAGAGTAGACAAAAGAAAATCTGAGGGTCCTCCCCTAGAAAGTATGATATTAGTAGAAATGCCAGGAGATAAGTAATTTCCCATACTTGTCACCAAAATTCAGGTATGCTGTATTAAGGGAAGCACCATGAAGAGCTAACTAACTTGTTAACCACATAATATAAAAAATCAAGGTTGAGCTGTCCCTAAGTTTGGATTCAGATTTGGGAAGCCTTCAGCCCTGTTTAGGAAGAAGAATTCAAGTCAGACTTTCTCTGTTGCTTCAAGCTGAAAAAGAAAAATTTTATATTGAAGATTTTTCAGCAATTTTTGATTGTGATATTCTGGTGAAATCATGACTTGCTTTGTGGATTTGCTTATTATTTGTTTATTATTTTTAAAGGATTTTAAAAGATTCACAAAAAATAGATACTGAATTTCAAAACTGGTCTAGGTTGTGACTGTGTATTGTATTATAGATTATAATTGTTCTTAAAAGTGGCTTTCAATCCAGAAGTTGGATGAAGCTGGAATTAGATTAGTATTACTTTAAAAATCTTCAGAAAAAGAAAATTTTTCGCTAGTAAATGTTGCTTCATTGCAGTATGAAGATTTTGTCCCTGTTGCAACAAATTTTCTTTTGAAAGTATTACATGGTGTGTCTTTGATGGAATTTCTGCTGAGAGCTAGGAAAGATCCATCCTGAAACGGAAAGTGACTTTCCTAATATGGCTGAGTCCATAGCTACCTACAGATGGATCTTGATTTCGGTTTTCCTAGACCAAATGCAGTATTGAATTAACTGCTGAACTAGGTTACTGTTTAACCTATGCTCTAATTTTCAAAAATTCGAGTTAATGGTTTCTGTTTTACATCATGCAAGTCCTGACATGTTATGTAAAATCAAGTTTTTGTTTAACTAAGAGGAGAGCTTATTTCAACTGCTATGAGTCACTCCTATGCAGCCTGGTCAAGTTTCTCTCTCACACATGATCAAAATTCAAAATTTGTTGTAATTTTGGTTTTGGTGTGGTTCTGGATGTGCTGATTTGTGAAAGAAAGCAACTCTAGCTGAATTCTGGCTTTGATATTTTTTCACTCAAAGTAATTTCTAGTGTGCGAATGGTTGTCAAAGTCTGACAAATGAAAATACAGAGAAACTTCATATAACACCATTGTAATTTCTAATTAGGTCAAATTATTATAATTTGAATGCTTTGTGGTGGAAATCCTGATAAGCAAACTTTCACCTAGGAAAGACTAACTCAGAGTATCCCATGGAGTATTTTACTGTATTTGTTAGATCCATAGAGGCTGTTTATGGCCTCTTCTTATCATGGAGAGCAGAAGGATTATGCTGATAAAGGGATACTGTAGGTTCCTGAAGGATTTTTTAACACATGTAGCAAAATCATCTGGAAAGGGAGGCCTTGTGTTTAAGGCCCCTTCAAAATAGAAATTGAGCAAATACTGAACAAGAAAAAAGACAAGGTATGAAACTGGCAGGCTTGTGAAAGAGCACTTGTGATGACACTGCAGTGATTTGGTAAATATGATCATGTCTCCTTTAGGTGGCTTGTGTGGAGATAACATGAACCACCCCAAACAACCCCATGTGAAATAATTTTCACTGTGAACAAGAAGGGTTTTTTGTTTTTGTTTTTGTTTTTTTTTGTTGTTTTTTTTTTTTTTTTTTTTTTTTTTTTTTTTTTTTTTTTTTTTTTTTTTTTAAAAAAAAGGTCCTTTTAAAAAGGAAATTTTTT